>NC_058130.1:643581794-643616624 GCF_016433145.1 Gracilinanus agilis
CAAGTCCAGATTACTGGTCCTCCCTCTCCCAAGTACAAATGTATACACAAATAGGAGTCTACATTAGACCCAGTGTTGGTATTAGTGTTTCCCCTTTATTTTATTTTATTTTATTTTATTTTATTTTATTTTATTTTATTTTATCATAATGTATTTGAAACTGGAAGAGACTTTATTTTTTTTAAGCCCTTACCTTCCATTTTGGAATCAATACTATGTATTGCCTCCAAGGCAGAAGAGTGGTAAGGGTAGGCAATGGGGGTCAAGTGACTTGCCCAGGGTCACACAGCTGAGAAGTGTCTGAGGCCAAATTTGAACCTAGGACCTCCCTTCTCTAGGCCTGGCTTTCAATCCACTGAGCTACCCAGCTGCCCCCAGTGCTTCCCCTTTATGCCACTGCTCCTTTTTTTTCCCAGCCATTATTGGTCAGAGCAATCCCGTTTCAGTTTGTAAGTAGTGAGTCGTTCTGAACAATGATTCGGGTCACAAGGTAAAAACAAAGATACCTGCTAAATTAAAGTGCCTCAGAGATTTGTCTTCAGAGTTCAACCCTTGGAGTATGTTTATAATCCTGAGTTCAAAATGCCCTTAAACCTGGACTTCTGAACCTTATTTGAGTCACAGACCCCTCAGGCAGGCTGGCAAAGCCTATGAACCTATATTTTCTCAGAATAATGTTTTGAAATGCATAGTATAAAATATGTAGGATTTCAAAGGAATCTGATTATATTGAAATATAGTTGTCAAAAGATATATATTTTAAAAACAAGTCCATGGACCCCAGGTTAAGAACTCTTATATTAAACCAATTTTCTGATTAAATCTTGAAGACTCTCGTAAGCAGTGTAGAAAACCCTCAATACTCCAGAGTTTTTGCAGAAGGTATAAGCACTCTCCACATGTGTTTAAAAAAGCATCTTCGAACAATCCTGTTTCAGCTCTACTTTTCAGCCTGGGTTCAGAATTTTATTAAACGTTCAGTTTTCAAATGATTTTGCAGGTTATATGAATTTATGAAAGTGGGTTCAGTTTGCAGAGTTTTCATGCTTTTCTCTCTCCCCACTTTTGGCATCTTCTCCACTTTCAGAACTACCATCATATCCATGTTTCCAATGTCTTTTAAATTCCTGATCCACATTAAACCTTATCTATCCAGTGTCCCCCACCCCTTACCACAAACTTAGGCATATATGGGAGATCAAGGACTAGTACCTGTGGTGTAAAACCCTTTCCCAATGGCTTATCCTCCTATCATGTTCCCCTTTCACCTAGACTCCAAAAAGCTCTAGCATGCAGTCTTGCCAACCCATCTCAGCACATAAGCTAAACTAGGTTGAGGGTAACCAATAGGTTTCAAATCTGTTGGGGACTGAGGGGAATGGCTACCCCAAGCATGTGAAGATTTCCCCTCGGTGGAAGAAGGGCATTATAAGAACAGTTTATTCCAATGACCATAAAAGCAGCTGAAGCAGGTGCCATGGAGAGCTTAGAAGCCAGGGTCATACACTGCATCATCAATTATCCTGACTTTTGTCTTGCCACTGGACTTGGATAACTCTGGAAGCGAAAGTGAGGCTGACTACTTTGTGCAATTCTGCCTCGTTTAAATTCCATTTTCAAACAAATCAAGACATCACCTCTTTGTTTTGGCCCTCTTTGAAAATGAAAGGACACACACCACCATGGGTGTCTGCTAAAGAATAGATAAACTAGTGCATGTTGAACTATTAATATGCAATAAAGGGACTTTATGGAGATAATGCCTTAACTCTTGGGAGTGACTTGAACTGTGGGAATTTGGTAGGTCATTGAAGCAGATATTTGGGGACAGACTGATCCTCCTATATCATTTAAATCATATTTTCAAAGTAGATACTTATCACATTTACTTTTTGAGCTAGCTTTTATTGTCATCAAACTATAGATTTAGAGCTGGAAAACACCTTGGAAGTCATCTTGTCCAACCTCCTCATTTTACAGATGAGAAAATGAGGTCCAGAGAAGTTATGATTTCCTCATAGTGGCCCAGGTAGTGACAGACTCAGAAATTTGATTCCTAATGCAGCACAATTTCTATTGTATCCCAGCAAATCTTAGATTTTGGAGGGGTTTTAGAAATCCATTTTTTTTCTTTTATAACTATCCTGGAAAGTGGGAACCAGCTCCTGCTTGAAGGTTTTTATGTTTACTTTGTCCCTCAAATCATATTGACCAAAACATTCCAGTAATAGAAAACCCAGAGTCTTAGGACATTCTTTCTCGCGTTGAGATGCAATCTGTCTCTCTGTACTTTCTAGTCATATTGTCCTAGTTCTGCCTCTTGGGCACAAGCAGCATAAGTTGAATTCCTTTTCTACTCGATAAACCTTCTGATATTTGAAAGAAGCAAGTCATGTTCCTAATTCTTTCTGCATTAAAACCAAACCATAGGAATGGCATGGTTGTAAATCTCTCATCATACTGGTCAGTCATCCAGATGCTGTCCAGTATGTCAATCCTAAAATCTGGCATATATGTGGTATGATCAGGGAAGCAATCAATGAGACTATCACTACTTTCTTTGAAAGACTGCTTTTCTGCTAATACAATGTTGTTGTTTTTTAATATTCTTTTTTTACTTGAAACAAATCATTTAATTAATTAACTTAGTTTTTAATTAATTGAATTCTTAATTTAATTAAATAAGTATTTTAAGTAAATAATTAATTGATTGATTAATTTAGAATATTTTTCTACTGTTATATGATTTATGTTCTTTTCCTTCCCTCCAACCCCGCCACTCCCCTCTCTGTAGCCAACACGCAATTCCACTTTACATCTCTGCTAATAATAATATAATGTTATAATACTGCTTGACTCATATTGAGTTTGTCATCTCAAAATCCCTAGTTTTTTCCACATCTTCAAAAGTCCATATTTATGCAGCAGCAGCAGTAGTAGTAGTAGTAGTAGTAGTAGTAGTAGTTGTTGTTGTTGTTGTTGTTGTTGTTGTTGTCATTGTTGTTGTTGTTGTTGTTTTTTCAAATTCAGATGTAAGAGGTAGTCAGATGACTCAGTGGATTGAGAGCCAGGTCTAGAGATAAAAGGTCCTGGGCTCAAATCTAGCTTCACATACTTCCTAGCTGTGTGATCCTGGATAAGTCACTTAACCCTAATTGTTGCTCTTCTGCTTTGGAACCAATACACAGTATTGATTCTAAAAGAAAAGGTTTAATAAAAACTCAATTTAATAAAATAAAATAAAAACTCAGATGAAGCACTAACATGTATCTCATTCAGCATCATTTTGTTAGATCTGGCCAGAAGTTGGAAATTTTTTAGATCCCAATTTTGACATCTAGCATTGCAATTATCTTTACTAGGTTCTTGTCATACATAAATTTGATTAAGTGTACCATTTGTTTTCATCAAAGTCACTGGTAAAAAATTTAAGCAGAAGAAGACCTACAATAGACTAATCTATCCATCTAGGTATTTCCCTCTAGGTTTAATCAACACACTTCAATTTCAGCTGTTCAACTTGTTCCAAATCCTGCATCTTATTACAAGGATAAATCCATGAGGGTCAGAACTGTTTTCATTTTTGCCTTTATGATTAACGTCTAGAACAGTTCCTGGCACATATTAAGTGCTAAGTACTTTTTTTCCTTAAAAATTTTTTTATTTATTTAGAATATTTTTCCATGTTTACATGATTCATGATTTTTCCCTCCCCTCTTCCTTCTCCCCCCTCCCTGAGCTGATAAGCAATTCCACTGGATTATACATGTATCATTGTTCAAAACCTATTTCCATGGTATTCATATTTGCAGTAGAATGATCTTTTAACATCAAAACCCTAATCATCTCCCCATTGAACCACATGATTGATCATATATTTTTCTTCTGCATTTCTATTCCCACAATTCTTTCTCTGGATGTGGATAGCGTTCTTTCTCATAAGTTCCTCACTTTCTTGCTGTTCCTCATCCTTCAGGTATTTTTACTTGCTGTCCCTCATGCTTGGAAAGCTCTCCCTTCTCATCTCTCCCTCATGGCTTCCCCTGCTTCCTTTAAGTCTCAGCTGAGGTCCCATCTACTGTAAGAGACTTTCCTTAGTGCTCCTTAACTTTCGTGCCTTCTCCCAGAGATGATCTCTAATTTATTCTGTCTGTGTTTTGTTTGTGCATAGTTGTTTTTATGTTGGCTCCCCCATTAGATTAAGAATTCTTAGAGAGCAGGGGCTGTTTTTTTTTTTTTTCAAGATTTTTTTTTGTTGTTGTTGTTTAAACCCTTAACTTCTGTGTATTGTCTCATAGGTGGAAAATTGGTAAGGGTGGGCAATAGGGGTCAAGTGACTTGCCCAGGGTCACACAGCTGAGAAGTGGCTGAGGCCGGATTTGAACCTAGGACCTCCCGTCTCTAGGCCTGACTCTCAATCCACTGAGCTACCCAGCTGCCCCCCACACAGGGGCTGTTTTTTGCCTTTCTTTGTACCCTTGATATTTAGTGTAATGCCTGGCATGTAGTCAGTGCTCGTTGTTGACTTGATTTCCCTATTTTTCTCAAGGACACCGTCACTCTTCTTCCAGACTTGCAACCTCTGTGCCACCCTTGATTCTTTGCTATCCTTCATCCCGCATATCCAGTTGACAAGTGTTCTTGTTTTACTCTCTATAGCATCTCTCACAAATGTCCCCTTCTCTCCAGAACTGCCATCCAAATTCTGGCTCTTATCATTTCTCACTTGGCCTATTATTTTTTTTTTAACCCTTAACTTCTGTGAATTGGCTCATAGGTGGAAGAGTGGTAAGGGTGGGCAATGGGGGTCAAGTGACTTGCCTAGGGTCACACAGCTGGGAAGTGTCTGTGGCCCGACTCTCAATCCACTGAACTACCCAGCTGCCCCTTATGCCTCCCTGCCTCTAAGTTCTCCTTATGCCAGTCTCACCTCCCTACAGCTGCCAAAGTGATTTTTAGTAGGTACAGGTTTGCCAATACACTCCTACCTGATAAATTTCAGTGACTTCCTATTACTTCTATAATCAAATATAATGTCCTCTGTCTTTTAAAGCCTTTCACTATCTGACTAACCAGGGGTCGGCAACCTTTTTGGCCGTGAGAGCCATAAACACCACATTTTTTAAAATGTAATTTCATGAGAGCTGTACAATGCTCACAGTGTGCTCCTGTAACAGTGCCTGAAAAAATGGACTTTATGGCTCCTGCAGAAAGAGCCATATCTGGCCCTCAAAAGAGCCAGATATGGCTTGAGAGCCATACGTTGCCGACCCCTGCTCTAGCCTGTTTTTCCTGCTTTGTGGTAAATAACTCCGTTTCCTGCATACTTTAGCCTGGCCAAACTAGACTTCTTACAATTGTTCCTCATGTAGATCACTCCATCTCCTTGTCTCCTTATCTTTGCGCTGGCCATTCCCTCATACCTAGAAGATACTTCCCTTATCTCCATTTCTTAGAATCTCTTGTCATGTTGTTCAGTTGTGTCCAACTCTAAGTGACCCCATCAATTTTTGTCCTTGGGATTTTCTTGGCAAATATCCCAGAGTGGTTTGCCATTTCCTTCTTCAATGTACTTTCATTTTACATGTGAGGAGATGAGGCAAATAGGAGTTAAATGACTTACCCAGCTAGCCATGACTTAACAGCTAGTAAGTGTCTGAAGATGGATTTGAACTTGGATCTTCCAGCCTTCTGACTCCAAGCTCAGTGCTCTATCCACTTCACCACCTAATTACCTTTAGAATCATTAGTTTCCTTCAAGACTCAGGTTAAGTGCCATCTTCTTCCTGCAGCATTTTTGGGGCCCCCTGGCTTAGAGTGTCTTTTTCCCCAATTAACTTGTCTATTTTGTATATAATGATATAGGAATATGTTGACCTCCCAGTTAGACTATGAGTTCCTCCAGGCCAAGCACCTTTCACCTTTTTATTTTTTTAGATCTTAGAGCAGTATTTGGCACACAATAGGAGCATAGGTTGATTGACACATTGAATTGAGAAAATATCCAATGCCTTGAATCTCCAACTTGAGAATGAAACTTTTGCCTGGACTTTGATATCGCTGAATTACTTTCTGTTTCTGTCATTGTTTTTCTGAAGGACTTTAAAAGCCATTTTACTCCTTCTCATAAAAACAAAACTGTGTGTAGCAGTGGTGATAGGTAGTAAGAAAAGTTATCCAAATACCCTCATTTGTCCGTCTTCATTCATTATTCCCTAAGACTTAGGAGGTTTTCCCAATATTCTTTCTCTGCTCTGGGAAGTTTAAACAAAAGAATCTACCTCTTTCCTCTCTTTGTCTGACTCTTTCCCCTGCTCTTCCTTCTTCTGCCTTACCTCTAAACCCTCTTCAGAGATAATAGTCTGACTAATCAGTTCAGTTTTAAATCTGTCTTTATTCTCCCAGAATGCTTTACCCTCAATTACTTCTTTCCAAATGCAATTCCATTAAATATACACATACTAGTACTTAATATACACTATCTATAAAAATAAAGTAAATATTTAAAATGAAGAAAGGTAGACTGATTCTCTTGATACACAGAGCAGAAGATTTTCATAAGAGAGCCCAAAGGGAGAAAGGGACTATAGAATTGCTCTTTTAAGGTCTGTAGTCCTGAAGTCTACATATTATCTGTTCAGAGACCCATTGTACTTGATCAGTGACTAGAGCATTCTTGGAACCCTAGTCTTCCTTCTTCATGGTGGCAATCTTTACTAGCTCTTCTATTCTCCTAGCACTTTGCATCTTCTTCCAGCTTCCCCTTCTCTAGTTCACTGTGTCTTTTATGCATCTCAGAGCTGTGGTCCTTTTCAAGTGTGGTTCCTGCTGGGACATTATCCTCATATCAAATTGTTCCACTTTCTTTTGAAAGCTACCCAGGATGTTATGGTCAATCATTGCTCAAGTAGTAACAATGCTCCTTTTCTAATTGAATCAGTGGATTTATTTGAACTTTATAAAGGACTTATATTTTTACAGGCTGCATTTTTACAGTTAGCTATATCCTATAAAAAGGCAGCTAGGTGGCACAGTGATTAGAATGCCAGGCCTGGAGTTAGGAAGACTCATCTTCCAGATTTCAAATCTGGCCTCAGATACTTACTGGCTGTGTATGTCCCTGGACAAGTGTGGTATAGCGTAAAGAGAATGTCTCTGGAGTCAGAAGACTTGGGTTTAGATACCTCCCCTGACCTTTATGTATGGAGTTAAAATTAGTGTATTATTCTCAATGTATTTCTGGCTAGCAGTAGAAACTCCAAGTAGAGGTTAAGTTTATTTATTTTATTTAAATTTTTATTTCGAATATTTTCCCATAGTTACATGTTTCATGTTCTTTCCCTTTCCCCCAAACTCCCCCCCCCATAGCTGACACACAATTCCACTGGGTTTTACATGTATCATTGATCAAGATCTAATTCCATATTATTGATAGTTGGACTAGAGTTATCATTTAGCATCTACATCCCCAGTAATATCCCCATCAGCCCATGTGTTCAAGCAATTGTTTTTCTTCTGTGTTTCTACTCCCACAGTTTAGAGGTTAAATTTAAATCATTAGCTTAATAAGACATAGCTTCATGCTTCGCTCTCCCTTCACCCTTCCCCTTCCCAGTCTTTCATATAAACCTTTTATTGGCACTCTTTTGCACAGGTGGAGGGGATTGTATTAGTCTCCTATAAGTTAGGGAATTCATTGGTATCTTTGGGCATTGCCTTTGGATCTCTGACTTAAGCACAATGTCCCTATGCTTTGCACTATATGCAATAAAGCCATATCTGCCTGCATCTTAACATCTTATCCTGGCCTCTCTGATTTTTTTAGCAATCAAAGGGGGTGCATCTTGCTGTATCAAGACTCCTTAAAATTCCCACTCCAGACACTTACTACCTGTATGATCTTGGAAAAATTACCTAACTTGGGTCTCAGATTCTTCATCTATAAAATGAGAGGAGGTGTTTAGACTAGACAGCCTCTTCCAGGTTTAGATCACCGATCTAATATATATCTACACAGAAGGTGCATATAAAGTACATGGCCTGGTTTTTGGCATAGCCTGCAAGTATTTGAATTTTGGAAGTATATTGGATACTAACCATAAGCAAGGCCAAAGTCTCTTAGTAAGAGGATCTGGCCCTTTAGCAGAAAAAGTTATGGAAAGAAAAGACTTTCCCTTCTATTTAGAGAGAAAGGCTCTAAGAGCTTGGGGAGTGAGAAAAGCTTTCACAAAGGGTCATCTTTAAGGTAAGTCTTGAAGAAAGTCAAGATTTCTAAGAGATGTTAATAGACCAAGAGATCATTATATAGGGTAGCTGGGTAGCTCAGTGGATTGAGAGCCAGGCCTAGAGATGGGAGGTCCTAAGTTCAAATCCGACCTCAGACACTTCCCAGCTGTGTGACCCTGGGCAAGTCACTTGACCCCCATTGCCCACCCTCACTACTCTTCCACCTATGAGCCAATTCACAGAAGTTAAAGGTTAAAAAAAAGAGAGATCATTATATACAACAACAGAAATGCTTTTTGAAAAATGACTGGTGTCTGTCCATGTTCAGAGAAAGAAATGATAAATAGAAACAAGCAAGATATAGTTTTGCACACACACATATCTTTTTGTCAAATGAAGTCTTCTCTAATGGGAGGAAAGGAGAGAGGAAGTTACCTGGGTATTTTAATGTAACAAACAAATAAATTTAAGTAAAAAATTATTTTTAAGAGATGGGAGTAAGGAAGGAGCAAATTCCAGACAACCATTTCCTCTTGCATAGGCAAAAAGATGAGAGATGGATCAATGGAGGATGAGTCTATAAAGGACAGTAATATATAAGAAGACATGGAAGGAAGGAAGGGGAAGCAAATTATGAACAACTCTAAATGCCCCCCAAAAGTCACTTATCTTATCTCTGAGGCAATAGGAAGCCACTGGAGTATAATTTAATATATTATTGTTAATATATTAATATGGGGGTATGACATGGCCAAACCTATACTTACAGAAAACCACTTTGGCAACTATGTGGAGGATGAATTAGAATGGGAGAGATTTAGAGAAGACCAATTGAAGGACTTTTGTCATAATTCAGGCAGGCAGAAAGAAGGAGTTGGAAAGCTAGGCACAACCACCTCAGGAGCAGAAATGTCAAACATGTAGCACACAACATACCTGAGCGCAGCCTTGAACCAAATTAAAATGTAATTGGGAAGTAGTTAGAAAAGTAAATAAAAATCAAACAACCCAGAAAATGTTAATAGGTGGATTTCTAAGTCTATATGCAGCTGCAGGGATCCATTTGTATAGTTTGTTCCTGTTGGAGTTTGACACTATTGCTCAGGAGAGAAGGTTGCTCCGGGATTGCCACAGGGAATGATGCTTCTAGAGACAGAATAGATGAGTAAAGAACAAAACAATAGCAACAAAAACCACAGATTACTCTGAGAAACAAGACCTGGACCAAATGAATTAAAGATGGGCAGATAAGAAACGGTGGCTTTCTGAACATCAGCCAAGGACCTTAGTTTACTCACTGGGATGTTGCTTATCAGATAAGTTAGAGAAGGACAAAGGAGTATTAAAAATACAAAATAAAAAGATTTCCATTATAGAGACCTAAAGATAAAGAGAAGCCTCAGTATAGGTAGGTATATGTATATAAAGGGAAGGGGCAAGTCAGTTAGCAGAGATAATCACTCATTTATGTGGACCAGCAGGGAAAGGAAGGGAATAAGCATTTATATAGCACCTACTATGTGCTAGATACTGTGCTAAGGAGCTAAGTGCTTTTTACAAATATTATCTCATTTGACCCTCACAAGAATCATGCCAGGTAGGCCTATTATTATCCCTATTTTAGGGATGAGAAAACTAGGTTTAACAAAGGTTAAAAAAACAAAGGTTGGGGGCAGCTGGGTAGCTCAGTGGATTGAGAGCCAGGCCTAGAGACGGGAGGTCCTAGGTTCAAATCTGGCCTCAGACACTTCCCAGCTGTGTGACCCTGGGCAAGTCACTTGACCCCCATTGCCTACCCTTACCACTCTTCCACCTATAAGTCAATACACAGAAGTTAAGGGTTTAAAATAAAAAAAAACTAAAAAAAAAAAAAACAACAAAGGTTAAGTGACTTGCTAGGATGACATGGATGTTAAGTTTCTAAGACTGAATTTGAACTCAGCTCTTCCTGACTCCACAATTAATGCTCTATTCACTGCACCAATTAGTTACAAATGGAAGATAAGGCTTTTCCTAAGGCTTGAAGAGATGAGGAAGGAAAGTGTTCCAGGCTTGAGGGACAACCAGGCCAGAACAGTTTGTTCCAATGGTCATGAAGATGACTGAAACAAGCACTATGTGGCATTTATTCGAGTTTGGTAAGACATCAAAGATGCTTAGGTCATCCATTGGACTTTGATGACTCTGGAAGAGAAAGTGAGGATAAAGATTTGTGCTTAAGTCTAATTCACTTTCTAAAGTCAAGAAGTCATTCAAAATCATCAAATGAAACATTAAGGAGCAATGAATGAAATTCAAAGAATCCTTTTTGGTTGCATGTTGGCTTAGAAAACTACAAATTAACATTATCTATGTTTCATTGTGATTTTATTAATTTTGTTAAACATTTTCTAATTACATTTTTATCTATTTCTGCTTGCATTGGGGAATCTTGCTCCCTGGGAATCTGACACCACTAATTTAGAAGATTAGACAAGAGGGCCCAGGACAGAATCTTGGGGGACACTCACATTTAGTTATCTGGATGAAGATCCTAAAAAGGAATGGTCAGATAAATAGAAGATGTTTTGTTCCTAGTGCTCTGACTATTCCATTTCAGTAAATACCTGATGCTCTGAAGATTATGGGCCAAAGACCTTTGTTGCATTTCAACTACTCAATACTGGAGCCACGTTGATCAGTGATAAGGACTTGTTCTTGGCAGGATGGGCTTAATTCTTCCATAGTATTCTCAAAAGACCATCATCAACCAATGCTGAAGCCATTGATAGCATCCCTCAGGTTGTAATCTTGTCCTCTCTAGCCATAGAAGAGATGTTGAATGCCATCAAGCTTCTTTGAGAGATCCATGAGGTATACAGAAGTTGACTGAAATCTTCCAGATATATTTCAAGAGGAAGTCATCTCCCAGGAGCTTAAGGATACTTCCATTGTTCGTCTCTGTAAAAGAAACAGATAACCATAGAAGAATCTCTCTTTTAGCCATCACTGACAAGATTCTTAACAGAGCCCAAGAGTCAGCCTTGACTTCTAGAAAGGACTGTGGAACTGTTTACATTATGTTTGCTGGCTGACAATTCCAGGAGAAGAACAGTAATTTATATACAACATTTGTTTACCTGTCCAGGGTCTTTGATACTACCAGTATTCAGAAGTTCTGCAGAAATTCATTACTATTTGTACCCCACCTTCATGATGGCATGCTCAAACAGGTTCTAGATGAAAGGTGATGCTCTCATGTTTTTCCAGTCATTACTGGAGTAGAGCAGGGTTGTATGCTTGCTCTCATGCATGATATTTACCTAGTGTTGTCAGACATCTTCATCAAGGACTATAACATAACTATAAAACTATAGTAAACTATAGTTTGAAAAAGCTACAAACTAAGACCAAAGTGGAAGGGCAGTCCAAATCTTTGTTCTTAGATGATTGTGCATTCAGTGCAACCTTTGAGACTGAGATGCAATGGACTATGTATTGATTCTCTGCCATATCTTCTAATTTTTACCTGAAAAACAATACCAAGAAAACAGTTTCTCTGCCAACTAACACCATACAATCCATACTAGAACCACTGATCATAGTCAATGGAAAAAAATTGAATGTTGTGGATAAGCTCACTCACCTTGGCTGTATACTTTCCATGGCTATCCACAGAGATAATGAGGTTGATGCATATATTATCAGCTCAGCTTTTGGGAGGCTCCAAAAGCGTGGGAGAGGAGGTATCAGACTACATTCCAAAATGAAGGTCTACAAAATCATCATGCTGGTAATCCTGCTGAATTCTTGAGAAATCTGTACCATCTATTAGTGCCAAGCCAGAAAACCTAACCACTCCCACTTGAATTCTCTTTTGGAGATCCTGAAGGTTATCTAGTAACTTAAGGTACCTGACACTGAGGACCTCTCTAGAGCTGAACAGTTAGACATTGACTCTGTTGAAGAAAGCACAATTCTGGTGGGTTGGCCATATAGTTTGAATGCCAAATACATGCTTATTCATGCATACAGAGAACTCTTATAAGGCAAATATTCATATGGTGGTCAAAAGAAGCAATAGAAAGATATTCTCAAAGTATCTCTGAGGAACTTTGATATGAAAGGTGAGACATGGGGAAAAAATGGCATCAGTCCTCCCAGCACTGGATGTCTGAATCAAAGAAAGTGCTGTACTCCATGAGCAAAGCAGAATTGTAGAAGAAGCAAAAAAACTTGTAGAAGAAGCAAAAAAAAAAAAAAAAAAAAAAAGGAAATATGAACTGCACAAACCCAGAGCCACTTTCACTCTAAATGTTCTAATGGACCATTTGTGCCCCATATGTTGATGGTGCCTTCAGATTGAGTATTGATCTTGTCAGCCCCAGCCAAACACACGAGTCTTTGACTCCAATATTGGGATGCCAATGGTCTTCTTTGAAAAAGAAGGAGGTGGGGGGCAGCTGGGTAACTCAGTGGATTGAGAGCCAGACCTAGAGATGGGACGTCTTAGGTTCAAATTTGGCCTCAGACACTTCCTAGCTATGTGACCCTGGGCAAGTCAATTAACCCCCATTGCCTAGCCTTGGCACCAATACATGGTTATTGATTCTAAGGTGAAAGGTAAGGGTTTTAATAAAAAAAAAAAGAATTAAAAAAAGAAAAGAGGAACAAAGACACTTGTATCCTTTGGCTAAGTAGCATAAAGATAAACAAATTAGCAGCTGCTCATTAACTATGCTTTTAGGAGTGCTGGCCACAGTATATCTTGAACATGGAACAGTCATCCTCCCTAGAACTGAACCTGTGAGTAAGAGTTGAGTCACTTCATGGGCATATACAAGATTAGATACACTTTGTATTAAGGATTGTTTTTTCCTTTGTTTCATGTTCTATTTGGTATATTTGATGCCATGTGGTTTATTCAAAAGTGAATTAATTTCTGTGTTTGTTTAAATATTTATCTTTAAATGAATGAGATTGAAGAGAACCATAGTTTTCTGTCCTCCCCCGTCTTCTCCCATGACTACATTGCTGTGTCTGCTCTACTATCTCAGAGATACCACATATCTCTTGGTGGCCATGATTAGAGGTAAAGGTATAAGTAAGAAAAAAACTAACAGCTTCTTTAAAATTACGCACTAAATTCCCTACTACTATAACCTTGGGGGAGTGGCTCAGGTCTGAGATTATATCAACTGGGATGGAGAGGGAAATTTCTTTCCTTATACTAGCTATTTGTCTATTGTTCCATAAACTGCTTTCAACAACATGTGTTTGTAACCCCCTGGATAATTTAATATACCACTCATAATATTTTTTAGATTGTTCATCATGTTTAAATAACTACAATAATAATTTTTGTCTAAAAAAGCTCCGAATTGAAATTTATATAAAATGCTTCAAACATGCACATTCTTCTTGTCAGAGGGAAAATATATTTGTAACCTAATCTGACAATTTTTTTTTCTGCATTCTGCATTTTTCTGCATTTTCTGCATTCTGGACCATCATTTTGTATCTCCAAGGAGATCATGAAACACCAAATAAGAACCACTGTGATTTTACACTATTAATCTAATAGTAAACTGGAGATTGGGGCAGTTAGGTGGGGCAGTAGATAGAGCATTGGACTTGGAATCAGGAATATTCATCTTAATGAGATGAAATCCAGCCTTAATAGTTATGTAACCCTGGGCAACTCATTTAACTCTGTTTGCCTCCATTCCTTATCTATAAAATGAGCTGGAGAAGGAAACTCATTCCAGTTTCTTTGCCATGAAAACCCCATATGGGGTCACAAAGAGTTGGGCAAGACAGCGACTCAACAAATTGAAGAACATACAGAAGATAAGCAGGATGGTGGAGAACCTCAAGATCATGCCATAGGAATAGAAGAAACTATAGAGGTTTAGGCTAAAGAAGAGAAGGTTTATCAGGGAATGTGGTAGCTGTGTTCAAGTGTTTGAAGTACTGTCATTGAAAGTGATTAGATTTCTGAACTCTAGAGAGCAAAACTATAGTTTTAGGCTTGATGTCAGAAAAAAATTCTTAACATTTAGAGCTATCTCTAAATGTGCTGTCTTGGGAAGGTAGGGTCCTGGGTTTTTTCAGGCAAAGGCGGGGTGACAACTTATTGAATATGTTGTAGAGGAGTTCCTTGTAGGGTATGGGTTGGATTAGATGGCTACCAAGGACCCTACCAACTCTGAAATTCTGTGAATACAGAAGAATTACAGATGAATTCCAACAGAGTTCACAGCTAAAAACAAGACAAAACTGTGTAAAGCAAACATTCATTCCTCCAGTAAATTCTATTATAAAATTGTATTTATAGTCTTCTTAAATTGAGGAAACTATAATAAACTGAGTTGAAAACTTCTGAATGAGAGAGATTTTGAAAGTACAGTTCCATGATATGTCTGAGCCTTCTTTTAACCAAAAAGTAAGTAAATAGTTTTCCATTTACTGGGTCATTGTTAATATTGCTCCTAATTGTTTTAGATTAGATTAGTAGAGCCATTCTGTTTGTTATTTTTATGTAATATCATTTATTCAGAAGAACATTTCTCATAGGAATCATTGCAATGTGATGATAATTGGATATTTTTTTTTTATATTAATTGAATGAATTAAGCAGTTACATTTCCATTTATAGGGCGTTCAGCACTTCCTGGTGTTCTACTAATTCTGATCTATATCATAGTTCTTCAACCTTCAATCATAGGAATTCAACTCGTGTTTAAAGATCTTGATTCTATATTCTGTGCTTTGAAAACTTTTTATTCCTTCACCTGTAATCTCAGTATTAACAATAGTGTTTAGGATTGGGTTACTATTTTTTTTAACCATATTTCTAGGGGCTGTCATCTACAAGATGAAATTGAGACTCAGACTTACCAAATTTTCAGATTTCAAGTCAGGTAAAATTAATGAACTCCAAACCAATTCTCTTAGTTTTGTATAATACCTAAAATAATTTAGACTTTTACTTCAGCTCATTTGCAGAGGTGAGAGATCCAGGGAACATTACAGATATTTTCAATGTATTGATGATCAGTTTTGCCGATCTTTTTCTTTTCTTTTCTTTTTTTATCTTTAACAATATTCTTTGCCATATGCTAGAAGAAATTTAGGCAGTCAAAATAAAAGATCAATAAATTAATTTTTTAAAAAGATTAAACAATCTATAAAGTCATTTTCAAACCTTAAAGCACAGTACAAAGTAAGCCTATATTCTTTAATTGTGTAATACTTCAAGTTGTCTGATCTGTTTTATATTTTTCTCACATCCTTCTCATGATGTCTTTTATGTGATAAGTAATGTTTATGATTACACATGAGGACAAGGTTTATATGACTACAGTATTTTGTCTCATATCAGAGTCCACTGAGCTCTCCATTTGGATGATGTTTTCTCTATCCAGATGATATCTTTATGTTTACAAAGTTCTTTGCAGCTATTTTTAGTGTTTCTTTCTAACAATCAGTTTATGTTTACAAAGTTCTTTGCAGCTATTTTTAGTGTTTCTTTCTAACAATCAATATTACTTAATATTTATGGGGAGGTAGCTAATTTGGCCCAGGGGTAGAGCAATGGACTGGAGCAAGAAGATCTGATATAAAATCTGGCCTCAGATACTTATTGACTGCCCCACCCTGGACAAGTTACTTATCCTCAGTTTCCTTAACTGTCATATGAGAATAATCACAGCACCTACCTCCCAGGGTTGTTAGGAGGATCAAATGAGATGATGTGTGTAAAGAGCTTAGCTTTGCAGATAGTATTCACTTAATAAATATTTATTCTCTTCTTCCCACCATTGTGTGAAACTTAACTTATACAAAGTGTTAAACCGCCATCATACTAAAAACAGTCTAATTTCAATATAGAAAAAGATAGTCTCTAATGAAACCTTTCACTTCCATAATGTATCTATATATTAATATGGGCTGCTTATTCAAATATGACCTAATTCCTATTAGAAATAATAAATAACGATATGTTGGTTATTTTATTATCAATTTATTTAATAATTAATTTCGTTAATTATTAATTAATTTTTTGGCTCTGTGAATAGATAGCCAGGCTTGGAGACAGGAGGCCCTGAGTTCAAATTTAACCTCAGACACCTCCTAGCTGTGTGACCTGATTATTCAAGCCATTTAACCCCAAATTGCTTAGCACTTACTGCTCTTCTGCTTTGGAACTCATATTTAGTATTGGTTCTAAGATGGATGATAAGAGTTTATCTTATTTATTTATTTGTTTGTTTGTTTATTTTTTATAGGCAATAGGGGTTAAGTGATTTGCCCAGGGTCACACAGCTGGGAAGTGTCTGAGGCCAGATTTGAACATAGGACCTCTAGGCTTGGCTCTTAATCCACCAAGCTACCCAGCTGCCCCCTTAAGAGTTTTAAAAAAGAAACAATGGATAAGAGTAATTGATCTCAATTCAAGAAGATCTGGGTTCAACTATTTCCTTTAGTACTTATTGCTGTGCAATATGTGCAAGTTACTTTAGACCCTTTAAGCCTCAGTTTTCTCCTCTGTAATAGGAATCTTATAATAACTATCTCAGGGGGTTAGTGTAAGGTTCCTATAAGAGAATGCTTATATTCCAAAGTTCACACCCAGCAAATTTACGGTGATGACAATAAGATGGTAATAATCTATGTTGGGTCATAAGAAGATATGGGGAGCAGAGCTACAAATCCATACAACCATTATGGGAAGCAATTTGTAATTATACAAATAAATTAAGTAAAATGTTCATATCCTTTGATCCAGAGATTCCACTACTGGACATATGCCCCGAGGAAGTCATTGATTTAAAAAAAAAAAAAAGCTTCAGCTACACCAAAATATTTATAGCTGTACTTTTTGTGGTAGCAAAGAATTGAAAACAAAGTAGATGTCCCTTGATTCAGGAATATCTCAACAGTTAAGTTACATGAAGGTCATGGAATATTGCTGAGTTTAAGAAATAACATGAAAAACATGAAAATATTTACATAAATGAATTCAGATGACTAGAACAATGTAAATGAACTACCACAAAGAAATATTGTATAACTACAAAGGGTAAGCATGGCCCTAAAGAAGAGATATAAGAAGAAACCTCCCTTAATTCATTTGCAGAGGCGAGAGGATCCAAGGAACATCACAGATATTATCAGTGTATCAATCAATTTTGCTGATCTTTTTTCTTTTGCAATATTCTTTGCTATAGATTATGTAAGCTTTAAAATGAATATACAACATCTCTAAATATTATATTTAATAAGATTTATTAATAATAACCAATATAAAAAGCTAGAGAAAAAAGGCAGCTAATCAAGCCACAGCCATGGGGAAAAAAGGGAGAGAGGTGGAGTTACAGCTAACCATATACAAAATGTGACCACACAATGTGGTGGAGAGATTAAAAGGGATTTTGGGAAATACTAAAGGAATTCTGGGGAACATATTTCAAAGGTACAAATTTCCACTTATACATTTCCCCCTGTGATCCTTTTGGGAGACCAGTCTCCCCAAAGGGATGATTTAAACATAATCAACTTAAAACTTATAGTAATTTGGGGATAAAAGGGAAATAAAAGAGAAAAGGAACGAAACCAACGATTGCTACTTTGACAAAAAGTCAATTTGGGGGTAGTCACCTTTGGCATAAGAGTGTACATTCAAACAAATGCATTCCACCTCCCATAGTTCAATATAGCACATCCCAACATTCACTCTGGGTCTTCTGGTGCAGCATATGGTCTCTGCAGGCGTCTTCATGATGCCTTCTGGATTCTGGGAGATAGTCTCCTGTTCAAAATTAGGCTCAAATTCAAATCAAATTTCACAACAATAACATAGTCCTCCTTGAGGAGGATAATACCACATTTCCCCCTGAGGAGGATACAGAGACGCACATAGGAATCACACAGGGATACATGGTCTAGTCATAAGGCATATGAATGAATTGCCAAAAATATCAAAGAACCCAAGGAAATTAAAAAATAACCTCTGAGTGAAATATAGAATATCAAAAATGTGAAAAATTCTAGGAAAAAAGAAAAACTTCGTAAATCACAACAGGTTATTATAGCAATCCATGTCTGATAAGCCTGCAACAACAATCACTCACTAACCCAATTTAGCAGCCTGGACTACAGAAAGTTTGCCACACTTTGAAAGACAGAAAAGGGACTAGATTATGGGAGCCAAGATGGCAGCCAAAGTTTGGTGCTTAGTAGAAAGTATTTCACAAGGAATATAGTACAAGGAGTCCTACGTCTTAACATATGTTAAGTGCTCCAACCTTGAGTCTCACACAAATTCAAGTCATCTTGTCTTGGCTCAAAATTTCATCAATCCCACTGGGATTATTTGGTCCCTTAGACCTTGTGCTCATTTGGCACTTTGCAGGTTAGCTTTTTGCTTCTTTGGCACTATGCAGTGGCTCTTTTTGTATTCCTTTATCCTGGAATCAGATAGAATCATTAAGCAAAGTCCCATAATTTTTTTTAAACAATCAGAGGCATTATTTCTATAGTCTAAGGCTTTTGGGGTATTCATTGACATTAGGGTTAATGGACATTTTCAAACTTATGTTAGTGCAAAATCAAAAAACCTTAATACTGGTAGCATGTGTTTCAAGTTCAAAAAAAGAGAGAAAAAATAAAAATCAAATACTATATTGCAAATTCAAGGAAAAAAACCAATAATAAAAATGTTTTAAAAATAAAAAATATATAGCTTACAAGCAGAGGTAGAATACAAAGGTTTCTCACCCAAAAATGAGATCCATTTCCTTTTTAACTTGGCCATGAACCACTGTGTGAGTGCACATGATTTTCACAAAGTAATAACTTTATAAAACAGTAGTACAGTAGATAATGCCCATTCAAAAAAGTACCAAAATTCTCAATAGCTCAGTTAATAACAGCAAACAAAACCACTATCATATAGGATTCACATGAATCTCTATATAGCCAATTGTGTGACATTTTAAAAAACCTATGAATTGATGGATACTTATCACAAGTTCTACAGATGTAGCAAATCTTTCAACCTTGGCAAAGATATTTTTAATAAAGTCTATTACTGCCATCATTCCAAAATTTGGCAGAAGAGCCTAGAAAAAACACAAACCTCTGTACTGCTGATAAAACCCTTTTTGGGGTCTAAAAAAATCACCAAGAATCTAGGTTGTTCTGGTGGAAGTAGATTAAACTGAAGAGTTAAAATATGATGCAGAAGCTACTTTTGGCTTCATGCTTTATATTTAAAACTTTTTGGCAGGAACTTCTATTTTGTTCTCTACCTTTAATTCAACATTCTTTATAATATATATATTTAATATCATTCAGCTAAAAATCATTTCTGAAGACCCCTTAAAAACAATTGAGATATTTAGCTCATTAAATTCTCCAAAGGTTCTTTGGTGTTTCCTATCCAGCATTAAGACTGTTTCCTNAGTTATTGCTGGCTTAGTTGTGGGCAAGCCGTAAATTATCACTGTACTACAAATCACAGTAATAATGTGTTCATTGGCCAAGGTCCAAACCACAGACAAAAAGGCTGTGCCATGATCTGAAGGTCATGGCATTTGGATTTTCTCAGACCTTGAAAAACAGGGACAGCTTTTTAGGGACAGCAATTCTGCTAGGAGAATTCACTGCCTCCTGTTCTTTGAGTAGAAAGCAGCAGGATCACAGTTAGGCATTCAAAGTTATCTAAGGACAAAACCAGAGAGAAACCTCCCAAGATGTTAGCTCAGAAAGGAATAACGGCTCGATGTCATCCCTTTAAGCTATTCTTTTTTTCCACTTGTGTTCAGTGGAACCCCAGGTTTGTACAAAGGAGTCAAAGGGATTCTGTGGAGGAAACAGTCTTAATGCTGGATAGGAAACACCAAAGAACCATTCACTTTGCTCTTTGTGTCAGCCATGCATGCTGGGTACAATCAGTGAATGCAACAGAGATTGATCAAAATATATCACCCAAAAGTTTTCTTCTTATTCATTTAGAACTAATCCATACAATAATGTATGAAATACAACTTATTATATAACTTATGTAAAGTGTATACAAAAGTTGATGTTGATGATTGTTATCCATTTATATAATCTTCATTTATTTTTTTTCCAGGAATATTTTTATACCAGTGCCCATTGTGGACAATTACATAAAAACCAATAAGTTCAAAGTAATAAAGAAGCCAAAATTGCAAAAATCTAGACTCCAAGAAAAAGCCAGTCTTAGTCACTTGCCTAACTTTGTGCCAAAATTTGTCATCTTGGTAGATAACTTGGGGGAATATCCATTGATAATGTGTTTTTTCTAAATGAGTTATAAAGGCCCTGAGTCCAGGGTGATTCCACATTGGGGAAATATACAGATTGAGGTTAAAGAAGAGTATATGCTCCAAATAAGAAGGTCACAGTTTTCCCAGGTTTCTCTACCTTGGTCACAATTGTCCTGGGTATCCAGAAGGGTTAGAATCACAGGATCAGGGACAGGTTTCATCATCCTTGGCAGGAACATCCAGTTACTTGGCTGATTAGGGAGGACTCTAGGCATAAGAGGTCAAAGTGCAAAGTCAGTCAGGAGGTGGTCAGAGGCTCCAAGAAACCCAAGAAACTGGGTCCAGGAGAAGCAAAAAGTATAAAGTTACCCTGCTAGGATTCAAGATTGGAACTTTGGATAGCTTCAAATGGACAAGACTGAAAATAACTAAAAAACTGAGAGAGAGTATGGTTCAGTGGAAAGATTTTTTGATTTGGAGTTAGAACTTGAGGTTTAAAATCCAATTCCACTGTACACAACTGGAGAAAGGCTTACCTCTGTGATCTTGGAAGAGTCATTTAACCACTACAAGCCTCAGTTTCCTCATCTTTAAATTGAACCAGAGAAGGAAATGACAAACCACTTCAGTATCTTTACCAAGGAAACCCCAAATGGGGACTCAAAGAGTTGGACATGACTAAAAAGATTAAACGACAACAGCAACAAAAATGAGGTAATTGGGTCAGATGATTTTTAAGTTTTTTCTAATTCTCAATCTGTGATACTATGATGAAACAAATATCTAAACACCTGCTTTTAATATCAAATCTATAATATAAAAATACTAATTTAATCATAGAAATCTCCAATTTCCGATCCCAAGCTGTGGCTACTGTTACTGAAATGAAGTATGCTATCAAATTCTTAATAATACCTTGATTCTGACAAATGTTTAGGGGAGGCAACATGGTACAGGGGAAGAGTTCTGGATTTGAAGTCAGTAAACCTATGTCTTTCCCTTCTCCCTATCCCTTACTATCTGGATGACCTGGGACAAAGCATTTAACTTTTCTAGACTTCAGTTTCCGCCTCTGTAAAATAGAGGCCAGATTTGCTACCTCTAAAGTTCCCTTCTAGCTCAAAACATATATGACCTCTGAGCTGATAATATTAAAAGGTGAATGATTGCATCAGATACTATTCCCATGATATACCCTTTATTGATATCAATCATATGCTTTTAAATTATATTAGACACTAATTTTAATTGATGATTTATTGGAGGGCATATTTCCCAACATGCCTTTCTCTTCTCCCACCCAGAGAACTATCCCCCCCCCCCCCCAACAAAAGAATAAAAAAGCGAACATAACTCCCTTAAGAGATAGTTCTGCTGTAGAACAAATGTGCCAGGTCTAGCACATAGAGTCCCTGGGACTTGAAGTCTAATGGCTTAAAGAGTAGTCTCTTCTCAACTTAGGGGGAAAAAAAGGAAGGTGTATTGGGCAATTTGTACCCAACTGTGTGGGATTATGCAACCCTATGGGAAGCTTGAGTAGGAAAGAGTGCAGTGGGGCACTGCAGGGGGGAACAGTGCTACACAGTTGTGGAGTCAGCAGTATCTTCCTTCCCCAACACCAGAGGAGTTGATGGGAAGATAACAATGGTGACTGGAAAGAGAGGGATAGCTTATGATTGTGGAGACTTGCCCTGGGTCATCTGAGCTCAGACCATGAAGAAATACCTCTAAGTTAGATGAATGTACCTATTCCTCACTTTTTTACTTCTCTTTCCTTTGCCCCTTCTATCCCAAAGTGAAGAAATTTACATCCAAAGATTCTTGTTTCTCTTTCTTTCTCTTTGTTACCTCAACGACATCTCTAAAAACTTGGTTTCACTTGATAAAATAAAAGATCAACCTTGATTGGCCTCAATTTACATCTTTAAGTTGCAGTCAGAGAAAGAAGCTCGGCATACTTTGAACAGATATAATTGGCTGGAAGATATCCTTTCCTCATGGGTGTCTGGGTACTTCTTGGGGGTGTAAGGATCTATTTTAAAATGTGTTTTATTAATAACTTTATGAATTCTTCAAAAGAGCATAGAAGGGATTCCATGAGAATCTGGACTCATTTTTACTGGATGCCCAAGTCTATTGCTAATGCAACCTTAGGTGCCTGTGGGCTAACGAGATAGAAAAGGAAATTTTGAAATAGGTAGAGTCAAAAATTCAACTTCACCCAAGACCAAGTTCAGAGAAGAAGAGAAAGGCATGGTCTTAGAGAGAAATAGCCTAGATGAAAACAGAGTTCTAGGCAGTTCTGATTTAAGAGACTTTTCTACTCCCTGGGCAATTGTCTCTAGAGGTTTGGTTTGAAAAAAGAAAAGAGGGCTTAGAGAAGCTAAGTGACTTGTCTACTATCCTGAGACTAATAAGTGGCAGAAGCAGGATTAGAACCCAGGTACTTTGACTTCCAGTTGGCCTACTGAATGTTTACTGCCTCCCAACAGCTTCTGTACTGTAGTTGTCCAATATGAAAGTTAGACTGGCATGATTGGATTTATGCTCCTAGGAAACAAAGTTCCCACTTTGTTCCATTCTATTTGCTTCTCAAGAGAGTTATATACAGACAGACATATCATTCATCTATGATGATGATGGGAAGGGGGAAGTGACAAGTTAGGGGTCAAACCAGCAGATTAGACAAATGGAATGTAATATCATGGGATCATGAATTTAGATCTAAAATGGACTTTGGAGATTATTTAATTCCAATTGCTTCATTTTATAGATGAGGAAATCAAGGTCCAAGAAACATGCCCAAAGTCACACTGCTAAGTGATAAATCCTGGAACTCCCTCGGTATGAACTATAGTCACCATATGAAATGAAGGAAGAAAAGTTACACTCAGGAAGAGTTTCCTACTTGCAAACACAGAAAAAGGCAAGTGAATTCTTGAGATTATCTTTTGGACAAAAATACTCCATGTCACAATCTTCTGAATGTTTTTCTTCATTGAATTGGGATCATAAGACCATAAAACTAGATCCAAAAGAGGACTCTATTTCAATTACCTAATTTTGCAGGTGAAGAAACTGAGTCCAGAGGAGGTTATGTGACTTGTTCAAAGTCCCAAGGTTTGTTAAGGGTCAGTAGTGGGATTTGAAACCATGTCCCCTGAAATACATCACTACTATCATCTTATCTGGTACAATCTAAAAACAGTATGTCATTATCTCTACTGTTAATGCACCTGGGCATAAGCAGTCATTAATTAAATTTAGGTAATATTGGCATATAGTATCTCACATCTAGACCTTAGGTTGAATTTTGAATTTCTCTTTGCCTATGTTCTGGGTAGCTAGGTGGCACAGTAGATAGAGTGCTGGGCCTGGAGCCAGGAAGACTCATCTTTCTGGGTTCAAATCTGGTCTCAGACACTTGCTAGCTCTGTGACCCTGGGCAAGTCACTTAACCTTGTTGACCTCAGTTTCTGCATCTGTAAAATGAATTGGAGAAGAAATGGCAAACTGCTTTAGCGTCTTTGCTAAGGAAACCCCAAATGGAGTCAAAAAGAATCAGACAATTGAAATGACTGAACTGCTTGTGTTACTCTTGAACTATTGCTGAAACTAACTTCTGAATCAGATACTCATTTCCAAGACACATTCTTCTAGAGAGTAGGGGTTGCTTCATTTTAATTGATTAATATCAGACCCACTCTTCTTAATCCAGCCTCAAGTTTATAGTATAAAATCAAAATTCTGGGATAGCAAGTGCTGCTCTTATATTTGTATGTCTCTCTTCCTGAATATATGCCCTCTTTCCCTTGGTTCTCAAGTTATAGATATTGCAGTCATCGGACTCAATGATTCAAATCAACAAAGATTTGTTATACTCCTTCTATTTGCTAGGTACTATATTAGGCAGTGGGGATATAAAAACCCAAAGGAAAATATCCCTACCACTTAAGAGATTACAATCAACTAGATGGCAATGAGAGAGTAATTGGAGAAGAAAGAGTACTAAGAACTAGAGGAACTGAGGAAGGTGGAATAGAAAAAATGGCCTCTGTTATAAAGCTTTAAGGAAGTGAAGACTCTGGGAGGTATAGATATAGATGGAGTGCATTCCAATCATGATGACAGGCTTGTGCAAATGCACTGAAGGAAGTCTTTGCTAGGGCAGCTAGGTGGTACAGTGGATAGATTTATCTAATTAAGTTTGAATCTTGCCTTACTACTTATTAGCATACTACTTACTTACTACCTGTGTGATCCTGGGCAAGTCATTTAACTCTATTTGCTTCAGTTTCCTCTTCTGGAAAATGAGCTGGAGAAGGAAGTGGCAAGTCATTCCAGTATCTTTGCCAAAAAAAAACCCAAAAGAATTGGACACAACTGAAATGACTGAACAAAAACAACAATAAATTCTTTTAACTGGAGATAACACTCCAGGAGCAGGGAGGAAGAAGAAGGAGAAATCTAGGTGATAAAAAAACCAAAAGACATCAATAAAAATCTATTGGGGTGGGGATTAGGGATTGGAATGCTACATTGGAGAATTTTCCTTTGGTTCCTTTTTGAATGCAAACACAAAGCCTGAGAATGAAGGTACAAAGGTAGTTTGGAGCCAGATTACAAGATGGCTTTAAATGCCAGGTTGGGGAACTTACATTTTATCTTTAAAGGAACTAGGGAATCATTAAAAGCTTTTGAGTAGAGGGAATAGCATGGAGAATTCTGTGCCTTAAAAAGATTATTCTGGCAACTGCATGAAGGATTATAGGATCAGAGATCAGAGAAAGAAGGGTACTTGAAGATCATAAATTTCAGTCCCCTCATTTTACAGGTGAAAGTCAGAAAAGTCAAGTGACTTGTACAAGGTCACATAGAAAGTGTTTGAGAGAAGATTTGAATCAAAGATTTCATGACTCCAAGTCTAGTAATCTATCTACTATGCCATGTTATCTCCCATTGGAATTAAGATGGAATAGATTGGAGTAGGGAGACAATAGAAGTAGGTGAAAATAACATATTATTATTATTATTATTATTATTGCTAACATTTAAATAGCTTTTAGAATTCATAAACTGCTTGACATATGTTATCTCTTTAGACTGATTAGGAGGCTACCACAGGAATCTAGATAAGAGAAGAAGAGGGTTTGAACTATGGTAATGGCCAATTGATTGTGGTAGTAGGATGGTTTGGTAAATGATTGGTGATTCATGGTTAATTCATTCACCAGAGCTATGCCTTTGGAGGCAGTGGAGGGTTGACATTTCAAAGAAGACTTGACCCAGAATGTTCTCTGCCAAACCAAGAGTTGTTGTGCCATTATCACTGCTATTTGTTGCTGGTTTGAATTCCTGTCACTCAGCTTGGCCCAAGAACTCCATTGTTGCTGCCTACAACTGCTGTCATCCCTGGGGCCATGTGATTCCCTCTGGATATGTTAGGGGAGAACGAGGATGGCAATCCTTCCTCTGGGCAAAAGAGTCTGACTCTCTGAGTACTCTCATTTCTTTTCCCCCATTTACCCCATCTTTTCCTAGCTCTAGTTTCTGGTTTCCTTTCAAAGGATAAGTCCTAGGGGTAAGAATCAATTATGAATCACCAATCATCAGGCTTCCCTCTATCATCAAATATGCCATCCCAGGGCAAGGCCAGTTCACACCTTATCAAAGAATGCAACCTTATCTAATAGCCAGAACAAAGTTCTCTTCTGTGGGAGTAGGGAGGACTTTATACCTTAGATTCATGGAATCGCATTTTTGGAGTCAGAAGAGATCTCAGAGTTTCACTAGTCAAATGGACTGTTTAGGGTTGAAGAAACTGAGTCCTAGAGGATTTTTGTAATTTTCCCAAGGTCACAGACCTGTCCTGTCTCAGCATTTGGTTCAAATTCAGGTGCTTTGACTCTAAATTTAGTAGGAATAAATCACCGGTGCTGTGGCAGATAAGTAAGTGGTGCAGTGAATAAGCCCAATTGAGACTGGAGTCCTCAGACACTTCATAGCTGTGTGACCCCTTCAAAGTCACTTAATCTCTGTTTGCCTGCCAGAGAAAAGTCCCCTACCCCCTTATATGAGGATTAGATTTTAATGTTAACAATAGTCTGGAGATAATCATAATTATAATTCTAAGATAGTTAAATCATGTTAGCATAAGTGAGGCCTTTTGTGATCATTTTAGTATAATTATTAAGGGTTTGAATGAAGCAAATAACTGCTTTAACATAGGTCTTAATGCCAGCCTCATTGTTAGTCTTAGCCTTCAAATTTGCTATATCATGGACCCTCAGCAATCATGGCCTTGAACTTGTGACTTGGCCTCAGGCTCTCCAGAGTAGCCCATGAAACAAAGAAAAACACAAAATGTCCCTAGGTCTAGTGTGCCTTCTTTTGTTTCTACAATGAAGAAAACAGAGTGTTGGGGAAGGGAGCCATTTTTGGCCACCTATAAACATTGCTTTAGCTCTTGGGAGTCTGTGAGATCCCTGTTCAGTGGCAATAAGTGGATATAATATCGGAGAAGTAAAATCAAATTAATCTTGATGATCTTATCACAAATGAATCCAGAAGATAAAAGGAAGCCATAACTAAATGGACAGAAAGATGGCTTGTAAGGATTGGTTTTATCATGTGCTCAACATAATTTCATGGAACCTCTGCTTACCTCTTATTGCCAAGTTTATGTTAAGCATTTGCTTTATTACTAAATTTTCAAGTGTTTTTTCCTCCATTTTGTTTTTCATGATGTCCACAAATTGTTGCATTTCTCAGACCTCTGATCATTCTCTATCCTGACCATCTTCCTGCCATTCTACCTGCTTGTTACCTCTTTGTTACCACTGCTGTTGTTACTGGAACTCTCATGGTTTGTACTGTCATATTGATTAGAACCTCCTTTATCTAGCTGGCCCCAAACTTGGCCATCTTCTTGCTATGTGGCTACACATGTTCCTCCTTTACCCCCAACCATTTGCTATTTACTTGCTGCTCTGGCAATAGGAGTCAAAACAATACTACCATCGTTTCTGTAAAGGATATGGCAACCTACTATCCTATGGCACCACACAACTGTTACTTCCTAAATCAAAAAAATTTCTTAGCCATTTCTTCCTTATTTGAGTCATCTTTCACCTGTTAGAAAATGAGTTCCTTGAAGACAGAAATTATCACTCACATGTGATTATTTCCCCAGTGCTTAATATAGTATCTGACTCAAAGTAAGTACCAATAAATACTGGGGTTAGGAAAACTTGAGTTCAAATCAAACTTCAGACACTTAACTGCTGTGTGACCCTAAGCAAGTCACTTAACCACCGACTGCCTCAGTTTCCTCATCTATACAATGAGAATAATAGCACCTGCACCCCCAGATTATTATAAGGTTCAAAAGAGATAATATTTATAAAATGCTTTGCAAAATTTAAAGCACAATGTAAATGCCAACTATTATTCTTTCATTCATTCTACTATCTATTCCAAGCTGTTTATTTTCCATCAAATTCTTCCTCAAAGACTTGTTTTTAGTTCTCTTTCTAACTCTTTCTTTATTTCTTTCATTCACTCTTACAATTCTTCTGGCAAATCCATTCTTATTTTCTAGTGCTCTATCTGTAATTACTGTGGAATTATTTTCTTCTTTTGGAATTTTACCCTGAGCTTCTTTTAAACCAAAGTACTTGTTTAATGTTTAGAGAGACAGAGGTTTTTTACTGGTCAAAACTTAGCATTAAAACACCCTGCTTTTCTATCTGCCTGATACAAAGAATTTAGAAAAGAATATGGTCAAGGTAGCTAAAGAGGGAAAGAACTATGACTTAGTTAACCTTTTGTTATGGCTAAGATTATTTTCCATGTTAATCCAGAGAGGATCTTGGGGTTTCTAGAAAGGTTTAATCTTAAACTAGAGAGTTATCTATGACAGATCTAAGTGATGTCATCCAAATAAACTCCTAATCAGAGACGTTTTGCAGTCCTTTTGATATCTGAGGATGGCTATGACTAAAAAGCCCTTCTCAGGCAGAGGGTCTAGTTATACCCTGCCCGACTGAAGCAGAGATGCCTTGGTAGATCCTGAGATGATCCCAGAGCTCATTAATAGGGAACAAAAACTTAGAAGGGACTTTGAGTTCAGCAGTTACCAGAGTATTAATCAGCTGAGAAGGGCAGGGACCTCAGAGCAATGGAACTGGAGATTCCACAAGTTGAATAATGTGCTACATTATAGACTACCTGTGTAACAAGGGTCTAGCAAAGACATGTACTTATCATCTTGAGACCAGCATGGACCATCAGAGCCCAGTAAAGCTATTATTGTTCATCATTTCCGAAGAGGGCCAATGACATCATAGTGTGACATCATAGTGTGATGTCTTGACTTGTGCATAAATTGGATTTAGGTGTGATAGAGTGGTACAAAGTCACTAGCCTCACTCTTTCCATCGTTGAATTCCAGTGGCAAGACAAAAATCAGGAAGGCTGGAGATGATCCAGGATGCACCGAATGACATTAGTATCTTTGATGTCTGACCAAACTCTAAAGTCTCCACAGAACCTTCTTCAGCTGACTTTATGCCATTGGAATAAATGTGAATAAATCCATTCTGCTGGGGGAAGTCTTCATATACTTGGGATAGACACCCCCCCAACAGGTTTGGGGCCTGTTGATTACCCTCAACCTGTTTTAGCCAGCCTGCCAACATGGTTTTACTGGGTTGGGACTACTGCACATGTTTCTTGGAGCCACAGATAAGAGTTGGGTGACAGGTAGACACTAAAGGTGGATGAGCAACCCTGATGAAGGCATGGCAAGCCCTCACACTAGAGGTGCTAGTCTTCCATGAACATCTCATATACTCCAGTAGAGCTATATTTCCAGGAGAGAGAAACTCAATTGGCTCAGCAAAGCGACAGGAAAAATGTTGTTATTCCTTGTAACTACTGATATGGTCAAAAAAATGACTGGTAACTTATCTGCAAAGTAACCTTTGAAGATGTTAAAATAGGAAGGAGAATTATGCATAACTCTGAAGACTTTTGCTATCAATCAACTGTAAAAACAAAAAGATTCCTACTTTGTGTTGTCAGTAGATATAGCAACAGATGTAGTTAATGATGCTTGTTTGATTTCAGTGATTCCCAAAGTGGGCGGTACCGCCCCCTGGTGAGTGCTGCAGCGATCCAGGGAGGGCAGTGATGGCCACAGGTGCATTTATCTTTCCTATTAATTGCTATTAAAATTAAAAAAAAATTTAATTTCCAGGGGGCTAAGTAATATTTTTTTCTGGAAAGGGGGCGGTAGGCCAAAAAAGTTTGGGAACCACTGGATTATATGATATGTTATTGAAATTGATATGAAGGAAGATTTTTTGCTTTACAAACCTATCAATACCAACGCCACATCAAAAGAAATGGTCATTGGGGGCATTTAGGTGGCTCGGTGGATTGAGAGCCAAGTCTACAGATGGGAAGCCCTAGATATAAATCTGGTTTCGGATACTCACTAGCTGTGTGACATTGGGTGAGCCACTTAACCCCCATTGCCTAGCCCTTATTGCTCTTTAGCCTTGGAACCAATACACAGTATTGACTTTAAGAGGAAAGTAAGGGTTTTAAAAATTAAAAAAAAACATTGTCATTGATGGATTATTTTTAATGAAAATGATATTATGTGGGAGAATTATGTTAAACTTGGTACCAATCAATGTCAACATGAAATGCAGGCCTATAGGCACTATTTTAAAATTGCACATTTCATAACCAATCATTGTATTTTGAAAAATATGAACCAAGAGCTACTTACAGTTTTTCAAGTTGTTTCAAGGGTAGCCGACTTTATTAAAAAACCCCAAACCAAAAAACACCAGTCCATTACAATAAAGGGTCTTTGTAAAACTATGGCAACAGTGGTGGGACAGAACGTAGGCACATCTATGTTATTAAGAAATATGCTAGCTTTCTTGAGCCAAAGTACTTTAAAAATATCTGAACTAAAAGAATAAATTAATATTTTTCTAAGAATGATAGTAAAGATAAAGTAAATGCCTAATTTGGCAAAAAAAATTTTAGGAACTTGAATATTTAGATTTTTTGAAAAACTCAATATACTAAGTAAATCTATGAGTCAATCAATCATTCAATGGAAAGATTCTCAAATTGAGACTCTGACCAGGAAGATAAAGCAACGACATTTATGAAATCTCAGAGCTATGGTTAATAAATCTTAAAAAGTTTTATGTTTCCCAATTAAAAAAACCTGCCCTGCAAATTAAATAGAATAAAGACCTTCCTACTTACTAATTACTTGACCAGTTTCTATAAACAATTTTCAAGTTTCTAAATATGAATGGTCAAGGAACCCATTTCATTGGGTAAACATGGGATAGCTGTCCTTACTCCATATGAACAAAAACAGTCAATATACTCTATTTCATGATAGTACATTGAAACAAGCATCTGAATATCTTATGTTTCCAGCTCTCAGTGATTAAAGAATTCTCTGGTTTATCAAAGTGATACAAATGTTACTGCCATCCATTCCATCTTATTCGTATGGAAACATTTCTTCAATTTCTTTAAAAAAGTCAGAAATGTGAGTCTTTGTTAGTAGTTGAAGAATTATGAGCAGCAGTACCACTTATGGTACCATATTTCTAGAAACTTTGTACCAAAAATCAAAATTATTCATAGCACTAGTGGTATTATTTTGATTATTATATACTATAAAAATGAACATTTTAAGTGACTTCAAGTCAAGTTTGTCATTTCCCATGGAACTCAAGTGGTAAGAGCCAGTTGGAAAAGGAAGGATAATTCTAAGCAAGTGCTATACTAATTTGGTATAGAATTGCCTTTTGTTCTTATAATTCAGCAGTCTGATTATATACAGAGAGTTGATTCAGAAATTATTCCAGTCATTTCCTTTCTTTTAAGATGAACAATTTTGTTTTCTACAATGTTTTATTTACATGTCTTACTTAACCTTCCATTTGAGGGGATAGAATATTTTTCCCAGCTATCTTAGTGACTGAATTCTGCATGATTAGCCAGTAAATTTACTTATAACCAGCTACTGATCAACAAATCTTCCTTTGCCTTTCAGATTTTTAGAAAAATTTAGTCAATGTAAGTATTTCTTCTTCCAAGATTATCCAAGTCCTTGAGGGCATTTCAACCATCAAGAGCAAGTGCAGGCAGGTAAGAGCCAGTGGCCCCACATAATTATTATATTTTTGCATAATTTCTCACCCATCCCAATAATCTATCTGACAATTACCAACACTCATCAGTCACTTATTATATATTGTGGCCTACAGGTGATCATACAAATGATGCACCAAGAAAATGAAAATCCTTGCCTGGTTTTGAGACTTTCCAAACTAGTTAGGGACCTAGTATTCATATTTTAATTTCCTGATCCCAGTCCCCAATCATTACTCATTTCTCCTCACTTTTGCATCAAGAAATGAGTCAATGGGTGGTGCTAGGGCCTAGACATACCATCTCATAGCCCCTTTATGCTATCAGGTTGGGTGTGGCTGCCACCATGATGCATCCCATCAAAAGGAGGCTGCCAATTGTTTAAACTTGTTGCTTGAAAACTTGTTTCAACAGTGACCTAACTTCATAGTCTTCTAGTTTGTCTATGGTTTTGACCTAGACTTTAGTTCTGAATTTCTCCTTTTCATCCATCCCCTTCAGTTTGGTCTTTACTTCTGAGTATGCTACTTCAATCCGCTCTTAGTTTCCATTTGTAACTCCTCCCCAAGTTTTGATACTTTGGATCTTCAGGAGATCATAATTTATCAATCTGGTCTCTCATTGACATGAATGGTTTTGAATGGGTAGCTTACCATAATTCAGGATTCTGATCTTTGCTAGGTGGTTGATTGGTTAACTCTTTACTTTCTATCATGATTCGCCTAGTTTCTCTCAAGTGGATGGCATTTTTAACAAATGTATATTTGTTTGTTTCAGGATAATCGCCTAATATTTCTCCATTTAATGGAAGAAAACACAGAGCTACGAATAAAGGAACATTTTCTCTATTAATGGGATCCTTTTTCTTGATTTTTGACTCTTATTCTTGTTTTTGAAATGATTAAACCTCTTCAAAGGAGGATCATTGAAGAATTTTTTAAATGCACAGAAGAGAACAGAAGGAAGTTAAAAATAAAGCACAGAAGGGGCAGCTAGGTGGCTCAGTGGAAGGAGGCTTAGAGACTGGAGGTCCCGGGGTCAAATCTGGCTTCAGACACTTCCTTAATGGTGTGACCCTGGCCAAGTTATTTAATTCCCATTGCCTGGCCCTTACCACTTTTCTGCTTCAGAACCAATACTTACTATCAATACTAAGAAAGGAGGTATGGATTGAAAGAGAGTGAGAGCGAGTGAGAGAGAGAGAGAGAGAGAGAGAGAGAGAGAGAGAGAGAGAGAGAGAGAGAGATCGATCAGACAAACTGGACAGTTTTAAAAGTCATATGTAGAATTTATTGAATACTTTAAAAAAGAAGCAAGTGGTATGAAAAGGAGATTCATGATTTCAAATAGAATTATCTTTTGTGTTCTGCTTTGTGTATGGAAACACTTTTCTTGGGTGTTTAAGTTCAGAATAAAAATTTAAATTTAAAAAAGAGTTAAAAAAGAAAAAGAACTGGAGGACTGGGGAGTGTATGCAGAGTGGAGATAATACTTCACAATGCTATAGCCAATTTCATTCCTGAAAACACCATGGTAAATTCTAATCATGTTTTAGTCAACATATAGAGCTTACTCACCTACTACTAGCACCAAGAAAAATGTTCATAAGACATGGGGAAAGAAATCATGTGCCACAAAAGAGGAAATGATTTTCTCAAATTTGGGAAATACAGAGCAATGGAAAAAGCCTCAAGCCTCTAAGAACTTCAAAACAAGAATGAACTTAGTCATAAAGTAACTAAACCCAAATGCAAACATGGCTTTTTCATGTAATGGCAAGTGATTTTTATTGTTTGAGACTTCATTGACCTTCCATATATCCTGTCTTCCTTATTAGAATATGAATTCCTTGAGAGCAGACACTGCCTTATTTTTCTATGTATCTCCTCTCTGCCCCCTACCCCCACCCCATCACAATACTTTGCATACAGTAAGCACTTAATAGATGCTTCATCTTCATCCATTCATTCATGGCTTGGCAATGTTCTAGATCAATTATCTGAAGATGCAAAAGAGTAGATATACTGCCTCTCTAAATGATATATTGCTTTATTTGGCCTTGCCGCTTGAGTTAGAGCAAAGACCTGGGTTCAAGGATTTTTAGAAAACTGGTACTCAAGTAGCTAGTTTAAATATGAGTTTTATTACTCTGTGGAGAACCAGGCAAAAACAAAAGCACATACTTCATGTATATGTATATATATATATAGAAATTATGCATACCCATATATGTATATATATATATGTATGTATGTGTATGTATATGTATATATCTATATACATATCGACAACAGAGACTTGGTCAGGCATAATGCCAGGTCATTCATGAGAGAAAGACGTGACTGAAGTTTTATACCTTGAAGATGGTCTTGGTTGAGAATAGACAATTGATACCAAACATAGTAGATATAATCAAACACAGATGTAGTGGGGAAATTATCTGTCTGTGTCTCTACTCAGTTCTATAAATTGACCATCTAACTTGGGACAGTAACAAGCAAATTAGTGTGTCAAAAGTTTCTAGTTAATCCCACTTAAGTTTTCAGTTCTCCAATTTCCTCTTTAATTGAATTAAAATATCTGGTCTTGGATTTCCTATCCTATGAGAGGCAGCATAATCACTTTGTTCTCCCACCCTGATACAATGATAGTAATGAGCACATGGCAGTGAAAATCTGGGTTGATCTAGGTGAGGCTGAGCCTGGATTTCAAATCCCTGGCTTCATCTTCTGGTTTGTGTTTCTTTTACTGCATTGCGATACTGAGAAAGATTGATGTTTCCAATCTTGGTAGCTACCTCATGAGGTCAAGAGGTTTGGATATTCTGAGTCAATGTTGGATGCCCAGCAGAGTTTATTTTCTAAACATTCACCACATCTCAGAAGAGGAGGTTGTAAGAATTAAAATTTAGTTATTATAGTTATATCTTTAAAATATGTGGCCGCCAGGAATCAACAATTCAGGTTGATTCCGTAATTAAATCAGACCCAAGTCAGCATCGGGTTGAGGAGTTTATTTACAATCAGGAAAGTGAGTAGGGATAAAGAGAAGAGGGAGGTAGAAGACTAAATAAATGAAGCTGTAAGCCGCAAGGCCCAACAGCCGGATAGGCAGAGTTTAGAATTGGCCC
>NC_058130.1:643621384-643638726 GCF_016433145.1 Gracilinanus agilis
CTCTTCTCTTCTCTTCTCTTCTCTTCTCTTCTCTTCTCTTCTCTTCTCTTCTCTCTCTTTCCTATTACCTTCTGTCTTAGAATCAATATTGTGTATTTGTTTCAAGACTGAGGGGTGGGAAGGGCTAGGTAATGGTGGGGGGGAGTTAATTGACTTGCCCAGGGTCACATAGCTAGGAGGTATCTGAAGCTAGAAGTGAACCCCAGAATCTCCTGTCTCTAGGCTTGGCTCTCAATCTACTGAGGCACTTAGCTGCCCCTTGAATTTTTAAGACCTTTAAAAGCTTTTACCTAATACTGACATATTCTCAAGCTATCATCCTGTATATCTTCTTTTTTTTCATAGCTAAGGATTGCACACACTAATTTCCAAAACCTTATGCATTTCTCAGTTTCTTGCAATCTGATTTTTGACCCTACCACTCCTTTCAAACTACTCTTTTCAGATTGCCAGTGAACTCCTAACTGATAAATCTAATGACCCTTTCTCTATCTTCTTTCTAACTAATTTCTCTGCAGCATTTCAATCTGTTGACCACCATTTTTTCCTGAAGAGTCTGTCTTCTCTTGACTTTCAATGACCCTGCTCTCTCACTTCTCTTTCTATCCTTCTGTCTGCTTCTTCTCATACTCCGTTGCTGGATTATGATTATTCTCTAGCCACTAATTGTAGGTGTCCCCCAAAGCTCTGTTCTAGATATTCTTCAATCTATATAATCTCTCCTTTGGTTATTTCATCAAACTCTCATGACTTCCATGATAAATTCTAAGCAAGTAATCCTCAAATCTGTATAACATTCTAATCTTTCTCCTGAACTCTGCTTTTATTTTGATAAATGCCCACCAGACATCATCACCACCTGGATATCCCATAGGCATCTCAAAATCAAAATGTCCAAAGCAGAAACTATAGTTTCTCTCAAGTTCAGCCCTCCTCCAGACTTTCCAATTTAGGTTTATTTTACCATGCTTCTAGTCAATCAGGTTCACCACCTCAGAGTCATTATTGCCTCTTTTTTCTCCTTCATACTTCATATTGAATCAATTCCAAGACTTGTTTTATTCCATCTCTACAACCACTCTCACATCCATTTCTTCTTTGCCACTGATGCAGCCTCTACTAAGCTTCTTTCTCTACAATATCTTCCATATCCATATCCTCATCATTCACAACCCTTATATCTTAGTTCAGTCATTCATTACCTTTTACCTGGACTATGGTAATGTCTCAATTGGTCTCTCTCTGTTTTCATTCTTTCCCCTCTTTAATCCATCCTCTATACAGATGCCAAATTGATATTAGTAATGGATATATCTTGCCATCTTACTCCCTAACTCTTAAAATATTAAAGTGCTTCCCCATTGCTTTTAAAACACAAACTCCTCTCTCTGCCATTTAAAGGCCTTCATGGTTTGATTCTAATCTCTCTTTCCAGATTAATTTGACATTACCCCTCCCCATAAACTCTGCATACCAGGCAAGCTGACCCATTAACTATTTGCTCTGCAAAACAGGGTACTTCAATGTAGTGACTAGGGAAAGGAACAAGATAATTCCATCTAATCTTACTTTGCTCCTATTGAATTCTAATAAACATTTAACAATTACATGTATTTAATTTATATTAATATAATTTAAAGTAATATGTATATGTTACTCTATAAAGTCTAATTACATTCAGTGGAAGATATAGTTTTTGAGCTGAGACTTGACAGCATTCAGAGAATCTAAGATGCAGCAGGGAAGAGGGAGAACTTTCCAGGAATGGAAGACAGCTTGTAGAAAGGGACAGAGTAGGAGTTACAAGGTTCATACCATATTAAATCCTCTGCTTTTCTTCCTTCTAGTTTCTCTCTCTCTTCTCAAATTAATCATTTTTTCCCTCCATAGAAAGTCTTTCTACTCAAAGAGGCAGTTTTATGTTGAATACTCTTCCTCCTTGCCAGGGAAGGTGTCAGTATTTTAATGATCTGTGATCTCATCAATATGGTTGCTCCTTTAGCTGGGCCTAATCACAACTAATCTAAGCCTACTCATTTTGTGCACTTCTGGTCTGTGTCCTTCTATATATACTCCATGGAAAAGATTTTTTGATACACTGGAGACGTTCTTTTAGGACTTTCACTATGCATACATTGACGTGCATAGTCTGATCTATTATTCCTCACTCTCATTTTATGTTTGGTTTACCTCCTTTCTAGCCACAAATGTGCTCATTGATGACTTTTATTCTATATTTGATGGACACTTCATCATATAAGGCATTGTGAGAATTTGGGTGGTCCTTTGCAACATCAAGTAGCTTGTTATTATTGAAAGTGCTATAAGATTTTACTTAGGCAATCTAGTCTACTATCTTCCTATTCACTCCCTGCCTAAAATATATGTGTTTGTATATATTATACACATTAAGCTATATCTTACATATTATATACTTATCATACATATTACATTTATAGAGACAGAGAAAGGTTTGTCTATCTCTATCTCTCTATCCATCTAAGCTTACTTACAGGCTAATTCAATGTTTTGTCCACTTAACTACTTGTTATAGTCTGGGAAATGTATTTTTTCATCCATTTTGGATGACTAATCCAATATCTTTTTTAAAAAAACCAAACCCTTATCTTCTGTCTTAGAACTAATACTGAGTATTAGTTTTAAGGCAGAAAAATAGTAAGGGCTAGGCGATTGGGGTTAAGTGACTTGCTAAAAGCCACACAGTTAGGAAGTGTCTGAGGGCAGATTTGAACCCAGGATCTCCTCTCTCCAGGCCTGACAATCTATTTATTGAACTACCAAGCTACCATTCAATATCTTTTTAAATTTTTTTATTTTATTTGAAAATTTTCTTTTATTTTCTAATTACATGTGAAAACAGTTTCCAAAATTCTGAAAAGAATTTTGGGTCTCAAATTCTCTCCTCCCCCCCCCCCAAGATGGCAAGCAGTCCTATATAGATTTTATATGTGCAATCATGTAAAACATTTTCCCATATTAATCCTTTTGTGGAAGGAAACTTGGACAAAAAAAATTAAGAAAGTGAAAAAAGTTTGCTTTGATCTGGATTCAGACTCCATCAGTTCCTTGTCTGTAAGCAGATGACATTTTTATCATGAATCCTTTGGGCTCACTATCTTTTTAAAAAAAGGGGGTGGGGGAAGCAGAGATACCTTTTGTTTTAACATCACGGTCATTCCTAGATATGTGACCTGGACCCTTTCCCTTCTTGGAATGAGCCCTCTCTTCCTCATAACAAAGAAAAGCAGCTAAGCAAAACCACCCACAGAATTGTAGTATCTAATGACACACAAAATCTTGCCTCTATAAATCTTTACTTCTGTAATGCAAAAAGAGAGATACTTCTATATTTCTCCTCTGGGTTAAAGATCAATTATAATTACTGAACAGTCAACTTTGTTTTCATTGAATAAACATTTATTAACTGCCTACTATGTGCCCAGCATTCTGTTTTAAGCTTTTTTTTTTTTTTGTTTACATGATTGTAGTCATGTATATTGTTTAGTTTCTGCTCATTCCAATGGGTAGTTTGTTTAAATCTTCCCATGTTTCTGTGAATTCCTTGAGTTAACAATTTCTTATATTCCAATAATATTACATTATATTAATATACCACCTTTTCAAGTCAGCTATTCTCCCCCTGATGGTCACTTACTTAGTTTCTAGGGTTTTTCCTTTGCTACTGTAAGGGTTAAATTAAGGAGTTTGACAAAGTGAGGAGAGCAGTTTAACAGAAACTTTGTTTAACTAGAGAAAGAAGTACAGATAGAAAGATAGAAAAGAGGAAAGAGAGATTATTAAATTTATACCCTATGAATATACTTAAAATTCCTAATAACTATTTAAATTTTTCTAAACTATCTCTAACTGTCTTATGAGGACAGTTTCTTCTGCCTGGCATGCCAGACCTAATCCAACCTACTCTATCTATAAATTATTCACTAACTACCTAACTCCCTAAAATAATAGACAGCCACCACTCACTCACTCCTTCAATCAGTTTTCTATAGCAGTCCAACTGTCAATATCTAACACTAGCCCCTTGCCTCAGAGATAGACCTCCGACTCTAGAGATCCCAGAGGCAAAAGCCCCCTGTCAGTGGCTGCTTCCTTTTCTCCTTACTGACCAACTGTCTTCTCCTTCCTCTCCTCAGTCCTGGTCTCCCTGGTAATGGAATCTTCAGCTCTGGCTCACTGACTTCTGTCAGTTCTGATCTACTTAGAAATCCTGCTCTCTAAGTCTCTTAAGGAGACAGAGGGAGAGATTAAGAAAATCTCTTTAACACTACCACTAAAGGTCTCCTATGAATACTTTGGCCCCATATGAAGCTGATGTCTTTTTTTTTTTTAAGCCTCACCTTCCACATTAGGATCAATACTGTGTATTGGTACCAGTGTAGAAGAATATTAAGGGCTGGGCAATAGGGGCTAAGTTACCTGCCTAGGGTTATACAGCTAGTCAGTGTCTGAGGCTGTATTTGAACCTAGAACCTCCTACCTCTAGGTCTTGCTCTCAATCCACTGAGCCACCTAACTGTCCTCCAAATCTATGCCTTTTGAATGAGATGCTTGAGATAATACAAATTATGGATGACTCACATATATCAAGAAATAAATTAAGGGACTCTACTATGTTTCCTAATCATGCCTCTTCCTCTCTCTCCCATTAAATGCATTTCTCTCCTCTCTTCCCTGAGCTAAAGATTGACTTTAAGTTCTTCAGCCCCTTAGTAATCTTTTTATCTTGGAAAACAGCAGGTGCTTGTTAAATATCAAATACAAATACCAATAGAAAAGGAAATGCTAAATGTAAACACCAATTTTAAATAATTTGAAACCTCAAATACATAAAGATTTCCAGTAAAATTGGTAGAAAAATGGAGGTACACTGAAAGCTCTAAATCTCAGTTAATTTTGCTGAGTGATATGTAAGTGGGTAAATCATTGTCCTTTAATATATGGTGTGAAACTCCAAAAATTCATGAAGATCTTATAGTTATGTGCCAGGTGCTCCAATTCTCTATCCTTTTTTGATAATAACAACAACAAGAATTAACTTTATATAGTGTTTTAAGATTTGCAAAACATTTTATATAAAACAGCAGAGGAAAAGGAGAAAAATGAAAATATCAAAATGGTCCAGATGTTAATTATATTCCTAAAGAAAGCTCTCTTTAGGAAAGGAAAAAAAGCACATATATATTCATTGAAAAATAGAGCAAGTATATGTGATTTTGTGGCTCTGGGAAACTCCCTCAAAAGAATGTAGATCATCAACCATCTATAATTTTCAGTCTTCACAGAGTTGCCTCAGGCTTAGGGCGGCTAATTGACATTCATAATCACACAGCTAGTAAGAAGCAGAGGCAGAATTTGATCTTGTCTTGCTGACTTTATTCACTGTGTCATGCTACCTTGCACCAAACTGAAAAATAATTCTACAAAATTATTGTATGAAAATATATCATCAGAAGAAGTTTTTTAAAAAAGGTTTCATTGAAAATAAGGATGTTTTTACTAATTTTAAATAACTGTTGTTTTACGTCATCAAATAGAAAAAAGTGACTAAAACTAATAAAGCTAAAAAATAAAAACAGTATTTTCTTATTGTTTGTCCTTCATTTTCAAAGAGGACCAATGACAGCATGGAGTGATGTCTTGACTTATAAGTGAATTGGATTTAAGTGAGGCAGAGCTGCACAAAGTCATCAGCCTCATCTTTCTTCTATAGTCATCCAAATCCAGTAGCAAGACAAAAGCCAGGATGATTGATGATGGTTTGGGACACAGTGGATGACTATGGTGTCTTCTATGTCTGACCAAGCTCTAAGTTCTCCGTAGCACCTGCTTCAGTCACCTTCATTGCCTTTGGAACAAATTATTCTCATCCACCCATTCTGCTGGGGAAAGTTTTCACATGCTTGGGGCAGACACCTGCCGACTCACTGGTGAGTTTGAGGCATGCTGGTTGCTCTTAACTTGGATTAGCCCATTTGCTGAGATGGCTTAGGAGATGTGGTTGCTATGCATGCTACAGCTTCTTTGAGCCACAGGTGAGAATTGAGTGCCAGATAAACATCAAAGGTAGATGAGCAGCCCTGAAAAGCTCTCAGCAAACTCTCATGTGAGAGTTGCTAGTCCTTGAATACTCATATACCCTAACATAATGATTATAGGCACATATAGATTTTACATAATCCAGATATAAGAGGAAAGAGCAGTCTATATTTCAACCAATGTTGATTAGTACAAAGTGCATTCTCATTTGGTATACTTCTGTTTCACATCCTTGGCTGTACATTTTCATTAGTGTTTGTCTTCTCTTTTAATGACATTGACTCATGTTTTCTAATTCCTTTAGTAATCTTTCCCCTTGTTTCCCATCACCTAAAGCAGTGCTCTCCAAAATTTCCACAAAGTTTTAGGAGAAAAGTAAATGAAATTTGAGTAAGGGGATCATTGATTTAAGGTTTTTCCTGGACTTGCCAAGAAAGTCTAACTATTTTCTGTATGGCAAGCCTCTGGCTTAGATGAAGACTTTTTAAATTAAAAAAACCTTAAATTTAAATTTAAATTAAAAATTAAAAAATTTAATTAAAAAAATTAAAAAGTCATTTGGTATTTGATAGCATGACACTAAATAAGTCTGATATACCTATACAATTGATATGGCCTATGAAACATCAAAATGTGATTTGTCAGCCAATTAGAATGGAAATCTTTTTGTTTTATTGTTGTCTTTTTAAAAAATACTTCTCACTTCTTAGTTTGTCCCACCCAGCCCGCTTAGAGCCCTTACTGAAAAGAGAGAAAAGCAGTTAAGCAAACTGCCTGATCAGAAACCATGCCCAACAGTTTATGCAATATCCTGTACCATGGTCCCCACCTCTTTTCTAAGAGGTGAAAAATATGTTTTATCATTGTTTTCTGGGTCCAAGATTTGGCCACACATTGAACATGAGTTCTGATGCCTTTTAGTGTTTTTTCTTCTGTGATGAACTTAACAAAAATATGACCATTTCCATATACAAAGAAAAACAGGAAAAGGAAATATGAAATAGTTCTGAAAATATGAATCGCCATTATGTACAGTTATTTTAAAATACATATTAAAATTTAACATGGTAATTTTAAAACTGCTTTTTCTGACTCTGTAGCTTCTAAATTCCTTCTATTCTCTTTTAGGGACTTAATTTTTTTTTTCTTTTTTTCCTCATCTTTCTCACTACCACATACTCTGCTCAGCATCTCTCCCTCCATCCTCCCTTCCCACAAGGCATCTCTTATAACAAAAAGAATCAAGCAAAATGAATTTACACATGAGTAATATCTCAAACTGTGCATCTTATTCTATATCTATCTCCATGAGAGGTGGGAAGCATGTTCTCCCATTGTCTCCTGGAATTATTACAGGGCATTGCCTTAATGAATGAATGAGCATTTATGAAGTGCTTCTTCCTGGAGCCTTGGAGTCAGGAAGATTAAAGTTCATGTTCTGCCTCCAACATACAGATCGTGTGTATATTTGGGCTAGTTACAACCTCTTAGGGGTGTCCCCAGACAACTCTCTTAAAAATTACCAAAGTTTAGGACATTTGCAGATTTGCATTGGTGGTTTCCACCTAGCCAAAGGAAGTTTCTCACACTGATGTAATCACTGGTCTGGACAAAAACAAAGCAAAGCAGCAGTAAATTGTTCTGAGAAAGGAAAACTTCAGTAATCTTTCTGATCCTTAAGAAATCATACTGGAAGCTCATCTTGTGAAAAGTTTTGTAAGTCTGTAAGTCCTCAAGAAATGAAGTCCCTGGCGGTCCCCGTAGTCCAACAATGCCTTCTGCAAACGCATGCTCTTCTCTCAAAGCAAGCCTCACTGAGGTCATAGGAGAAATTTGGCACATGAGTTTAATAGCAGGCATTGTGAGCAGCTTCAGGTGTCTGATTCTGTACCCTGCTGTAAGCTGGAAAGGACTTTAGTCCTTAGCCAGGCATCTCTTCTCCCTGCCAACTCAGCATAGCACACACAGCCCAGTGAGAGCTACCCATATTAGCTGAAGCAATGAAGGAAAAGTCGCTCCTCCTCTGCTGCTGCTCCTCCTCCCTCTTCCTTATAGAAATAGCCCTAAATTCTTACAGGCTTTCTCAGTTTCCTTTTTAAGGATCCTGAGTAAGGAAATCCTTAGTTACTTCACAGCCTTGATATTGTGTGTGAATTAACAATTAGGATGGGCCCAGTGAATAAAGGTTTCCCTTATTCGCTATTGGTTGGGGACTGCATTTTAGGAATTAACTAAAGGGAATAGAATGTCCTTCCAAGCTGGGGCAGCCCTGAAACCTTACCAGGCTTGACATTTGAAACCCTCTTTAGAAAAAGTCAGAAAGGGAGATATGAGCAAATCCTCTGCGGCCACTGCAGACTCATCTCTAAGCTTTTGGGCTACAGAGGGGATTCTGAAAGTGAAAGTGGGGGACCCTCTTTCCCTTAAAGCTTCGGCTTCTATTACTTGCTCAGGGCATGAAAATGGGCTGTTTTGTCTGTCTTCCTTCTTAATGCTTTTTTGCTTGCCTTTCACAGTAACACACTGGATTCTCTCAAAGTCCTATATATAGCAGAGAAGTGTAATCCAGTGGAGAGGGAGAAGGAGAGAGAGGTGGCAAGGGAAGGAGAAAAGGGGGAACAGAAAAAAGGGAAGCAAATAAAACAGTTAAAATTTCCATACCTTTTGAACCAGAGATTTCACTGCTAGGCACATATTCCAAAGAGGTCATTACCAAAAAAGAAGACTCCATCTACAGTAAAATATTTATAGCCACACTTTTTGTAGTAACAAAGAACTAGAAACAGAACCGATGCCCATTGAGTTGGAAATGGTCAAATTGTGTTATGTGAATGTAAAGGAATATGATCGTGCTGTAGGAAATGACCTATATGAGGAGTTACGGAGATTTATGAAAAGCCTTACATCAGTTAATACAAAGGGAAGTAAGGCAAGTCAAGACAACAATATACACAACGATGGACTGCATTTGAATCTGGGTTCTTTGTCTTAATATATGGGATTTGGGGCGAGCCACCTTACTACTCAGTACCTCAATTCCCTCATTATAAAATGTAGGGGTTAAATCTGCGGAGACTGAAATGAAAATGTTATATTATTTCTTGCTTGATGCTTTTTAATTTTGCCAAGCTTTTCCTAATCTAAATAAGCTATTGTTTTTAGTACAATTGAGGTCTTGAGTGATTATCAGTCCCTGGATCTGAGAAGGAATTTCCACCACCAAGGGTGGTGACTAAGCCAAGTGTTCAAATCTGAGCTCCTAGTAGATATTCTATGACTTACAGGAAGGTAATGCTGAGGAGACTGACCATACCTGGACCCCTTATTATACTTAGAAATGCAACATTGAATGGGATCATCAATTTGGATCTGGAAAAAGGACCTTACAGCTAATCTAATAGGCTCATTTTATATCTGAGCCCAGGAGGGCTCAGTAACTCTCCCTAGGGAAAACAGGTAATTAGTGGCAGAAGTAAGGTTTGATCCCAGGACTTCTATCTCCAAATTTGGCAATTTTTTCAACATTAAACTTCCTCTTCTGCTTGGAGTTGACTGTTTACTTGGAGGAAAGAGTAAAACTCTTCCCAATTTTCCTTTCTCCAGAATTAAAAGTCATTTCATAATTATTTCCCCACTATATAATTTGTGATCCTTTACTGCCTCTTCATCAAGATGCTCCACCTCCCAATTCTAGACATTTACCTTGACTGTCCCCTTTGCCTGGAATGTTCTCCCTTGTTATCACTCAGTCCTGACTTTCCTAGCTTTCTTCAAATTCCAGTTAAAATCCTAACTTCTATGGGAAGCCTTTCCCAAACTCCTTTAATTCTGGTTACTTGCTTCTGTTATTTATCACCAATTTATCCTGCATATAGCTTGCTTTTATATAGTTGTTTGAATGTTATCTCCCCTTTCAGCGTGTGAGCTCCTTGAGAGCAGGGACTGTTTTTGTTTTGTTTTTTTTTGTCTTTCTTTATATATCTTACTTTATTATAACAATTAATTCATTTTTGTTGACTATGTTTCAGTAGTTTCTTTTACAACTAACATACCTCAAAAAATTAATCTGTCCTACTACACTCTCCCTCTGCCATGAGAAAATAAAACAAACGAAAAAACAACCTTGAAAAAGAAATACTTCAATATATAGCTACTAGCCCAATACAACAAAGTCCCCACATTAATCATATCCAAAAATGTATGTCTCTTTTGTCATTTTATATCAGGAGTTGAGAGGTAAGTTTCAACTATATTCTTTTTGGACTTGTAGTTGATCATTACATTGATCAGAGTTCTAAAGTGTGAAATTGGAATATGTTACCCTAAAAATTATGATCCCCATTAGGGCTGCAATCTCCAGAAAAACTATAATTCCCAGTACCCCATTCACTTCCTGTTGTTGTGTGCTGAGGTAGACATAAATTGAGTGGAGTTCCATATCTATTTTTTTCCTTCCTGTCAGTGGCTTTGGTGGAGTGGGCATTTTGAACAGATAGAAAACTTAGTCATGGGGGCAGCTGGGTGGCTGAGTAGATTGAGAGCCAGGCCCAGAGACCAATACCCAGTATTGATTCTAAGACAGAAGGTAAGTGTTTTAAAAAGAAAAGAGAAGAAAAGAAAAGAAAACTTAGTCACATGGTTCTATTTTATCAGATAATAAACTTTAAAAAATATACTTCAAGTATTGAACTTTAATTTTTTAACTCTTACAAAAATCTTTCAAAGTTGTTTTTCTCTAATGATATCATTGTATAAATTGTTCTCCTAGTTTTGCCCCCTATGCTCTGTATCAATTCATAAAGTCCCCCATTTTCTTTTCAAATTGTCTATTTCATCATACCTTATGGTAGAATAATATTTTATTACATATACATCAAATTAGTTTAGCTATTTTCCTTTAGGAGGATGTGACATTAATTTCCATTTTTTTGGTTACCATAAAAAGAGCTAAATGTTTTTTCCACATATAGATCCTTTTCCTCTTTCTTTGGGGTATGGATCTAAAAGCGATATAGTTGGGTCAAAAGGTGTGCAGTTTGCTAAAATTCTGGGCATAGTTACAAATTGCTTTCCAAAATGGCCAGATCAATTCTTGGCTCCATTATTCTTCCTTTTCTTTTCTTTTTTTTGAAATTATTTTTTTATTTTGAATATTTTCTCCTAGTTACATATTTCATGTTCTTTCCCTCTTTCCCAACCCCCTTAGCAGATGCACAATTCCACTGGGTTTTACATGTATCATTGATCAAGACCTAATTCCATTTTATTGATAGTTGGACTAGAGTTATCATTTAGTGTCTACATCCCCAATAATATCCCTATCAGTCCATGTGTTCAAGCAGTTGTTTTTCTTCTGTGTTTCTCCTCCCACAGTTCTTCCTCTGAATGTGTCTAGTTTTCTTTCTCATAAGTCCCTCAGCCTTGCTCTGGATCCTTGCATTGCTGCTAGTAGAGAAGTCTGTTATGTTTGATTGTACCACAGTGTATCAATCTCCATGTACAATGTTCTCCTGGATCTGCTCCTTTCACTCTGCATCAGTTCCTGGAGGTCATTCCAGTTCACATGGAATTCCTCCAGTTCTTTATTCCTTTGAGCACAATAGTATTCCATTACCAACAGATACCACAATTTGTTTAGCCATTCTCCAATCGAAGGACATTTTCTTATTTTCTAATTTTTTGTCACCACAAATAGCGCAGCTATAAATATTTTTGTACAAGTTTTTTTCCTTATTATTTCTTTGGGGCATAATCCAAGCAGTGCTATGGATGGATCAAAAGGCAGATAGTCTTTTAAAGCCCTTTGAGCATAGTTCCAAATTGCCATGCAGAATGGTTAGATCAGTTCACAACTCCACCAGCAATGCATTAATGTCCCAATTTTGCCACATCCCCTCCAACATTCATTACTCTCCTTTGCTGTCATTTTAGCCAATGTGCTAGGTGTGAGGTGGTACCTCAGAGCTGTTTTGATTTGCATCATTTCTCTAATTATTAGAGATTTAGAACACTCTTAATTTTCTTAAGGATATGGTGCTTATTTTTGAAATTGTCATCTGATTGGTGGTTTGAATGAAGTGATGAAGCAGCTTCAATCTATAAGACCCAGTTCAAAGTCCTTAAAGACTGCAGAACTTAGGATAAAATATGAGAGACAGGTAGAGCTATCCATATAAATATAAGTGTAGATATAGATATGATGTCTATAAATGGGGAATATTTTCAAGAGATATGGAAGAAGAGGGCAGCAAGGTAGCTCAGTGGATTGCAGCCAGGCATAGAAGTGGGAAGTCCTGGGTCCAAATCTGGCTTCAGACACTTTCCAACTGTGTGAGGCTGGACAAGCCACTTAACCCCAATAGGCTAGCCATCATCGCTCTTTTGTCTTGGAACTAATACTTAGCATTGATTCTAAAACAGAAGGTCAGGGTTTAAGAAAAAAAAAAAAGGCTTAGTATGTGCCAAACACTATTCTAAGTGCTAGGATAAAAATAAGAAACACAATCCCTACCATCAAGTTACTTAGGATCTAATGGGGGAGAACATACAAAAAGAAACTGGAAAAAGTAGGAGGAGTGCCCCCCCAGGCTGCCCCATGTTGGAGCATGATGTTTGTAGAGATGAAATCAAGCACAGTAGCTGACAGGAAATGACATTAGTCAGAACATTTTTTATCCTCTATAATAAAGGAAGATTTTGGGGAGAGTTTATCCCTCTGCCTTTCAGTCAGAGAGCAGAGAGGTAACTGAGGGTACTGAATTAGTGTTGAGTATCAGAGCTGAATCAGTCTCCATGATGATGAGATTCAGATGATGGACTTGTCCATGTACCCAGGTACCTACCCCCTGCATCAGCCCTCCTACTCTCTGGTCCCATTTGTCCTTTCCTAGCCTCACCAAAGCTTTTAGTAAAAAGCTGCCACAGGACATTTTACCTCTTACTGGAAAACTGGCATTCAATTTGCTCACTAAACAGGATATGGGACTGTATTGTTGGCAAGAGCTTATAGTAAGTTTGTTCAGTGATAGCACGTTAATTACACAGTAATTTGGAAGAACATCAAGTAATTTTAGTTACTTTACACTGCATAGAGGCAAAAAGAACTGGCATCTAGATCTCAACCTGTAATCTGAATTTTGATGTATTTTTTTTGCTTTGAATTTGTGTCACCCACACCACCATTCACCTTGTCTCTTATGTTTGAAACTTGGTATTATCTGCGACTCTTCTCTCTTCCTCACCTCCAATATCTAATTATTTGCCAGGTCTTATTGATTCTTTCTTCACTGTCTCTCTCACACCCCTTTATTCCATTCTTCTCTGTGCCTATTGCTACCTCCCTACTAAAGGCTGTCATTACCACCCACCTACAGTATTATAATAGCCTCCTGATGAGTCTTCCTGACTCCATTCTCCCCCTCTTCTGATTTGTTTCTAATATGCCTTCAAAGTTAGTCTTTTGCTCATCTGTGTACCTATCCTATTTCTCCAACTAGATTATAATCTCCATTAGGAGAAAAACTTTGTAATGGGAACCCAGAAACACTCACACATTTTCACGGACTTGGCCACTTGGTGGCCTTCTGAGGACACTCTACATTTTTGTACAACTGTCTGAATCTCAGGTATCATGAGATATGGAATACCTGAAGTGGTTTATCCTAATAGCTCAAAAATTCAGTGGTTATTCAGCTGAGGCCCGGTACATATTAATGCCCATTTATGCAACCTGCCAAATGCTCCAACTCTCAATTAATTAGTTAATCAACAATTATTTATTAAGCACTTATCATGTGCCAGGCACTGTGCTAAGTACTGGAGATATAAATCTAGAATTTGAGAAACTCTTCAGCTGAGTCCACATGACCTGGGAGACACTCACCCTCTATTTCCTGAAACTAGATACGAGGATTTGGAGCATGTTCAATATTAGTAAAATTGTTGTTGGTTTATTAAGTCCCCCACTCTGAGAATAATTTTAATAAAAGTTAATTAGATTATGATGTCACAGACATATATTTTGAGAAACTTTCTTGTGTTTATTAAAAATATCTAATTTTCTCTGGGAAAACTGTCTTGTCTTGTTTATGTTTTTCCTATGAATATTAATAAATGTTTCTTTTACAGCTGAGGAAATTATATCAGAGGTTAATTGACATGTTCCAGAGTTACATAGCTAGCAAGTGTCTGAGTCTAGATTTGAACTGATAGATTTGAACTGAAGTTTTGACTAAAGTCTCTAAAAGGTTTACCATCAATGCCCTAGTACATGGTCATTTTTTGTATATATACCATGCGCTGCTGAAAAGAAGGCACTCTATACCACCTACCTGCCTAAAGTCTATATACTTTATACTTTAAATGCCACAAACATTGGAATGATACCACTCCTCTGGGTCATTAATATTTATGGCTGACAATGGCAGATAGCCCCCAAAGCAAGATTTGACGTGTATTGCCAACCCATTCTCTCATATGCCAATCTGGTATTATAATGTCTGCAGTGAATTTGATGCAATTTGGAGCAAATTTGTATTCACCATAGTAATCTTGACTTGTTGACTTTGATTTGAACTTTGTTTTCATATATAAAAGTGGTTCTATTCATGTCAGAGTTATATTCTTTTAAATTTTTCTTTAAGAATTCTGATTTCACTCCTAATTTCTTTTGTTTCATTCTCTTTTTGGAGTTTCTGACTGTAGTTATTTCAGGATTAGCCATTTTTTCCCAAGATTCTTCTCTTATTATTTTAGCACATACTTTTCAGGGATATAAACTTTCCTCTGAGTACTGCTTTAGCTATATCTCATGAATTATGATATGTTGTCTCCTCACTGTCATGCTATTCAAGGAAATCTGTGCTTGTTTCTATTCGTTCTTTGACCCACTTGTTTTGAAGAATTAGATTATTTGGTTTCTAATTAATTTTTAATTTGCCTTTCCATGAACCCTTATTGATTATAATTTTATTACATTATGATCTGAAAAAGTTACATTTATTATTTCTGCTTTTCTGCATTTGATTGTGAACCTTTTATGCCCCAGTACCATGTTGGCAAACCAATGGCATGTATGCCAGAGGGTCTGCTCCCTTCCCCCTTTCTATTGCACCTGAAGACATTTTTCACATCCCTTGCCCTTCTCCCCAGCAGCCCAATGGGAGTGCTTTCATCCTCCACTGTATGGGGTAAAAGGCAGATCACATGTGGTGTGAGGGTACAGTTTGGGTTCTCAGTCTCTAAAAGGTTTACCATCACTGCCCTAGTACATGGTCAATTTTTGTATATGTACCATGCACTGCTGAAAAGAAGGCATAATTTTCTTTTATAACTATTCAGTTTTCTCCAGAAACCTATTAAATCTAACTTTTCTAAAATTCCATTCACTTCCTTTACTTCTTTATCTTTTTTTTTAAACCCTTAACTTCTGTGTATTGACTTATAGGTGGAAGAGTGGTAAGGGTGGGCAATGGGGGTCAAGTGACTTGCCCAGGGTCACACAGCCGGGAAGTGTCTGAGGCCAGATTTGAACCTAGGACCTCCTGTCTCTAGGCCTGGCTCTCAATCCACTGAGCTACCCAGCTGCCCCCACTTCTTTATCTTTTGGTTAGATTTATGTAGTTCAGATAAGGGTTGAGATCCCCCACTAATATAGTTTTACTTTTTATTTCCTCCTCAAGCTCCTTTAGTTTCTCCTTTCTTTTTTCTTTTTAAGCTGTTATTTTCTTTTTACACTACTTTCATTTCTTTTTTCCGATTTTTCTTCAACCCATCTTCTTTGATTCTTGAATTCCTTTTTGAGTTCTTCCAGAGCTTGAGACCAATTTCCATGTTTCTTTGAAGTTTTGTATGTAGTTGCTTGGATCTCACCATCTCCTCTTTGTTCCGTGCTTTACTCTTTGTCCACATAGAAAATTTTGAGGGTTAAGTGTTTCATTTGCCGTTTGCTTCTTTTCCCAGCTTTTTTTTTTGTCTGTGGACTAGGAATTCTGAAATCTGATGATTCTGTCTCATCTGCTAATGGTTTGCAGGGTCCACAAGTCTTCACTGCTGTAATGCAGGCTTGAAAGGGCCCAGTGTTATGGACTTCTTGGCCTCACTGTGGGCTAGTGCCAGGGCCTGGCATCAGGGGGTGGGTCTGCTCTTTTGTTGGTGTAGCCCACATCCTGTGATCCTGAAATTAGCCTATGCCCAGTCAAAGAACCTGGCACAATAGGTGTGTATATGTGGGGTGGTCAGCCAGCACTACTCTGTGTGTAGTTTTGCTTCTGGTTTCCCCTTATCTTGTGAAAATCAACTCTGTCTGTCTACTTTTCAAGTTGTGTTCAGTAGGAGAGCCCCTCACTCCATCATGCTGTTGGTTTTTTACTCCTGTCATTTTGAGGTACTTTTAAAAGATTGGTTAGCTTTTGTTGCTACCAAGCCACCATCTTGCCCCCCCCCCCCACCTCCCCACTCCAGCTAGTAGTAACTTGGCCCATAAATTTTCATTGTATTAGGAGCTACTTTTTTAGATTACTCATTTCTTCAGTTTCTCTGTTGGAATTTGTGGGGGTAAAAGTGGAGAGAGAGGGAATATTTCCTTGTAAGGATTTGTTCTCCTTCTCCTTCTTCTCCTTCTCCTTCTCCTCCTCTTTGTCTCCCTCCTCCTCCTTCTTCATTCTTTTATTTTATTTGACAAAAGATGTCATGGTATTAAGCTGATTTGGATACCAGGAAGACCTGGCTGAGTTTAAGTCACCTTTCTTTCATATATGGCTAGGTACCAATTAGTACAAATAATGTATCCCCAGAAGCAGCCACCAGCATTGCAATTTATATTAATTTAAGGTTATAATTATATCAAATATGGCCCAATGGAAATAATTCAGTTGGAACTAAATCAATTAGACCACTCTAGAGAATTCATTATTGACACTAATTGGGACCTATTTGCACTTGGGCTGAGTGACCTTAGGTAAGTCTCTTAGCCAATTAATAGTCCAGTATACTCTCTAAGATTATGTGATAAGGAACTTCTGGGACAAGATGGAGAACAGCACGAGTGACAGGATCACAATTATAAACTGCAGGTCTGCATTGATACCTAGAGCTTCTTCCTCTGGAATTCTGTCTAGCAATGGAATCTTGGTCCAGTTCCTATCTTTACCAAATATATCCCCCCACCCCCACCTTCCTTCCTTCCTTCCTTCCTTCCTTCCTTCCTTCCTTCCTTCCTTCCTTCCTTCCTTCTTTCCTTCCTTCCTTCCTTCCTTCCTTTCTTC
>NC_058130.1:643648705-643688285 GCF_016433145.1 Gracilinanus agilis
ATATATATATATGTAGAGAGAGAGAGAGAGAGAGAGAGAGAGAGAGAGAGAGAGAGAGAGAACGAACTACACTTTCTTTGAAATAATCATTAATGAAAATCACAAGATTCTTTCACATTTTGATCTCACTCCCATTCAGGAAAAAAGCCTGGCCTTTTTGGACAAAGCTTTGAAGCCTTGGTCCCTTTTTATTCCCCATGCCCCTCCACCCTTTATTCAAAATGAAGGATAAACAGAATTTTAAAAACAGTTATGGTTGATGATAATTTTATAGAGAGAGTGGGTCTGCATTCAAGTACTAATTCAATTAAGAATTATGAATAGACTTAAAAAAGTAGAGAGACATTGCCACGGGGCAGGAGTCTGGTGAGGAATTAAAGCTTGTCATCATCCATCACTGAGAGGAACAGTTCAGTAATGTCTCAGTCTGTTCCAGCCACACCTTTTAGCAAGGTCCTGACAGGGAAAGGTAGCTCATGGGACCAAGCAGGACCCATCCAGTTTCCCTTCCCTTACTAAGCTGAAAGGACTTTCTCTACCCTTGTGCCCATCTTTCAGTTCAAAAGCCTCTTAGGGTCCATTTCAAACTCCAAGGCTGCAAGCTTCTTCAGGTCTCTTTGAAATCAATTTCCCACAGTCTTTCTCTACTTAATTGAAAAAAAATCCCAGTAGTTCAAAATTCCAACCACTTGCCATTCTTCTCAGAGCTTGAGATACTCTTTAGTCTTTCCTAAAATGGGAGGAAACAACCCAATTTATCTGAAATTACATTTCCAGGAAACCAACAGCTAAGCTCTAAAAGATTCCCTTCTCTGTCTGCAAAGTAATTTCTCCCAAAGCTTGCTTCAATACCACTAAGAAAATGAACTTAATACCAGCCTTTATGCCATGACCAAGTTATGGAATATTAACAAGGTGGAAGGGACTTGAGAGATCCAATATTCATTTCACCCATCAGGAAGCTGGGACTCAAAGAGAAGAAGTGATGGCTAAAATCACAGAGCAAATAAATAGCAGAATCAGGAATTCAAATCTCTAGATTTTGAGTTTAGTGTAGATTTGATTTTGACTGTACCATATTTCCATTTTCACCAGAAGCTATGAGGCACAGCATGACTTGCTATAGAGAGGTACAGATTCATTTTGTTCACATGGCCTTGATCTACTCATGAATTTACTTTGTCATCACTTATGTAGGTTTCTTTTTTTTTTTTAAGTAAAGAAATGCATTTATCTACATCAATATTATGTTCTTGCCTAAGTGCAAAAGTGTGAAGTTTTTATTGAAATCAGATAAAATGCATCATAACTTCTTATAGATTAAAAAGCATTAGTCCTTGTGGCAAAACAGGTACATTAATGCACCATTGGTGGAGCTGTGATGTGTTCCAGCCATTCTGGAGAACAGTTTGGAAATGGGCCCAAAAAGCTATTAAATAGTGTAAACCCTTTGACCCATAAATACCAATGCTAGGTCTATACACCAAAGAGATCAAAGAAAGATGAAAAGGACCCATATATCTGAAATATTTATAGTATATCTTTTTATGGTGGCAAAGAATTGGAAGCTGAAAGGATTTTTATCAATTTAAGGAATGACTAAACAAGTTATGGTATATGAATGTGATGGAATATGATTGTGCTATAAGAAATGATTAAGGATATAGTTTCAGAAAAACCCGGGAAGATTTGTATGAATCGATACAGAGTGAAGTGACTAGAACCAGGAGAACAATTTATACAATAATAGCAATACCATAAAGACAAACAACTTCGAAGGATTTATGCACACTGATTAACACAATCACCAACCACAATTCCACAGTACTCAAGATGAAATATGCTACCACCTTCTGACAGAGAGAGATGAATTCAGAAAACAGATTGAGGTATTCACAAGTGTGTGAGTGTGTATGACTAATTCAGGAATTTATTTTGCCTGACTATGCACATTTGTAGCATAGGTTATGTTTTTATTGTTTGTTTTTTTCAACTGTAGAGGGAGGAGAGGAGGTAAGAAAAAAGAAGGTAGACATGAAAATAAAACAGCTTAAGGGGGCAGCTGGGTAGCTCAGTGGATTGAGAGCCAGGCCTAGAGATGGGAGGTCCTAGGTTCAAATCTGGCCTCAGACACTTCCCAGCTGTGTGACCCTGGGCAAGTCACTTGGCCCCCCATTGCCTACAAAAAAACCCCAACAACAACAACTTAAAAAAGAAGTCAGTTCTAGCTTGTTTCCTCAACTAGGAAAGGATGGAGTACAGGAAGAAGAGACACATAATTCTTAATATTTTTGCAGGGATTTTAGAACAGACAAGAATTACATGTCTTATCAGGTATGTTTTACATCTAATTTTACAACTCAACCCCTTTGTAGTTAAAATATCTTTGTGTCAGGACTGAGAAAAAGGTAGGAAAATGGTATTAGAGTATGAAGGAATACTCACAGTACACAGTAACTTTATTGTAATGAGGTAATTGAACCTACAAGATGATTCCACAGTCAGTTATCTTGCATTCTCTCACATCTTTCTGTGTCTGCCAATTAAGCAACTTCTCAAAACCTAAATCTTTCTAGGAAGATTTATATGAACTGATGCAAAGTGAAGGAAATAAAGCTAAGAAAACATTATACACAATAACCACAAAATGTATATAGACCCAACACATTCAAAAGAAAATGCAAATTCCACCATCTGCAAGAGACTTGTACCAGTGGATTCCCCTCCCTTCACTGATTGTTCTTATATCCTGTATCTTCAATGTATGTAATCTATTAGACTATGAGCTTCTTTTTTTTTTTTTTTTTAAACGCTTAACTTCTGTGTATTGGCTCATAGGTGGAACAGTGATAAGGGTGGGCAATGGGGGTCAAGTGACTTGCCCAGGGTCACATAGCTGGGAAGTGTCTGAGGCCAGATTTGAACCTAGGACCTCCCGTCTCTAGGCCTGACTCTCAATCCACTGAGCTACCCAGCTGCCCCCTAGACTATGAGCTTCTTAAAAGCAAAGACAGGGAATTTGCCCAGCACTTAGCCAGTGTCTGGAACAGAGTATGCACTTAATTAATGCTTATTGACTATATATTTATCTTTAATATTCAAGTCATGAATCCATTTTGGATTTATTGTGTTAAATGGTATATTGGTCTAAGCAGTTTCTGTCATATGCTTTCCAGTTTTTTCCAATAATCCTTTGTAAATAGAAAAGTATTTTTAATGCTTTTAAAAATTTAAGTATTTTTAATACTTAAATAGAAAAGTAGGCTATTTATTTATCCATTTATTCATTCACCTACCAATTTATTATTTTTATGTCTTTCTTGCCTACACTGTTATTGATATACTTTTCTATTTTTAACCCTCTTGCTATTTGGTTTTGATGATGATTGCATGGATGACTTTATATAACTGCCTCACTTAAATCCAATGCATATGTAAGTTATCACCATCATCCACTATTTTATCCCAAAATGTTGATATCATTAGACTTCTTTGAAAACGTAGGACAAATAATAGCAATGCCCATATTATCATCAGATCAGTCATCAAAGTCCAGTGGCAGGACAAATGTCAAACCCTCCCCTCTTCCCAACAGCAGTAGGTCCTTACTTGTGACAAACAATCCCTCACACCACTAGGATGACCAAGGAATCATCACTTATAGTCAGGGTTGGGCTAGAGCAAATTAACCGACTATTAAATTTTCAGTGGGAATATTTATAGCTCAGAAATTTGCAATCCCTACAGATTGACTCATGGTTTTGTTTATTGTCCAAACTTTAGAAAGCAATGGAGAAGGGGGCCACGAGGCAGGTAGCACGATAGATAAGAGCACCAAGCCTGGAGTTGGAAGGTCCTGGGTTCCAATATGGCCTCAGACATTTCCTAGCTGGGTAACCCTGGGCAAGCACTTAATCCCATTCACCCAGCTCTTGCCATGTTTCTGTCTGGTGGTAGCCCAGGATGCAGTGGGATGACTTGGGCATCTTCAGTAGGTGCCCAAGCTTTAAGCACTCCACAGTATCTGCTTCAGCTGCCTTCGTGCTATTGGACCTAATTGTTCTCATCTGCCCATTCTACCAGAGGAAGTCTTCTCCTGCTTGGGTAGACACCTCGCCTACTTCACTGATGGCTTGTGGTGCTTTGGTGACCTTCCACCTGGTTTACCCTGTCTGCTGAGATGGTTTTGCTGAGGTGTGGTCGCTGTGCTTCTTGGAGCCACAGGTGAGAGCCAGGAGATAGGTGGACACCAAAGGTGGACGAGCAGCCCTGAAAAGGCTCAGCAAGCCCTCGAGCAAGGTGCAAGCCACCAGAGGATGCTTTTTGGTTGGCTCTGAAGACATTCAAAAAGACCTAGTAGGTTCAGCTTTGACCTGAATTCAAATCTGGTTTCACACACTTACTAGCTGTGTTATCCTGGGCAAGTCATTAACCTCTGTTCGCCTTAATCCACTGGAGAAGGAAATGACAAACCACTCCAGTATATCTGCAAAGAAAAGTTCACAGACACTATGATCCATGGAGGGTGGTCATGGAGAATCAGACACAACTGAACTTCTTCGTGTGTAAAACAAAAATAACAATATTCGCACTATCTCACACAGGGCAGTTGGATAGAAACATTTTTATTTATATGAATAAACTGTATAAATGTGAGTTATTTTCATTATAGACTTTATAGACTTGTGAGAAAAGTGCTTTGCAAAATGTAAAGCATTATAGAAATTTAGGTATTATAATTTATTTCCGCTCCCAGATCTTAGATAACAATGATTTTGTAACTCAGCACATTTAAGCACAAAAGAAAGAATTTTCTTTTCTATGAGTACATACCAGTCAACCTGGCATCAGTCCAAAATGAAAAACAATACACACGACTGGGTATATGCTGAGAAAGAGGAGAAGTATTTTGGTTATGCTCTTTACATATTTCTAAGAGTACTGGTTGTTCTGAGTAACTTAGGAACTAATTATAGGTTTGGGAAACGGGTAGAAAGGAAGGGGTAGCATTAAGTTTCGTCCTTCGGCCAAAGTTTAGATATGCTTTTTTTTTTCTTTTCTTTCCTAGGGAACTCCAGTCTCTTAAAAGCATTGCAGTGTAGAATGCATTGTGTCAATAACTAATTAATAAAGTAAATTCTCCTAGTAATTACACAGCTGAAAAACAGCAAGGGGCAGTGAATAAAAGGCCAGCTGTGAAATCACAGGGACCTGGATCCAAGTCTTCTTGCCTTGGACACATTATCGGTTGTAAAATCATGAGTAAATCTCTTAACTCCTAGAGTCCCCTGGCAATTGTCTGAAACCCGAAGATGTGGATGATTTTCATTGGTTGAAAATTGGTTGGTGGGGTCCACTCTAAAAGTCTACTGACAGACACAATGCAGTCACAGGTCTGGCCCTTCCCCTCCTCTTCTCTCTCCATGTAATCATTTTAAAAATAGTACAATGAGCCAATAGAGGACCCTGGCATGGTTCCTTGAAATGCATAGAAAGGCTCTGTCAAGTCAGAAGCTTATTCTAGAGCTGGAAGTGACCTCATGAAGTAGTCATTTTAGTTCATTCTCCTGTCTAAGAGGAAGGAAACAAGCATTTACTAAGGACCTGTTTTGTGCCAAGCACTGTGCTATTTGATCTTGACAATAAACTTGGGAGGTAGGTGCTATTATTATCCTGATTTTACAGATGAGGCAACCGAGGCAGATGGAGTGACTCACACAGGATCACACAGCTAGTAAGCATCTGAGCCAAATCTGAACTCAAGTTCCTTGGGAGTCCTGAACTGTATCAGCAGTTGCCTTTGTTTCAGTGAACACTATTCCTGAAGTGAAAAAATTAAATGGAAGTAGCAACTTAGTAAATAAAAGCCAGGTAGAAGCCCATTGCTGACAACGTACAATGAGCAGAGCTATTGATTTCACACTGTAGGGAAACTGTAGGGAAATTATTAGGAAAGGACAATCACACGTGGCCATCTCCAGAGGGATCTGGCTGCTACTTTCAGAAGGATTCCACGCATAGCACAGAGTAATCCTCAGTTGGTTTATTCTTCCAGAGGAATTAATCACCACATTAAAGTCAAGTTCTCTTTAAGTTTATAGCTCTCTTCATTGCTGCTCATGGAATAGTCCATGAATAGTCATTTCTGTCACAAAGTAAAGGATGGAATTTCCTTTTAATAACAACATGGTTTTGGATTCTAATTTAGATTTCACCAGGCCAGGGAGACCACCACAAACAGACCATGATATTTCTCATGATATGGGCCATTGGACAAAGCTTTTCAGAGTAGTTAGGGCTATTGTTTTCCTATGCATTCTCTGTAATTTCAAAAAACATGCAGTGTGATGAGCAAATGCCTGATTGTCCTCTGGAGTCTCCCAACCTTTCAAATTAAGGCATTTATGTCAGTTATCTATAGTACTGAGGATCATAGGATTTGGAGCTATAAAGGAACTTTTTGATCCCATAACCCAATTTCTAGTAAAATGAATGCTTTCTAGTCTCTGTCAGCACCTTTGGGACTCTTCAAGCATCCTATTCTCTTTAGCTATAAAAGATTCAAGCTCCTAAACAACTTTCACAACTTCTAAATAGAGGTATAAGATTTCAGAAAATTTATAAAACAAATTAAATTGTTGGGGAAAATGAAATATATGCAATACTTTTTTTCTTTCAAAAATTCTTTACACTTTTTTTAGAACTGTTACTGTCTGTCTTAGTATCAATATTGGGTATTGGTTCCAAGGCAGAAGAGTGGTAAGGGCTAGGCAATGGGGGTTAAGTGACTTGCCCAGGGTCACACAGCTAGGAATGGTCTGAGGTTAGATTTGAACCTAGGACCTCCCATCTCTGGGTCCAGTTCTCAATACATTGAGCCACTCAGCTGCCCCCCTTTACACATTTTAGTTACTTTACTTAAACAACATATAAGTACTATATATAATGTATTTTGGTTCATAGGAACATTGCTCTAAAGCTGTAAGAGACCCATTTATAAATATGAATGGTTAGAAAAACACCTAGGAAATTTTATGAAAACTTTTTTTGGAAAAGAGGGATTTTTTTCCCTTCTTTTCCAAATTTAGACAGAGGAAATTTCCTCCCCAAGGGTAGTTGTTGTGGTTATTTTATGTCTACCATTTTACTTCATTTCTTTTATTGGTGTATTTATTTGTTTATTTAAAATACTTTACTAGTGAATTTTGGTTTTTATATGACCATTTCTTAATCTTCATCTTCCATGATAATAATAATAGAACAGTTAAGTAACAACTGTAGTTGACAGAGTGGTAACATTACATAACTTTGGTCATCACCTTTCTATAGTGTGATAATTAGATTAAATCTACACTTCCCATCTTTAGATTTAATCACCAAAGGTGAGAACACCTCCAATTTTGGGAGGTCCATAACTCAGGAGTGCTAGAGTGGGTGACAATCAGAATAGACTGACTGCCTCCTAGGTCATCCTAAGAGAAGTATCTGTTGTGATTGGACACACAAACTAGGGAGGAGGCACAGGAAGTGATGCATAAGTGACCTCTTTAAAAAGAGCTCCTCAGTCAGCTGAGTGGTCTTCTGGTGAAGAGGGAAGCTGGTAAGGAGCTCTTCTGGCCTGTGGAGGAGTGCTGGCTGGAACGCTGAGACCTTGGTGAGACTGTTTTCAATATATTCTTTAGAAGTCCATGTGGTGAGTTTAAAGACTGAATCTTCCTGAACTTCTCTTAAGGAACTTCCCCTTAATAGAGACTCTAAGAATGAAGCTTTGCTTCTTTCACCGCTGGGCCTCTGGCCCTCTGACTCTCAGCTGAGGGTTAATTAGATCTACCTGGATTAATTAGAGGATCGTAGTAATTTACCTACTGTGTTAGATTCTTATTTCCTTATTTCCGCTCTCTCTTCTCAATTGTAAACAAACTTCCATAAAAGTCAATTTTGACTCGAGATTATTCTTAATTGAGGATTGATAATTGTTCAATCCTCTGGTGACCAATCTTAAATATATTTACCCAAAAACCCCTTTTCCCCTCTTACAATAGAAAAGAAAGAGGTGTGTTTTAGCACTAACTGGTCTGAAACCAATATTGATTACTGCCTTTGAACCCTTGGTGGTTTGATTGGCAAATATTTGTAGATTAGGGAGAGAAGTAGCACAGTGAATAACTGCTGGCCTTAGAGTTAAGAAGATTTATAAGAAAAATTTAACTTGGAAATTAAGTTCAAACATTTCTCACCTCAGGTTCCAATCACTAAAATAGTGAAAATAATAGTAACTACTACACAGAAGATTGTGATGATCAACTGAGATAATGTATATAAAATGCTAGATTTTTATTAAATTTGGTTATATAATTTTTAGCATCTCATTTCAGCATAGTTGCTATTAGAAACATTCATAGGATCATAGATTCTAAACTTTAGTGATCATCTAGTACAGTGGTTCCCAAACTTTTTTGGCCTACCACCCCCTTTCCAGAAAAAATATTACTTAGCGCCCCGTGTCACATACTATCACCACCCCCTTACAGTTATTCACCACCCCCAAATGCACCTGTGGCCATCACTGTCCTCCTGGATTGCTGCAGCACCCACCAGGGGGTGGTGGTGCCCACTTTGGGAATCACTAATCTAGTTCAATTCCATTTTACAGATGAGAAAATAGAGGCTGGGAGAAGTTGAGTAGCAGAGCCATGCCTTTAACTTTCAATGTAGGCTCTTTCTTATATATACCTCATAACTTTTTGGCCTCTAAAAAGTTCATTTTCCTAAAATTGAAAAATTAATCTAGGGCTGCCCATTCTCTAAACACCATTAAGAAAAAAAACAACTAATAAGTTTTCTATATAGGCACAGTCTTCATGAAATTTACAGATTTTTCATTCATTTTACAAAGACTTAGAATTTGGAGTCACTGAAGTCTCCTAAGTTCTAGTGCCATTATTGAATAGGTTGACTTTTCCTCTGTTTTACTGGAAAAGTGATTGCTTCTGCTTCTAAAAGAAGTTTAGAATAATGGAACACTGAGCTTAGGAGTTAGAAAATCTATCAGGAATTAGGAAATCTGTGTTTGAGTCCTATCTCTGCCATTATCCTCAGGATAATCTTATGTATGATCTTAAGGAAACTGAGGCTCTGTGAGGTTATCTGTAAAAGTAAGGGGTTTGGCTTAGATAATTTCTTAGAGCTCTTCAACTCTAGAAATTTATGGATCTATAAATTCTGAGAAACTGGAATCATGAGAGTTAGAGGTCTCATTAGATGTGGGTTGTTGGTTTTATTTTTTGTACAGTTGATTATCTTTCCCTATTTTGCTAGTATATTCTTGATTTTTCTAGCCAAATAAGTATTTGTCATTGTGAGGAAATAATTCTTAGGGTCCGTACCTCCAGGAAGCTGAAGGTATGGACACTTAAAAACAATGTTTTTAAGTGTCAATAAGATGACTTGCTGGGGGCTTGTAGCATAAAGGAATGATGCACCTGCCATTAAAAAAACATTTATAGAAAGATTATTAGGCATCTAGGAGCCTCTATTTGAGTTCCACAGCATAATTTTTTGATAGAATCATATATAAAAAATCAGTAAGGGCTGAGAGGCATATCTGATGGTATCAGCATGTATGTCAAAAGTACTTTATAATTAACTTTGCTGGGTCTCGGTGGTACATGTTTTTTTTTTTTCTTTCTTTTCTTTTTTTTATTGATTAAGAAAATTTTTCCATGGTTACATGATTCATGTTCTTTCCCTCCCCTTCTCCTACCCACTCCCATAGCTGACGTGCAATTCCACTGGGATTTACAGTACATGTTCTTTAGCAAGAGGCCAGAGAGTAGCTCACATTTTCTTGGGCAAGCAATGGGCAACGGTTTATGGGTAGCTCCATAGGACATGCGTTAAGGCCATCTCATACAATACTTAAATTTAGTCTCCTTCTTAATAAAACAGCCTCTCTCATGAGTTCTTGGTAAGAAGGCTATTGAGCAGCTTAAAAACTAGTGCCATGTCTAGGAGAGATGGACCAATTATTAGAGGTCATCAATGGGAAGAGAGTCACCCAGTGGAGAGAAGAATCTAAGGGGCACAGAGGATCTCTGCTGCTATATCATCAGCTCTGAACAACTGATGCTGTATAACTCAATACATGATATCTCTGTGTCCCATTAGTCACTATAGAACTCACTTCCTCAGGACCTTCAAGACTACTTGGGTCAATTTTTTTTTTTTATTTTTAAACCCTTAACTTCTGTGTATTGACTTACAGGTGGAAGAGTGGTAAGGGTAGGCAATGGGGGTCAAGTGACTTGCCCAGGGTCACACAGCTGGGAAGTGTCTGAGGCCAGATTTGAACCTAGGACCTCCCGTCTCTAGGCCTGACTCTCAATCCACTGAGCTACCCAGCTGCTCCCATACTTGGGTCAATTTTTAAAAATTTGATTTTCTTATTTTTCCAATTAACAATAATTTGTTTTCTCTCCCTCTAACCCGACCCCTGTACAACAACAACAAAATAAAACTCTTGGGATAAATGTGCATCACCAGGCAAAACAAATACACTGATAATGTTCAAAAATATGCCTCATTCTTAATTTTTAGTTGTTTACTTCTCAGTAGGAAGTCGAATAGCATAGTTTATTTTAAGATTTTGAAATCCATGGTTGTTATTTGCATTGAAATAGAGTTTTTGAATCTTTCAGAGTTTTTTTTAGAATGTTATTACTCTATAAATAATTCTTTTTGACTAGTTCTACTCACTTCGCTCAGCATCTGTATACAATCTTACCTATATACAGGTTTCTCTGAAACTATTAATTTAATCATTTCTTATGTTGCAATAATACTTTCATATTACATTCATATACCATAATTTACTTAGTTGTTTCCTAACGGATGAGCATCCTATTATTTTACATTTGTTTCTAATACAAAATAAACTGCCATAAATATTTTAAAATATCTGCATCTTTTCTCTCTTTCTTTTTTATCTGTTTGAGAGAATAGGCAATGGTAGTTCACCTAAACTTATCTGACACCCTTGGGGAAGTCATCTCAGGTCAGAACCTGGAGCCTTCTTTTAGTTTAGAAATATAAAACCAGTTGGATGCCGCTGTGACCATGAGCTATGCCTCTGGTATGCAGAAAGCTGGTACACTGATCCAAAATATGCTACAAAAAGCTTTGGCTTCCCTCCTGAATGCTATATAGTTTACTCTCAATTATTTGCAAAAAGACTATCTATTTCCTGGATTATCTACTATGATCTTTTCATTCCAGGCCATCTTCAAGTCATCTTTCCCCTACTATGAAATTTCTTTTTGGGTTGTCCCCTTTGGCCTTAAAAATTTGTAGTTCAGGGGATTAAAATTCGTTTTAGTTTCAGTTTCACATAAACATAGTTAGAAGGGAGAATGGAAGCAAGCATTTATGAAATGACTATTATGTGCGAGGCACTGTGCTAAGTACTTTATAATTATCATTTCACTTGATCCTTACAACAACCCTGGGAAGAAAGTGCTATTCATTACTCTCATTTTACAGTTGAAGAAACTAAGGCAGATAGTGGTTTAGTGACTTACCCAAGATCATACAGTTATTAAAATATCTGAGGCTACATTTCAACTCAGGTCTTCCTGACTATGGGCCCATCACTTGAACCACCTATTTGCCTACAAAAACTAATAACAATAATGGTAACTAACAGTGACACAGAATTTTAGGACTCTCAAAGTACTTTTGATATATTATTTCTTGATTTTATCCTTATAATGATCCTGTAAGTGTATTATTTAAATATGTAAATAATACCTGTAGATGGTTTTATTATCTCCCTTTTATAGAAAGGAACCTGAGGCTGAGAGAGTGAAAATGACTTGCCCAGAATCCCATAGCTATTATGTGTCAGATTTAGAATTCCAACCCAGGTTTTCCTGACGGAGAGTCTGGGCCTGAATTTTCTACACCATCTTGTTTCATCTTCTGGAAATAAACCCTATTTGAATATTCATTCAAATATCCAACACCCCAACTAAACTAGATTGTTCCCCCAAACTTAACATCCCATTTCCCACCTTGGTATATCCACAGAAGCCATTCTCCATGGCTTCATGGCTCATCTAACCCTTTCAGAATCTTTATCATCCTTCATGGCTCATCTCAGGTGCCACTTGCCTCTGTTAATCTCAACCCTTCTCCTTCCTTCCCTCCCTCCCAGATGTACTTTTTTTATACTTACAATAGAGTTCTCTACATACATGGAATATATCCCTCCCAGAGGAAGACAAGATCCTTGAGATCAGGGACTGTTTCATTTTTGTCTTTAGGTGCACAATGCCTAGCATGGATCTGGGGACATAATAGGCATTTAGTAAATATTTGTTGAACAGAATCAAATTTGACTCTATGCTTACTCTTTCTAAGTTGTGAGTCAGTAGTCTTCCTCAGAGGTTATCACCTTGCCACAAAAGTGACCTCACCAAAACGGTCATTTCCATGACTAATTATCTGTAATATTACACAATATTAAGAAAGATTTCAAGCAATTATTCACAATTCTGAATTCTGTTAGAAGACAAGGATCCTTACTATTTATGTGTCACTTCCCTTTGACCCAAGGGATTGAATACAGCTGGGATGGAAAGCTCTTGTTCAGGAAAAAAAAATCATAAGTGTAGGGTGATCAAGGACCACTGGGGGCTATGACTGTCTCAGGAAAAGTCTTCTCCACTCATTTTGAAATAGGAGAACAGAAATCTTGCAAGAAGTGAGCAATAAAGATGTGGCTTATCTTTGGAAAAGATAGGGAAAAGAGGGAGGAGAGTAGAGCAGCCACTTCCCATCACCTCAGCTGACCAACCATTCTACTCTGGTTTCAGTGATCGAGATCTTTCAGGAAGGACTCACCTTTCAGGAAGGACCCAAAGAAGACATCTCTTCCTTGGTTCTTGAGAATTAAATCTGTAAAATTAAATTAAAAGTGTAACTTTTCCTACTTTGTGTTGTTGTTCTCACTCAGCCTACTTTTTCAATCTCTTATTTCTTAAAAAAAATTTTGTTGGCTTTTTATATCCCTATTCTTAAAAATAAACGAGTTTCTCTAAGATTGTGCGTGTGTGTGCGTGCCTGAGTGAGTCTTTTCAGGGGCAGAAAAGAAACAGCAGAGTAAGTATCTACACTCACTCTAGGGACACAAACAGAGAAAGGAACTCACTTTCCAAATCACTGGGGGGAGTTCTTTAGCCTGAGGTCTCCAGAAGAACCAAAGAGATTTACGAATCATTATTATTTAGCTCCCCCAAGAAAGAAGTTCAGGCAAGTTTGAATCTAGACAATGAATGAACGAAGCCATGCTGGGGGAAGGCTGGAGAAGCTTTATCTCCAGGCCCTTCTGAGGTCAACTACTTTGAGAAACTCTTTCAACCATTGTTTCATTTTCTGGGCAGGTTCATTGAAAGCCCTCTTCTGAAGGGCAGAGTGAAGACATCAAGTAAGGAAAAGTGAAGCCATGAAGGGAAGAACTATGAAAGAATAGCTCCACTCACAGCAGGGTGGGGGCCATTCAAGAGGGAATAGCTAGCTTTCCTGCTAAACCAAACAACTCAATCCCAGCCACTGTTAGAGATATATGAAAGGAAAAGGGAAGTTATTCAGATCAAAGTTCTTGGCTTAAAATATTTTCCTTAAAACAATTTCTTAAAGCCCGGCCCTTCTTGCTTGAGAGGTCATTCTAATTCCTGTTTCTTTGTTTCTGAGGTTAGTCATTCTTTCTGGATTTTTCCTGTAAGCAATTATAATAGTTCATAGCTTCTGACATGTTGAAAGTCTGTATTTCTAAATCTTGGCTATCTGGAACCTTCATGGGTGAGATGAGCTTAACTAGAAGAGTCCTCTAGACCACTGCTATCAAACTCAAATAGAAACAGGAGCCACTAAACCATATCTAAGGATCCCTACAGCAGAATATTGATTTATCATATCATATCATCCATGTTCTATTTTATTTTTATTTACTTTGTTAATTATTTCCTAACTACATTTTTATCTGCTTCTAGGGTGTTTGACACCTCAAGTCTGGAGAACCTGAGGTTAATAAAATAACACTTCAAGTCCTGGACCTGTTGTTTTTGATTTTTAAAACACTGAAAGATTTCCCAAATATATTAGAGGAAGTTTGGGGTAATAAGTAGATAGTAGAGAGTTGGCTTGGAATCAAGAAGGCTGGGTTTTAGTTCTAGGCTCTAATACTGTGTAACTTTGGTCAATTAACTTCTAGGCATTTCAGGCAACCTCTTAGGACTTATTATGTTGGGATTGTAGTCTGAATTTTGGAGAAAGTTTTCAGGCCAGGACCTCCCTGTGATGAATATATTCAGCATATGCTTCCCTTCCTTCTGAAACTATAGGTACTAGTCATAATTTCACCTTTTTAAAAATCATCTGTGTCTTTATGATCATCAGTTATTGTAATATACCAGTTACAGATGCGACTACAGATGCAGATGATGTAGGATGTAGAATTGAATAGATACTGACCACACATAGTACTCTGGACTTTGTTTTTTTTTTTTAAGCTTCCTGTTAGAACATTGTAAAGAAAGTTTTGAAAGATATAGGGATTCTAATTAATATAATGACCAACCACAATGCAGAGAACCAGTGATGAAGTATGTTGCCCACCTTCTGACAGAGAGGTGATAAACCCAAGATGCAGAATGAGACATACATTTTTCAATGTGGCCAATGTGAGATTTTGTTTCATTTGGCTATGTATGTTTGTTACAAGGGTATTTTTTTCCAGCTGTGGGAGTGAAGGTAGGAGAGAGAGAAGACAAATGCCTGTTACCTGAAAAAAGGAAAATAAAATAAAATGTACATGAAAAGGATCATTCATTGCTATCTTAATTCTTTCCATTTGTCTCTTTCTCAAAAAGGCAGAGAGAGGTATGTGACATGCTGGGTAATGTAGCCTGACTGTCTGTCTACAAAATTAATTAGGGATCCAAAGGCTGAAGCTGCCTTCTTGCAAGTGATTTTTTTCACTTTCCAGAAAATCAACTTTACTGTTGTTATCAATGTCTTTTTACTTGTCAGTATCATTCAAAGCATTACCTTTGTCTTTGCATCTTTTAAACAACCCATGACAGGAGCCTTCTAGTGAGATTTCCATCATCATTCCATCTTAGTAGCAAGAAGTTTGTTCAAGTTATGGAAAGGAGGAGTATCTTTTATCATTTCTGGATTTTGTGTTATGGAATTTTGGAGGAGGCATTACAGATTTTTTTATTTATCACCATGTTGGAATATGCTCCAAGTTCTCCTAAATATTTTATATTTAAGTTATTAAAAATGAGATTTCAAGAATGTAATAATTAAAATGGGTTTGACAAATATAAGAATTAAAAAAATTTCGTGGTCACTGTTTATTAAAAATGATTAACTTCTTAAGTCAAAATGACTATTAGCAGCTTTTATTTACAGCAAGGTAGAGATATTAAAGTGGGAAATATATGAAAGAGGTAGAAAAAAATCACCTAGCTATAAATACCCTAAGCCCTAATCCTAGTGTCTCCAGATTGCAAATGCTAATCCGAAAGCCAATCACACCAGAATCCAAGATCCTAACCAGGAAGCCGAAATCTGAAGAGCCAGGAGATGCTGAAAAACTATCAAGAACCTTCAGCACAGAAGAAGCAAAGAGTCTTCAACAGAGCTCATGCTGAAGAGAGTGTCCCACCAAAGTGCCAAAAGAGAAGAGTCCTTGTGGAAGAGCCAAGGAAGGGATCCATTCTTCTCCTGGGTCTCACCTTTTATAGCCCCTTTTCCAGGTCACTTCCTGTCTCTCTCCCACTTCATGGGAACCAATCACAGCCTCCCAATTTGCCTAGCATTGCCCAAGGTGAGGCAGTTCGTGTGGCCTTTGGGGGTGTGAACTTTTTTTTTTTTACTAGTAAGTGATTTGTGAACTCTCTTGCTTAGTGAATTACTACGTGTTAAGTAGGGATACTTTTAATTCTTGATTGATAAACTCAAAATAGACAAAGAGAATAAAAAAAATCCTTTCACAAGCACCATGTAGTACCAACAGAATTGATTGGCTTTCTCACAAAATTTCCCTTATAGGGATATTTCATATTCTGAATAATAGCCTGATCTAGGGTTTACAACAATGGGATAATAGGAGTGAATAAGAAGTGGTTTATAAAAAAAATAAATTCCTAGGGGCAGCTAGCTGGCTCATTGGATTGAGAATTAGGTCCAAAGATGAGAGGTCCTGGGTTCCAATTTGGCCTCAGACACTTCCTAGCTGTGTGACCCTGGGCAGGTCATTTAACTCCCATTGCCTAGCCCTTACCACTCTTCTGCCCTGGAACCAATTCACAGGATTGATTCTAAGACAGAAGATAAGGGTTTAAAAAAGCAACCAAACAAATTCCTATATACAGACCCTGCATCTTTCTCAGAGTAAGAGCTACAATTGTTTTGCAATAAAATAGGTTTTCTATATTCAGGTAAACTGAGGTTTGAAGTGGTCTCTCACCAAAAATCTCAAGAGATGAAAAAAGTCAGAAGGGAGAGGGTGGAAGGCACTGTTTGGCACTTTATTAATAGGGACCTAAAATGCTGGCATATGTAAGAACAGTTCTAATTCTGTTTAAGCTCATAGGGCATTTGAATCACAGGCACCTGCTAGAGTAGGCATTGGCAAGGACTACAAAAATAGATTGGTTTCATCTTCACTACAAAACTATTCCCTGACTATCTTTCGCTGTTCGACACAATCTCTCGGTTTGAAACACCTAAGATCAGGTCATGAGGCTTAGTCAACTGCATATAGTCAGAAAAATCCTTTTCCTTTTCCATGATGATTGGAGCAGAGATAGAAGCACTATTAAGGCATCTAAGAAATACTTATAAAGAGCATGCATGAGCTAGGAGCTCCAGCTGGTGGAGTCATAATATGGAATGATTCCATGGTTTGGGATGACTCAGAATCTGCAAAGAAATTAGATTAGCTGCCCTGTCTGAGCTCTGATATCACATTGGTGGAGGAATAGATTTCTTTCTGAGGGAGCTATGAGTGCTCAGATTGTGTTATAGCTAAACGTCATATCTCCCCCAGCAGAAGGTACTCTTCACAAAGAAGATGTTTAATAAATGTTGCATGAACGAATGAATCCAACTTTATCCAGTTTAAATTCAACACATTTATTAAGTACCTAATACATGTAGGTGCTAGACATACAATGGATCTAGGTGCTAGAGATACACTGAATGAAATCTTTCCCTCCCTTCCTTGTGGGGCATATTATATTCTGCTGGGGATGGGGGAGATAAGACATGCACAAATATTAACATTCCACAACAAAGGGAGTAATGGAGCAAAGAACACCAGACAAAGTATTCCAGGAATATCTGAGAAGGGAGGGGAACACTATTGGCTGAGAAATTCAAGCTAGGTGACCCTGGGCAGGCCACTTAACTCCCATTGCCTAGCCCTTACCATTCTTCTGCCTTAGAACCAATACAGAGTATTGATTCTAAGGTGGAAGGTAAGGGTTTAAAAAAAAGAAAGAAAGAAAAAGAAATTCGAAGAAGAAGGTGCTACCTGAGCTGAGCTTTGAAGGAATGTGAGGATTCTGAGAGGCAGAGAGGAGAGGAGATATATTCCATGTATTCCAGACATGGGGAGGGGACATGATTTGTACAAATCTATAGATAGCATGTCAAGTCGAGGGATGAATTAGTAGTCCAGTTTGGCTAGAATATAGTGTTTGTGTTCTGTAGTAATATTAAATATGAATTGATATACAGATTGATTGTCCCAGCAATGCCAGGCTAAGGAGTTTTGTCCTTTATGCTAGAGGCAATAGTCTTTGAAGGTGTTTCCCTAGAATTGTGGCATGGACTTATCTATGCTTTGGGAATATTATTTTGGGAGCTGTTGAAAGGACAGATTGGAGGGGAAACAGAGAGACAAACCAATTAGAAGGATATTACAATAGTCCAGGTAAATAGTGGCGATGCCTTTATTGTAGTGGTGTCCTTGTGATGGAGAAGGGAAATACTGAAGAGGTGAAAATCAATAGGATTTGCTAGCTAAATGGATATGGGAGGTGAGATAATAGGAAGAGACAAAGTTGAGTAAGATTTTGAATCTTGGCGACTAAGAGGAAGATGGTGCTAGAAAAAAGATAGGGAAGGTGGAAAGACAGGTCGATTGGAATCCCAATTAATTAAGAGGTATGTTTTAGACATTAAATTTGAGATATAGTTAGGGTATGTGAAAGTCCTAGGATTCTAGCTATGATCTTTGATTTTTCTTACTTTTATCTTCTAGTAAGTAAATGCAGTGATTCTTTTTGCTTTTGATTTAAATTTAGTATATGTCTTATATTGGAGTTAATGGTATCGAAGTATTTATGACAAGGCAGCTAGGTGACACAGTGGATAGAGTGTCAGGCCCAAAGTCAGGAAGAATCATCAGACACTTACTAGCTGTGTGACTCTGGGCAAGTCACTTAACCTTGTTTGCCTCAAAAAAACAGTTACAACAGCATGCCTCTTGATTGGGCAATGGCTTAATAAGTGATGGTTCATGAATGTAAAGGAATATTGCCTGCTATAAGAAATGATCGATGTGACAAATGTAGAGAGACAGAGAAAGACACAAACTGAAGCAAAATAAAGTAACAGAATCAAGAAAATAATACATACAATAACTACAACAATTTAAATAGAAAAATTAACACATAAAACAGTAAAAAAAGAATATTTCAAAATTACAAAGAAGAAGACTAGAAGAGATATGATAGGATACTCTTGTAGAGTTGAGAGTTCCATAGATGTAAAACAGCATATATTGTCAGATTTTTTTTTCAATGCATTGATTAGATTTACTGATTTTTTTCTCTTCTTCCTGTTTCCCATATAGAAATATTTTTAATATGGCCTAGATCTTTTAGAATTTGTGGGGGAGAAAGATAATGGAGGGAAATTAGGTGATATAAAAACAAACATTACAAAAGTGCATGTTAAAAAAGAATTAATGTCATTGTGACTGGTTTTAATGTTACTAGGAAGGAAGGAAATAAGGATTTAATTAAGCCCCTGTGATGACCAGGCACTGTACTTATAAATATCATTCTCCTTTGGTCCTTGTAACAATCCCTGGGGCTATTACCCCTATTTTACAATGGAAGAAACTAAGGCATATAGGTTAAATAACTTGCCCAGAATTCTTTAGTGAGATTTGAAGTTAGTTTTTCCTGACTGTAGTCCCAGCTCTCCATCTACTGTACCATCTATCTCTGTACCAGTTTCCCTATCATTGATGCCAGTGAGGGCTCAGGAGCTACAGTGGAGAGGAGACGGAATGTATCTCCATACCAAGATTACCTCTAGGACACAGAGTGAAGTTGAATTGAGGTCCTGTGGTCTTTCCCTCCTCTTCTGGGGACCCCAGGTCTGCCAATAGGGATTCAGGATCTGGTGACTGAGTTGCTTTGGAGGACAAGAGTGAGGAGGCTGTGCCATAACTGTCTTCCAAATAGGACATGTTCACTGTGCTAAAAGAGTATGGCACTGTTACCAGAATATTGGACTCTCAAGTTAAATGATCTCTACTCCCCACTCCTATCACTTTTGGGGGTTGCTGGTGCATCCTATCATCCTATCAGAATACCTGGCTCACAGAGATGTGAACGGATGGGATAATGTATGAAAAATATTTTACGGATCTTAAAGCACTATGTAAATGTCAATCACTACTGTTGCAGCTCTTGAATTAACTTGGACCTTTTGTGGCAAAACTGTTTCAAGCAATGACATCAATTCATTTTTAAACAGTTTTTCCTTATTCTTTCTTCTAGTGGAATTATTATTATCATCAGGAAATGACTCTTTTCATTCTCTAAAAACTTGTTTTTAATGGATTTGTTTTGTTTTTAGATCACTAATAATATATCCCTCCCCCATCCCTGTTCCGAGAGCCATCCCTTATAATCAAGAATAAAAAAGAAAGAAAAGAAGGGGAAAAGGCAGTTCAATTAAATCAGCAAACCCACTAATCATTGATCATGTATGCAGTGTTCTCCCTCCACAGTATTCTACCCTGCAGAGAATGGAGGTAAGTACATTCCTATAACTCCTTAGAGGTGAAGCTCCATCGTTATATTACATTCTACTTTCAATTCATATTACTGCTCTTGGATTGTTGTTGTGATTGTGTATAGTGTCGTTTTCCAGATTCTGCTCACTTCACTTTGTATCAGTTCACATTTCCCCATATTTCCTTGTATTCTTTGTATTTATCCTTTTACAAAGCAGTAGTATTGTATTACATTCATTTCCGTAATTTATTTTAACTACTTCCAATCAATTAACATTATTTCCTTTAAAATAACTAAAGGGGAACAGTGAGTTGGCACAGTGGATCGAGAGCCAGGTCCAGAGATGGGAGGTCCTGGGTTCAAATTTGGATTCAGATACTTCATAAATATGTGACCCTGGGCAAGTCATTTAATACCCATTGCCTAGCCCTTACTGCTCTTTTGCTTTAGAACCAAGTCACAGTATTATTGATTCTAAGATGGAAGGCAAAGGCTTAAAAAATAACTAAAGAAAACACTTAGTCAACAAGCATATTAAGTTCATATTATGGGCCAGGCATGGTGCTAATTGCTAGAAATATAAAGAAAGGCAGAGACTTTTCCCTGACCTCAAGGAGATCATATTATAACGGGAGGGACAACCTGCTATTAGCTGTGTGTGTGTGTGTGTGTGTGTGTGTGTGTGTGTGTGTGTGTGTGTAACAAAAAGTAATCTCTGATGGCAGACACTAGTAATTGGGGGGAAGGATACAAGGGACTCAGAGAGGCTTCTTGCTACGATAAAAATTTTAGCTTTTAAAAAATATTTTTTTAATTAAAAAAACCCTTTGTATAAGAATCCTTCCCTTCCATCTTAGAATCAATACTGTGCATTGGTTCAAAGGTAGAAGAGTGGTAAGGACTAGGGAATGGGGGGTTAAATGACTTGCCTAGGGTAACATAGCTAAGAAGAGTCTGAGACCAAACTTGAATCCAGGACCTCCCAGGCTTGACTCTATCCACTGAACCACTTGGCTGCCCTGAGCTGTCTTAACAGAAGCCAACAGTAAATAGGCATTGGTGTGAAGGGAGAACATTTTAGGCATGGGAGATAGCTAATGAAAATGCAGAGCACAGAGTTAAGACATGGAACAGCAAGTAGGTCAATGTGGCTGGATCATACAGTATGTGGAAGAAGAAAAGAAGAAAGGAGGAAATGGAGGGAGGGATGGAGGTAGGGAAGAAGGAAAGGAGAGAGAGAAGGAAGGAGGGAGGGAAGGAGAAAGGAGGGAAGAAAGTTTTTATATAGCATCTATTATGAACCTGCTAAATGCTTTACATATATTTCATTTGACCTTTACAACAACCCTGGGAGGTAGGTATTTGTCACTTGACTTGCCCAGGGTAACACAGCAGGTAAGTGGCTGATGCTAAATTTGAACTCAGGTCTTCTTGACTCCAGACCAAACCCGAGGCACAGCATCCTATCCACTGCTCTACCAGGCAGCTTCTAGGGGAGTAAGATATTAAAACAACAACGAAACAGGAAAGATAGAAAGGGTCCCGGTAGTGAAGGACTTTAAAAGCCAGAGAAATTTACACGGATTCTGGAGGAATTAGGGCCGTTAGATCTCCGGGGGGTGCGGTTGGGGGTGGGGGTGGCGGGCGGTGCCGGGCGGGAGGTGATTTGGTTGCGCCGCTGCAGCTAGGGGAGACCTGAGCCAGGAAGACCAGCCAGAAGACTAGCACAGCAGTCCAGGCTTTTAGCTATGGAGGAATGCATCAGAATGGATGCGCTGTGTGCGAGAAGAGGGAGATTTATCTGAGAGGTGGGCCTGGAGATGTGTGAGAACGATCCCTTTAACTGGGCTGCCTTGAGTGGACAGCTTCCCTTTATTTTTCCCATTCCCTCGCTGCTCTCTGCTGCCCCCGTCTGGCCGATTCTTGGTATTTCTCTTTGCAATCTTGTTGGGTCATTTCTAGCTTCTCAGCCATTAGGAAATCATCGGCTCATAGGATTCAGTTAGAAGGGACCTTGGAGATAATCTAATTCCACTCCCTTATTTTATAGATGAGGAAACAGTGCCCCAGAGAAGTAAAGCTATTTTCCCAAAGTCACAAAACCAGTAAGTAGAGCCACGGACTAAAGTGCCCCCATGAAGACAGGGTAGCTGCAAAGTAGTCTGGGGCCCTCTCTTTAACCTGGTAAATAAGTAAATCTATTTTTAACCAATGTAAGAGGAAAACAGGGAAGGACTGAGAGGCCTGGTGTTTGGTAAAACAATTTTCAAGGAACAGCAGAAGGAATAGGAAATCTTTTTTTTTTTAGATTACTGACTATTTTTTTAAATTTTTTAAACATTTATTAATAATCATTTTTAACCTGGTTACATGATTCATGCTCCTACTTTCCCCTTCACTCCCTGTACCCCCCCCCCCCACCCATGGCCAAGGCACAGGAAATCTTTTAGCAATGGCAAATAGGGGAAATTTGAGGAAAGATGACAATAGATGGTAATAATAAATTTTGGAGCTGTTGTAGAAAGGCACTCCACTACCATCCTGGAAAACAATCTGGAGTTATGCAAAGTGGCTAAAATATCTATACCTTTTGATGCAGAAGTTTCATTACAACATATGTACCTCAAAGGAGGATATTGACAAAAAGAAAGTCTTCATATATGTCAAAATATCTCTAGCAGCACCTTTTTGATGGAAAAAAGTGGGGACAAAGTAGATTGTCATTAATTGGGGAACGGCTAGACAAATTGTAGTATGTGATGGAATATCATTGTGTAGTGAGTTGTTTAACCACCATGATGAATATAGAAAAGCATGAAAAGACTTACATGAATTGATGCAAAGTGAAGGAAGCAGAAGCAGTAAAACAATACAAAAACGATTATATAAATGGAAAAAAACAACTATATACAACTAAAAATGAATTTTGTGAGATTACAAAAGACAAGCTTATTGCCAAAGAAGTGGTAAGAGAAGACACTTGCCTTTCAGTAAAGGGGAAGAGTGGGAAGGAGGTTATTCATAAGCTCAAAAAGTTGCATATGACATTAGTGGTTGTTTTTTTTTTTAAGAAATATATTGATTGATTTTGCTGAAATTTTTCTTTTCTGATTTATCTTTTTTCTCTTAAAATTTTTTTTGCTGTTAAAAGGTTGACTTTTGGAAATGGAAAGGAAGGATACAAAGGGATATCTGGGCAAGGTAACAATAAACCATATCAATATAATCTAATTTTAAATTTATTTATTATTTATTTTTTTCCCTTTTTTATTTTTATTTTGAATATTTTCCCATAGTTACATGTTTCATGTTCTTTCCCTCTCCCCAACCCCCCCCCCCCACCATAGTCGACGCACAATTCCACTGGGTTTTATGTGTATCATTGATTAAGACCTAATTCCATATTATTGATAGTTGGACTATAGTTATCATTTGGTGTCTACATCCCCAATAATATCCCCATTAGCCCATGTGTTCAAGCAGTTGTTTTTCTTCTGTTTCTACTCCCACAGTTCTTCCTCTGAATGTGGCTAGTTTTCTTTCTCATAAATCTCTCAGCCTTGCTCTGGATCCTTGCATTGCTGCTAGTAAGAGAAGTCTGTTATGTTCGATTTTACCACAGTGTATCAGTCTCTATGTACAATGTTCTCCTGGATCTGCTCCTTTCACTCTGCATCAATTCCTAGAGGTCTTTCCAGTTCACATGGAATTCCTCCAGTTTATCATTCCTTTCAGCACAATAGTATTCCATCACCAAAAGATACCACAATTTGTTCAGTCATTCCCCAATCGAAGGACATTCCCTCATTTTCCAATTTTTTTGCCACCACAAAGAGAGTGGCTATAAATATTTTTGTACAAGTCTTTTTCCTTATTATCTCTTTGGGGGTATAAACGAAGCAGTGTTATGGCTGGATCAAAAGGTAGATAGTCTTTTAAATCCCTTTGGGCATAGTTCCAAATTGCCATCCAGAATGGTTGGATCATTTCATAACTCTACCAGCAATGCATTAATGTCCCAATTTTGCCACAACCCCTCCAACATTCACCACTTTCCTTTGCTGTCATGTTAGGTAATCTGCTAGGTGTGAGGTGGTACCTCAGGGTTGTTTTGATTTGCATTTCTCTATAAGAGATTTAGAACACTTTTTCATGGGTTTGTTGATAGTTTTGATTTCTTTATCTGAAAATTGCCTATTCATGTTTAATTTTAAATTTAGAAAAGACATTTTCTTATTTATCTTACAAGGACTTTGGCTTCTGGTAGCCAAGATGGCAGGAATGTTCTGAACTTGCTGAAACCCACCTCCAAACAACCATAAAAACAAAACAAAACAACAATGCCTCAGAACAAATTTTGGAGCAGCAGAACCAACAAAAGACAGAATGAAATAGTGTTTCAGCCAAAGAAAACAATAGAGGGATAGCAGGAAGGACCTGTTTCACTAAGGCAAGAGGAGAGAGTGGTGGAACTGGAAGTGTGAGGAGTAGCCCAGTGCATTTGAAGGAGCTTGAGGAATAGCTAGTGCAAGCTCCTCAAGGTGGGGGAACCCTCAGTGGAAAGAATAACCTAGAGCTTGTGAAATCCAGGGGAGCTGGAAGCTGAGGAGTGGAATGCAGCTCATTTGCCTTACAAGCCTCCAGGCTATTTCCTCTCTCATCTATGTTCCACATAGCTTCCAAACTAATTTTCCTAAAGCATAAGTCTGATCTGGTTTAAGAAAAATTTCAATGATTCCGAACTATTTCCCCAAGGGTAAAATATAAACTCCCTTTTGCAAAATAGTTCTAGGCTGCCCTCACAGGCTTATTTCACATTGCTTCCTTTCACAGATCTGGTTCCAGGCAGACAACAGGAAATATGCATTTATTAATCATATACTATATTCTAGGCACTGTGCTAAACCCTGGGGATACAAATATAAGGGAGGAAAAGGCCTTACATTCTAATGGGGAAGACAACAAAGAATGAAGATGGAGAAGAACAAGTAGGGTGAGAGGCTCAGATGCCTTCTCTTTGCCTTGCATGGGGCCTCCTTCTAAGAGAAAACAATCTTCACTTGCCTTTCTACCAGTCACATCCATCTCTTCCCTCTAATAAACCTTCCTCAATAGTTCCACCACATTTTGCCTTACTAGGTTCTACCAACAATTTCTCAGCTCCAAAGAGTGTGTAGGAAAGGCGAATACAGGTTGAAGAAGAACAGTCAGTCTATTCCCTAAATCCTGTGCCACTACCTTTGGGATCAGATGGAGCCTTACCCTGACCTTCCACTATGTACATAACATTTCCTACACAGATACCAATATTTCTATAGTTACTGAATTGTATAGATTTTCGTGAGCTATATAGTAAATAACCTATACGATTCCAGTTTTATATTGCTCACTTTGGGAAATAAGAAAGTATTTATCAATGAAATATCCGGGTCTATAGCCAACATAAGCAAGAACATTTGTATATTTTGTAATATCCTTTAAGCTTGTCCACACCACACTGTAAACAGAGAAGTCAAGCACCTCATTGGTCCCTTTAGCACTTTGCATGTCTTCAGCTGAATTATTCATGTGATCTGTATACACGGTATGATTTTTCATATTTTTGGAAAGGAGATAATAAAAGATATTCACTATCCTCAAAGAATAATAACTGGCTAGTAGGACTGTTTGCTGACAAAAAGAAAAGAAAAGATCATTGCACCATTTTAAAAAGTATGCAGAAGGGAATGGGAAGAATTTACAAAGAATACAGACAAGCAGGACAGGTTTGAAAGGAATATGTTGGATTTATTATACATGTATATACTTAAAAAGAAAACTGCACATAATAGAGATTTCTGGTTCCACATATAAACTCTTTTCTGTTTTATTCTATATATGAGAATTTTTTTATTCAGTGTTGATTAGGTTCAAAATACAATCTTTAAAAAAGTTTTTTTTTTTTTTTAAAAGAAAAAGGAAAAAGCTTCTGCCTGATGACAGGACATGATTCCATCAAAGGGTAGAAAAAGTTGATCCTTTTCTATCCCAACATACTGGTGGCCCAAAACTGCCACTGTGGGAGAGGGGTGGGGAATGATAGCTCTAGAAAAATTAAAGAGACCATTTCCTGTCATTACTTAGAGAGAAGCTGGAAAAGACAGAGAGAAAAGAGGCAAAGAGGTTTTTTCTTTTCTTTTCTGTTGAAGGTGTTTTCATTTTTATCTCATGAAGATAATCAAAAGAAGGCTTTATTTGAGAGAAACAGAATATATCAGACTTTTCACAAATGAAAAGTCATCTGTCATTGGTAACTCTGACTATCTCTCATAGCCAAAATATAATAAATGATTATTTATGAATTTATTTTTGTTTATTTCATTCATTAATAAATTATACATTGAATTATTTAAAGCACAAAATATATTAACAATAGCATACAATATATTTTTAATAATTTCAATAATTATTTAATCCTAGAGAAATGATAATTACTTATTGGGAGAGGAGGTTTCTCTAAATTATCAAATGAATAATATTTAATAAACTGGTATAAGGGCTTAAGCTTAGTAAAGTTGTGATCTTATTAATTAGAAAGAAAATGTATACTAATGGATTTCTGTAGAGCTTGGGATAATAAAAATTAAAAAATGGAAATGAGTACAAAAAGAGGGTTCACCTACAAGTGAGTGATAATATTCTTTTAAAGCCTGCCCTTTTAGAATCTTGAGATGTTTGAATGAATCATTCTTTCCAGAATCTCTACTCATTTTTTGAAAAGTTGACATGGAAATACAGGGTCTTTTGGTCAGCAACTCCTATTACTAATATGTGGTTAGATTAAAACAAAATAAAATAATTTTCACATGAGAGTCATGAGCTATTTCTGAAGAAATGAGTCACCTACACATAACTGAACTAGACCAGCCTCTTCACAAGGACATGAAGTTGTTGTCAAGGACTTCACTGGTAAGTTATAGAGCTCGAAGCTCTGCTAGAGGTCATATCCACTATCCACCTCATTTTAAAGATGAGAAAACTGAGGCCGTGAGCAAAGAGGTGACTGCCCATGGTCGCATGTTTGGTTAAAGACCCCACTGGAAATATAATCCAAATTGAAATTGGAGCATCTCAGAAAGGCAAGGGACTTCAGAGACCTACAAAAACCTAAAAAGGGATCTCTTCTACAATGTACACAAGCATCTCCCCAGCCTTTGGTCAAAGGCCTCAAGGAAGGAGTAATCTTTACTTCAAAGAACACCTATTTCAGTTTTGGAGAGGTCTAATCACTAGGAGCTTTCCCTTAGTCCCGCTTAGTTATAAATGGTGAGTTTGTCCTTAAATATATATTGGACTTATTTACATAACAGTAACCCTTACCTACACAGCCTAAAGGCCAGGTATGTTGCATTCTGTCCCTCCCATTCCACCCAGGGTTCTCCAATATCCTTAAGGAAGGTTGGGGATGACTAGGCTGTCTGCCATTGGCTCCATCCCCCCACTGAAGGTGTTCCCTATCCTGTGGTCAAATTTAACCACTTAGGAGTCAGATGATCTTTTATAAAGGAGGATTTATTTCTAAGATATAGTGAGAGTGAACATTCAAACATCCTCTCAACAGCTGTGCTCATAATTCCCCACCCTCCTGATTGGTTATGGAAAATGATTCAGCTAGGAAAAATGGGGGTTTGGAGAACCCAAACAGTTTTTAAGAACATGGAAATCTATAGGATGGACTACAATTACAACTAATTGTAATATAAAGCAACATTTAGAAAGAGTTATAGAAGAGGTACCAAGGGCCGTAAGAGCTAGAGGAGAAGAAGGGACCCCTTCTGGCTGGGATGAACAAGATGGAGGAGATGACATTTGATCTGGGTCTCGAAGACTAGGGGTAAGATTTTGGCAGGAAAAGATGAAAAGTAAAAAGATTTCATGAAGACAAAACGCTAGAGAGTTAGGCACAGATGGAGAAAATTTCAAGATATTTTATAAAATTGTAGTTTAGTTTGTCTGAAGTATTGAGCAAGGGTAGGAAAATACCATGGGTTAGGGGTGGGGTAAATTGTCAGAGACTTGAATGTTAGGTTAAGAAACACAGTGCGACTCTGCAGGCAATTCTGTATGCAATGGGAAGTCGTTGGAAATGTTAGAGAAGGTTAGTCAGTCATCAGATCTGGATCTTAGGAAGATACAACATAGAGATGCCTGGACTTAGAGTCAGAAAGACCTGAGTTTGAATCCTACCTTGGATACTGACTATCTATGAAGCCCTGGGCAAGTCATTTTTACCTGCCAGTTTCCATTTCTTCATCTTTAAATGGGGGTAATAAAAGCACATACCTTATAGGGTTGTGAAGATCAAATGCAATAAAGATGTAAAACACTTTGCAACCTTAAAGTAACATAGAAATACTATTTCCCCCCTCTGTAATCTTTTTTCAGCCTTAAATCTGTGACTCCAGAATTCTATGAACTTTACATGTAAACAGAATAGGTGACTGCCTATGTTACTTCAGATATTTATTAGTTGTGTGTGACCATGGCCAAGTCACAACATCTGTCTGCCTCACTTTCCTCCTCTGTAAAATGTGGATAATAATAGCATCTACCTAAAGGGTTGTTGTGAGGACCAAATCATTTAGCAAGGTGCCTACCACATAGTAAGTACTTAATAAATGTTTATTACCTTCCTTTTTCTGAGACCCTGAAAAGCCCTTGCCCAGTGTCTCTCCCACTGATTTGCTATGATATTTAAACTCTTGAGTAATCATTACTCCATTGGGTTAAAACAGTTAAAACGCTTTGTAAAATGCAAATCTGTTACCTGGGAAGGATTAAGCTATTAACACCATATTTTGAACTAATTTAGCAGAGGAACTCAGGTAACCTAGTTGAATTCTCTAATGCAAAGAGTAATGATTTTGGAGTCAGAAAGTCTGGGTTCATTTAATGAGTCTGATTTAATGAAGTCTCAATTTCATCATCTGTAAAAAGACATGATAGAACTTATACCTCAGAGTGGGTTCCTAACACACTTGAGAAAGACCAGAACCTAAGGTTTCATTGGTGTATGGAATATTTGGTGAGAAGACTTCTACTAAAATATATCAGTACCTGTTCTGCAACTTAAAAGTCTTAGAAGCCTGCCTAGGTCAACGAGAAGTTAAGTGAGGGTGTCATCAGTGGAATTTGAATCTTTGACTTCCAGTGGCCACACTTTTTTTTTGTATTACATTCTATTCTGAGTTCAATAAATAGTTTCATAATTTCCAGGGGGTGCTAAGTAATATTTTTTCTGGAAAGGGGGCAGTAGGCCAAAAGAATTTGGGAACCACTGATCTAGAGTAAAAGCAGAAGAGAAAGAAAATCCCTTTTTGGAAAGGGGCACACACGCAGAAAAAGACATTTAAAAGCTAAGGAACAAGACTAGCTGAAGGAAAGGAGAGAAAAGGGGAATCTACTTGACTAATGTTATGTTACTGATATGGCACTGTAATACTGATGATAAGAAGGCCCAGGGTCCTCTGATGATATGAGGACCTGAAGCTGAGTGAGAGTGGGAATCCCTAGACGAACACCAGGTAGTGGTAGTGAACACCAAGACCCCACAGGAATATTTGTAACAAAACTAAACACCCAGCTTCAACACAACAGTGTCCCAGGAATAAGTGATCAAATAAGAGGCTGTGGGCAAGATCACACAGCTTCTTTGATTGCTTATCCTGGCTTCAAAGCTGATGGATAATGCTAGTGGCTGCGGCTTAACTTTAGTTTGAGTAATCCCTCTTCCCTCAGGTACCCAAGGATATGATTAATGATCCTTAGGGCAGTGATGGCATCCACCTAAATAAGTTTAAAATTTAATAAAAAACAAACGGAGGGGAGGGAAACAGGGCTGAAAGAAAGAGGTGTAAGGAAAGCTTGGCTAAAACTACTGATGATCAGGTGTTATCAATTTAAGGTAGTCAGGTCTGAGATTATCAGCTGGAGAGGTTTGTCCCCTTGGTTGCAACTTAGCCAGGCTGCTTGGCCTGAACCATTTTGTTTTATGGAATTGATGTTTCTTCTTCCTTGATGATAAATTGACTAGGATATATAATATGGCTTCACACAGCAGTTGAGGATATGGTAGTGAATAGAATTGGATGCAGGTATCCTGGATTGATTTGCCTACCCAAGATCCCAACCAACCTCCCACCAGAAATCCCCTTCTCCAAATTGAGAGAGCTTCTTGTTAAAAATCCAGCTTTATATAGTCTGTCTCAACTGTCTGTCCCTTGCTGGCTCATGGCAAGCTTGGTGGTTCCAAATTCTAAACTGCTGAGTGTCAATCATCCTGCTCTCCATTTTGCATAGCAGAAATGATATTACACTAATTGAGAAGAAAAAAGAAGGGGAAGAAATAGATTATTGTTGTTTAGTCATTTTCAGCCATGTCCAACTCTTCGTAATCCCATTTGGAGTATTCTTGGCAAAGACACTGGAGTGGTTTATATTTCCTTCTACAGTTCATTTTACAAATGAGGAAACCAAGGCAAACAGGGTTAAATGACTTGCCTGGGGTCAGTGTCTAGTAAATATCTAAGGTCAGATTTGAACTCAGAAAAATGAGCCTTCTTGACTCTAGGAAGAAATATATAACCAGATAAAAGCAATGAAAAAAAAAGCCACTAATAGAAAAATACCCTAAAGGGAAAAGAATATCAAAAAGAGAAGAAGTATCAAGAGGAAGGGGAAGAGAGCCAGTGGGAAGAAGGCTACTTAAAAAGAAAAATTAAAATAAAGAAACTAGAGAAACATAATGCTGTGTATATAGCATAAGGAGGAACTTAAAACTGAAAAGCTTCTGCACAAACAACACATGCATTTAGGAGAAAAAGAAAAATGGTTGAATGGGAAAATACTTGTACCAAGTTTCTCTGATAAGGGTTTGGTATCACAGATACATAAATAACTAATAAACATATATGATTAATAGCCATTCCCTAATAGATATGAAAAAAAGATATGAACAAATCATTCTCAAAAGAAGGATTGCAAAATATTCCCAAGTAAATTAAAAAATGTTCCAAATCACTATGCAAACCAAAACAATCCTGAGGTTTTTCTTCACATTTTGCAATTTGGCAAAAATGACAAAAAATGGCAACAGTTCATGTTGGTGTAGTTGTGTAAAGAAATGCATACTAATACATTGTTGATGGAGCTGGGAAATGTCACAACCATTTTGAAAGCAATTTGGAATTGTGCCAATGAAATAACTCAAATGTTCACATCCTTTGAACCAAAGACTCTACTAGTGAGCTAATATTCCAAGGAAGCCATTGATAGAAAATAAAAAGATCCCATATATATATATATATATATATATATATATATTTATATATTTTTTTAAATCTATAGAAGCACTTTGTTACACTAGCAAAGAATTGGAAACAACGTAGATTCACATCACCTGGAGAATAGCTACCTGAATGCAATGGACTATTGTTGTGCTGTAAGAAATGATATATATGATGACTACAGAGAAGTATGAATCGATGCAGAGTAAAGTATGTAAAACTGAGAAAACAATAATTACAATTTAAATGGAAAGAACAACTGTATTCCAAAAAAATAAAAGTAAATATAACAAAAATATAAAGATAAGTGGGACTCAACTGAAGAGATATAAGAAGGCACCTCCAACCTACCACTTCAAGGGGGCAGAAAGTCCACAAGAGTTACTTTGTACACAATTGTGCTGACTTTTTTTTTCCTTTTTGAAAAATTTGATTTTGCATTTGGAATGACTCTCTGGGAAAGGGAAGGAGAAAGATACGTGGGAAAATATCAATAAAAACTTAAAAAAAAAGAACCAGTTTCATCATTTAGTGAATTCCTGTAAATTGAATGTTTAGTGTCATGCCATTCTCATTTCATTGACCATTTTTTATTTTGTTTTTAATTCGATGGCTTTAAAAACGGATATTAGCCAAGAAAATATGTTACAATTGATGCTTGTATTATTATACATATACAACCTAGACTGATTTCTTGCCAGCCCCAGGAGGTGGGAAAGAAGAGCGGGAGGGAGACAATTTGGAACATATAACTTCAAAAAACTTATCTAGAGATTTGTTATTATTAAAATACAATATCTTTATAAAAATTATTGATTTTGAAGAACATCCTTCAATAATGATTAGAAAGATTGCAGCAGCTGTGGGTATGAGGAGGACAAGCACAATGATAATTTAAGTTTACAATTGAACAGGATCAGCCATTCTTTTTTAAATTTAATTTTATTGATTATTTAAGAAAATTTTTCCATGGTTACATGATTCATATTCTTTCCCTCCCCTCCTCCCAAACCCCCTCCCATTGCCAACACACAATTCCACTGGGTTTTACATATGTCATTGATCAAGACCTATTTTCAAGGATCAGCCATTCTTATCCACAAAAGAGCTTTGAAAACCAACGCTAAGAACTAAAATATTGTCACTTCAACCCAGCCTAAAGAATCTTTGGAAGTAAAAACTTTTAGAAGGATATTACAGCTCTAGAAGTTGCTACTGATTCCTCTAGAATACAGAGTAGGTTTCTTGAAGTTAGAACAAGATGATCATTAAAAAAAAGACAACTTTTAAGTCATCATTATTATAAAGAAAAAATGCTTGTAATGGACAAGGCACTTCAAAGATATTTACCTTTTTATGCTTCTCTTGAAGTTTGTATTTGAGAATCAAATTTTCCATTCAGCTCTGGTCTTTTCATCAGCAATGTTTGAAAGTCCTCCATTTCATTAAATACCCTTTTCTGCCCTGAAAGGTTATGGTCAGTTTTGCTGGATAAGTAATTACTGATTAAAGTCCTAGCTCCTCTGCCCTCTGGGATATTCTTTAAACTACATGTTAAGGGGGAAGTTGGGTGACTCAGCGGATTGAGAACCAGGCCAAGAGATGGGAGGTCCTGGGTTCAAATCTGGTCTCAGATACTTCCTAGCTGTGTGACCCTGGACAAGTCATTTAACCCCCATTGCCTAGCCCTTACTGTTTTTCTGCCTTGGAACCAGTACACAGTATTGATTCTAAGATGAAAGGTAAGGGTTAAAAAAATAAAATAAACTATGTTTTAAGCAGAAAATTCTAGTTTGATGTATTTTTCTCTACTGTTTATCTTGCAACAGAAAACACTTGGAGGAAGGATAGAAAACCAGTTAGAACTTCAAATAACACAAATATACAAAACCATCTGAATATATAAAAGTTGTGAATAAAGAAAGGTATATATATATATATATATTAATTTTGCTATGTTCTCCAGCAGCTCTTGGCGTGTTATTTGTTTTTCAAAGCCCAAGACAGTTATTCCTTATATAAGACATAATTTATCAAGAGACCTGAATTTTAATTCCAGTTCTATAAAAACTAGAACATATTATAAGTGCCTAATTTGTTAGCTTCCAAAATTAGAAATTTTGGCATTTTTGAATGTGAAATGTTTAGAGAAACATATTAAGTGGTAAATTATTATTAATATTTAGCATTTCCATATCACTTTAAAGTTGGCAACATGCTTTACTTACATGAACTCATTCGATCCTCACAACCATCATGTGGGGTGGATGCTATTATCATCCCTTTAAAAGACTAAATGAGAAAACTGAGACCTAGAGCTGTTAAGTGACTTACATAGGTATCTGAAGCAGGATTTACACTCTGATTTTCCAGATTCCAGGTCCAGCACCCTTTCTATTGTGCTACTAGCTGCTTGAAATTCCTAGCTGGTTTCTAGTAGCCAGAATGCAATAAGGGGACCTAACATATTTAGTAGGAAATGTAAATATTAAAATGTATGTTGAGAAGATAAATCAAAGGAGCAATTAGATAGCACAGTGGATTCAGTGCTGGGCCTGGGTTCAGAAAGACTTGTCTTCCTGAGTTCAAATCTAGCCTCAGATAGGTACTAGCTCTCTGGCTCTGGGTAAGTCATTTAACCTTATTTGCCTCAGTTCTTCTTCTGTAAAATGATCTGAAGAAGGAAAAGAGCAACCACTCTAGTATCTTTGCTAAGAAAACCCCAAATGAGGTCATGAAAAGTCAGCCACAACTGAAAAACAACATGACAACAACAGACAAGTATAATAATAATAAGGGAAAATAATTTTCTTCAAAGTTCCATTGCTGAATTTTAAAAAAGGAAGAGAAAATTCAGCATAAGGGAACTTTTTGGTATGGTGTAAAAACACCTGAAAAAGGGAATGGTCCTTAGCAATAAATCGACTAGCCTCTCTTTTTAGTCACTCTCAGAGCTTTTCACTACAGCAAAAGAGATTTTTATTGTCATCCACATGACTTTGCACTTCTGGTCAGATGGAAAGAACATCCTTTCCAACAGTAATTGAGTTCTGCATTTTGGTGTGTCCAGAACAGGGAAGTGAAGTAATACACAGGAACCTCAGAGAATTACAAATGAAAGAGGACAAATATATAATCAGAATACATGTCAATTTGCAAGAGCCAAAACACTAAATGCTGAAATCATTTTGCTAAAGATCAGAAGGTTTGCTTTAGAATATTTTATTTGGGAGATTTCTGAGAGGAATCAGGAATTAGTTCACACACACCTCTCTTGAACTGTGATTTGAAGATTCTTCTTCCAACTAAGAAGGCATCTATCTGTCCAGCTTTTGTCACATGCACTAAGAGGAAGCAAGCTGTGTGGTTGTATAGCTGCAAATGGAAAGTTCCCTGAGGTCAATTGCACTTCTTGAGTCTTGGTAAACTCTGATGTGAACATATAGAGTACCTGGTTATTCTGCAGACATATTGTGTAATGTCATGTAAGTTTTTTGGTTTTCCTGGTTTGTCTCCTGGCTTGTGGGTAGTAGTTATTGAGAACCAGGAATTATAGTACCACTTTTTTCTTCAGGTTTTTCTAAAACTTGTCCAAAAACTGTAGCCCTTGATCTAAGATGATTTGCCCCAGGAAACTAAAGACTTACATTCTCTTTCAAAAATTACTAGGCAACCTGTGGCATAGATGGCAGTTTCAGTCAGGAGATGAAATGACACAATATTGAAAATTGACTGACTTACCCCAGGCCTGTATTCCAAAGAGGTCAAAGAGAAAAAAAAAGATCCAATATATGCCAAAATCTTCATAAAAGCATGTGTGTGTGTATGTGTGTGTGTGTGTGTGTGTTGTTATGTTGATAGATAACATATTTTGGGGAAGCTGATGATTATGCCAGGGCCAGTAACCTTCAAGACACAGACACTGATTGACAGGCTTCAGTGAGAAAGGAGGGGGTTAGACACTCCTGGCTCTCAAACCCCTCCCCCTAAGCAGTTGATGTTTCAGTTGGAAAAATGGAGACTGACTGAGGTACTTCTGGTAAGTTTCTGTTGAAACTGAACTTCAATGATGTTCCCTTTTCTTTAACTTACATTCCCCACAGGTCTGATAGAGGAATAAGTAGAAGCTAGTTATCTAAATGTTGAAGGACTGAGATAGATGATCTTAAACCTGGCAGCTGACAGGATTCAAGCTAGATGACCAGACCTGAGCAGTAAGTATCCCCCAAATAATTTCCAGGCACAGATATTGAAGATAAAGCTTATATTAAGAAGTAAAAAGAAAAGCTAGAGGGGATAATTAGGTTTTTTGATAAGGAAAAGGTGACCCTGATCTGTTAGGTTGAAGCTGCCCTTCCCCCCCACAAGAGGGGGTGAAGGGCACTTAACTAAACTGGCTCTCTTGCTAATAATGAATATTTCTACTCTCTAAATCACTAAATATTTGTTGTATTGAAGTTGGTAAAGACCAACCCTATTAAACAGGCTAACCCCTGTGTAGAAACCATGATGGCTTGTGCCACAATGGCCACTCAGGTGAACCCCCCAAGTCAGGAGCAGTAAGCAGTGATCTGCTCACCTCAACCCCCACAAAGCAACTGTCTCAACCCTTCTCAACTGCCCCCTCACCCAAAGTTCTCCGGGGTGGGGGTCCCCTGGAATTCTGGGTGAGGCTGTCCCTGTATTTTGCAGGGATTCCATGCTTCCATCTCTACATAACAGCGTGATAGTGAAGAACCAAGAACAAAATGAGTATCTATTTTGTAGAACAAATTATGGTCTATAAATGAAGCAACATTATTTCACCATCAGAATATGGGGCATACAGAACATAGGAAGATTTGTACGAAATCACCACAAGAGATAAATAAGGAGAAGTGGGAAAATTATATGCATTATGGCTACAGTAATGTGGTAAAAATAACAATTAAATAAACTTTAATACTATTAATTAAATGACCATTTAAAAAAATCCTCACCTTTTATCTTAGAATCAATACTGTGTATTGGTTCCAAGGCAGAAAAGTGGTAAGGGCTAGGTAAGTGATTTTCCAGGGTCACACAGGTAGGAAGTGTGTGAGGCCAGATTTGAACACAGGACCTCTGATTTCTTTATCTGGCTCTCAATCCACTGAGCCACCTAGCTGCCACCCATAATGATGAATCTTGAGGAAATAAACCTCTTCCCCCCTCGTTGGAGAGGTAGAGGACAATGACTGTAGAACATTGTATGTACTGCCAGACATAGTTGCTATATTAGCTGGTTTTGCTTAGCCGTTTTCTTTTTCTTTTTCTTTTTTGTTTTTCCAGAAGAGAAGACTCACTGTAGAGGTGGAAGTGGAGTTGGAAGAAAAATATTTCTGGAAATGACTGCAATGTAAAAATAAAAGGAATCAATAAAATTATTTTTAGAAAGTGGTTAACCAATATGGGTATGGTAGCATAGTCTTCAAGACAGAGGTAGATCAATTATGAAATCTATCCTTACATGTTACCATGACTGTGGGCAAATGACCAGTGGTTATGGGAATGTCATTGTCCCCAATGAGGTCTCTTTGTCCTCAAGCACCAGTTGTGATTATAGACTTAATACTGGACTTAGTAAAGCCCACTCTGGTCAGAGTGGTGTAATGGGTAGAATTCTGGATATGGAATAAAGAAAACCTAGTACTGCTTTTGATGTTTATTACCTGTGAGGTTGTCATTTAATCTCTTTAAGCCTCGGTTTTTTAATTTTTTAAATTAAAGACAGTAGTATTTATAGTATATGTTAACACTGGGTTGTCATGAGACTTAAATTAATTGATGACTATAAGGCATTTTGTAAACTGTAAAGCATAATACAAATGTCATTTATTAGGATTTTATTAATCAATTGAGAATACTTAGACAAAAAGGTTTTGTATTATGCTTAAAGACTTCCATCTATGTACTGCAGAAGTAGTAGATAGCTGAGATTTCCTTAGTTCGCTCCTCATGGCCACCCACATCTGGGATGCAAACATTGGTTCTGTTTTCATTTCTATCTTTGGCTTCTTAGGCTATGAGAAAGAATGCCACTATTATGTTCCAGATCCCAAGTAGATACATCTTATGTAGAAAGAAAAAGGAGAGGTAAGCGATATCCATTGTACATTGCAGCTGCATGGGATACTGGCCTCTTTATAATGTGGCAGGTTCTTATGAGCCATTTTGACTATATACTTGTACTGTGTAACTCAAGATGATATTGCTAGATGCCTAAGATGTCCTTTAAAAATGCTCCCTGTTCCATGACAACATAGTTTCTGTCAACATTTGCTAAGTGTAGTAAGACACCACCTGCAAGTGGAGTTTCAGACCTAAGCCCTTTTCTTCTCCTAGAATACTTTTGCATAGTCACAGAGGCATGGTCTAAGTAAAACAGCTGTTGGTCTGAATATTACAGGATCAGAATTCTCTCTCTCTCTCTCTCTCTCTCTCTCTCTCTCTCTCTCTCTCTCTCTCTCTCTGTCTCTCTGTCTCTCTGTCTCTCTGTCTCTCTCTCTCTCTGGGTGTGCATGTCTGTCTGTCTGTCTGTCTCTCCCCCACAACCCCACATCCCTTTTCTATTCCTGGAAAGCTCCCTGTAAGAGTTACACGAACAGTCCTGAATGTTGGGAATACTCCTGAGTAATTGTCAATAAAAGTTAGCAATGCTCAGGAACTACTGCAATGACTTCAACTCTAGTGAGTTAGAAGGTACCTTAGAAATAATCTATTCCAACCTCTTTATTTTATGGATGAGGACACTGAAGTTTATTTTAAATGGCCAGGGTCACAAAGTAAGTAGTAGAGATGAAATTTGAACTGAGCTGTCTGGTTTACATGATAAATTATGATGGAGGAGCCATATTAAAACATCATGCTTAATGCCCACAATTTTTGTAGCCAGTGAGATAAGATGAAACTGTTATCAAGATATGCTGCTGTGATTTGGTACAGACAATTAGATGGAATGAATAGAGGAACTTGTTATTTTGTTTTTGACTTTTTGATTCATATTCCTTTTTAAAAAAATCCTTATCTTCTGTCTTAGAGTCAATACTAAGGACTGGTTCAAAGGCAGAAGACTGGTAAAAGATGTGAGTTATTCTGTGTAAAAAGGCTGGTGGAACTCAAGTTATGTTGATGTTGTGTCTATCCAGGCACAGAGAGCAAGATGGCTACTTTCAGCCTCGGCAACCTTACAAATACAATTTGACTTTCTTGAATCTTGATAATAATAGGTTTAATAAAGTGAATAGCCAGGATAGGGTGGGGATGGAGGGCTAGGAGGGTTCCCTAGAATAATAAAATTATATTTATTCCAGAACCCACTGACTCATAAAGGTCTCTTAAGTCTCCAACAAAGTTGGAGCTACTCTCTCTCCTTCTAAATACCCAAATTATCCCTAATTCTAGCTACTTAACTCGATAGCCACTCCAAACAGTTTTGGTCTGGATCAGGGCAGATAACCACAGTGATCTAGTCACCAAAAACTGCAGGCTGAGCTTGCAGAGGTAACTTAGCAGTACAGATCAGTCAAACTGGGTTTCTCTCATTCAAGTAGTTAAATAGAGTTCCTTCAGGTCAGGAGATGTTGGCAGGCAGGATCCAAACGAGTATACAGGACACTCCAAAAGCTGTATCAGAGGAAAGGCCAGGTGTTGTGATCTCTCACTGCTCTCCTCAAATCTCCTCTCAGAGGCTGGCTGGAATCACACAGGGAAGGACAGGAATCAAAGTAGGATATCAGTAAGGATTACAAGCTGGATCAGAGGGAGAGCCAAGTTTAGAAGCTGTGACTTCTCTCACCTTCCAAAACCCCCTCAGAACCCAGGCTGACAATTAACCCCTCAGAACTCTCTCTCAGAATTCCAAGAGTCCTTCTGCACATTCTGTCCCTTGCACTCCTGCAAAATCTTACAATTTCACTCTGCTACACATCACATTTTCCTCTATCTTTATTTCTTTCCTTCAGTGGTAAGGGCTAGGCAGTTGTGGTTAAGTATTTGCCCAGGGTCACACAACTGGAAGTGTCTGAGGGCCATCATATTGCTTTTTTTTTTTAGACATTTATTAATATTCATTTTTAACCTGTTTACATACTTTATGCCCCTACTTTCCCCTTCACCCCCCCCCCCCCCGCT
>NC_058130.1:643688373-643734292 GCF_016433145.1 Gracilinanus agilis
GCTCTCCCCCCACCCATGGCCAACGCACATTTCCACTGGTTGTAACGTGTGTCCTTGTTTAGGGTCTATTTCCCATTCATGTCCGCCTCAGCCCATGCATTCAAGCAATTGTTTATCTTATATGTTTCCTCTCCTGAAGTCCTTCCTCTGAATGTGGGTAGCATCTTTACCATAAATCCCTCAGAGTATCATATTGCTTTTAAGTATTCCAAACTAGACTTATTACTCTCAGCCCCAAATGGCTACTAACTGCTGAATTTATATTCCAATAGATACCATTCTCAGTGCTGAACTGTTATTATATTAGCTATGTCATGCTAATAATTCAACTATCTAGAGACTAAAAGGAACTCATTCTTGTCTCACTGGTAATTCCCCAGCAAGGGGCCTGAACTCTTCCATAAAAGAAACATCATAATTCAAGTTCATGGTGACAAATTCATCTTTGGTCTGGTCCTTGGCAAATGGGTGAGGGTAGATCATAAATACCAGTTCACATTGTTCTAGAAATGCCAACATTTATTTCCAGTCCCTCTGAAAAATTACAATTAACATTTATACAGTTTTATAAGATCTGCAAAGTACTTATCTCATTTTATCCTTAAAACAACTATGAATCAATAAACATTTATTAGTTTATTAGAATCAATAAACTCTGACACCTATAATGTGTTAGAAAGTAGGTATTATTATGTCCATTTTACAAATGCAGAAATTGAGGTGCTGAGGTTAAGCCTTTTGCCCAGAGTCATATAGCTAGTAAGTTTCTCTGGAAGGCAGGGCACTAACAGTTGGAGAGATCAGAAAGACAATACAATCAGGAAAAAAGATCTGTATGGAGAATTCCTCTAAGTCCCAAGGAAATGAAGTCTTCTCATCTCCAGAAACAGTGGTGCTCTTAGCCACTTCACTACCTGGCAATGACTATTCAATATATTAGTGCTGATGGTCTTAGCAGAAGTATAGGTGAAATTGTCACAGTGACATGAATAGTGTACTTGTGTTGAGAATACAAACCATTGTAAAAAGGAATTCTTTATTCCTTTTCTCTAATTTAATGGGGAACCTGGAGGTCCTCTTACAACAGAGATATATAGGGATTAACCAGCTCACAGTGATAAGAAGTAGAAACCCTAAAGACAGGAAGTGAGGCAGAAAAAGGGTATAAAAGCCAGGCCAGTGTCAGTTGAGGGAGTCAGTTGCTGACAGGTGCTGGCAGTTGCAGGGAAGTTGGCTGCTGGGAGTGTGTTGGGTTGGTGGTTGGCATTTAGTTGCTGGAATATAAAAGTTGAGCCTGAGTTTACTGGGAAGGCTTTAGCCTTTGGAGGGGCTTTTTGACTTTTGAGGGTTTTGGCTTTTGGTTTGGGATGTTAGGATTTTTTTTCTTTCTTTAACTTTTTGGGAGGTGGTTGGTCTTTGTTGACAGACCTAATTGGGGTTGGATTAAACATTGATTGGGTTGGTTTTGATTGGCTGGATTGGGTTGGAACTTTGTGGGGTGGTTATTATTAGTGGTAGTTATAGGCAGTTATAGGTAGATATAGGCAATTTAGGTAGTAATTATAGGCAGTTTGCCGATAGTTATACTAGTTATGGAATAACTAGTATAGACATTAGGAAAATTTCTCTATCTCTTTCCTATATTTCTCTCCTTTACTATATTCATTTTACTATATCCTTTTACTATCTCTATTTTAATTAAACTAAATTGTTAATTATTAAAAGCTGCTAGAAGTTTTCTTTTCTCTGGCTTAAAGGGATAATATTAATTTATAACTAATCTATTCTCATTAAACCTTAAGTTATTAAAAATTGCTCTCTTATTTTGTCAAAACTCCTAATTTAACCCTAACACTATATCATTACACTGGATTTCTTACAACTAGTTTCCAAACTGCTAGGTCACTTGGATCAGCCCCTTTTGGGTAATTAGCAAATTTTCCTACATGATGCTAGTATTATTATCAGAGGCCAATCTCTGGAGGGAAAAGAAGGGCCCCCAGTTGGGAGTGTTGGATAGGCAGTAGGCAGCTAAAGCTGAGAATGCTTGTCAATGGTCAATTCCCTTGGTGTTTTCTTGCCCTGTTTTCACTGTGCTTGTCTACAATATTATACAGACAAGATAAATAACACTTCTGCGGCCACTTTCCAGAAGACCCACCTACAAAGTAAGACAAACATCTTGGCTAACATTGGAGTCAAAGGGCACTTCAGGGAGCCACAGAACTTATCCACAAGTATAAGGCTTAGGACTCCATGAACAAATGGGAATCAATTATAACCAGTTCAGGAGATAACTTCCAGATTTCTCTTACACTTTCTTTGCATTTTACTGTATTGTGGCAGAATGATATTTACCAACCTAAAATAAGAATAGTTTTTATGTGAAGCAACATTTAGTCAGTAGTTTTTAAAATTCATGATTATTTTCTCAGTTACATATAAAAACAATTGTTGACAATTGTTTTCTGACATTTTAGGATTTAGATTTTCTCCCTCCCTCTTTGCTACCCTCTTCCCTGAGTTGGTAAATTCGGATATAGTATTGGGTAATCTGAAATAGATTATAACAGTGCTTTCATGCAATACATATTTCCATATTGTTCATGTTGTGATAGAAGACATATAATCACACACATACATATATATACCTGATATCCTTTCACACTTTCCTTTGAAGATTCACATGTATCTTTTTTGGTATTGTCCTCTTCTGAGTTTGTATTTTAGTCATTCCTGTCACTAAAGTAAATTTCTAAGGTCTATGTCTTTTGCTCATTTTTCTAGTTATTCCCCCCACCTCCATTACCTTACCTAATTTGTAAGGTTCCTGGGGTAGAGGGAGCACTGCTCCAAGTTTGCAGAATATTCTTTTCTGGTCTTTGGTGGTAGACCCAGCTGCTTTTGTTTCCCATAATGTGTTTGTCAAAGGGGGTAGTCCTGATGGCTTGTTCTGGGGAGGCTTGTAGCTATTTTGTTCAGCTAGATTCAGCACCCTATATTACTAGTTCCCTTGTTGTTTTATGGGCTAGGCTAGTCCTTGCTCTGCTGCTTCCCTGTCTTACCAAGTGCCTTGGGTTTGGCAAATTCTCTGTTCTGGGTTCTATTGCTTCAGGAACTCTGTTGCTTCACTGTCTCAGGCACGTTGCTATCACATAGTAGTGTGTAGGTTTTCTGCCATCTCTGCTTTTGCTACCTATGTGAAGTATCTTAGGCTGGGTCAGTCCTCTTTCTACTGGTCTGCTGCTGCACTGCCTCAGACACTGGAGTGTGTAGATTCCTGCCCTCATTGCCTATGTTGAGTTGCTTATGCTTGGCCAGCCCCACTCACCCACTCTGTATTCAATACCTGTGTCCAATTGATCAGGCTGAGCTCACATTCCCATTCTGCAACTTTATTGACTCTGGTGGAGTAGCAGCATATTGGGCTAGTCCAAGTTCTTCTGGTTCCCACAAATGCTGTGCAGCCTGGACTGCTCTCTCTTCTTACCCTAGTGGGACATGTACCTCTTGCTTGCCTTTAATTTATTTTCTTTGTCTCTGTCTCTGTCTCTCTTTCAATTAGGGGAGTAGAGCATCCTTTATGCCACCACCTTAGTTCCTAGTGTCAAATCAATAGTTTTTTTAAACATCTTTGTAGCTATGGGGTTAACAGTTATTACTTCTGAGAAGAGAAAATGTTTCTGAACTTATTTCTGTCTCTATCTCCCCTTCTTTCCTTCTCTCTCTCTCTGTCTCTCTCTGTCTCTCTATCTCTCTCTTTCTGTCTCATCTATGCAGTATCAAATTCTAGAATTTTGTCTTACCACCTGCTACTGAAAACACCCTGGGTCAAACCTAAAAATGTAGTTGAAGATAGAAGTCCATGTCTTCTGTCTGTATTAGATGCTTCAGATACTAATTTAACAAACATTTATTAAATACCTATTCTGTATAGTGTTCCATATTAGACACTAGGAATACGATGATGAAAAAACCACATAATCTTTGCCATCAAGGGACTTACAATCTAACACAGAAGATTCAACATATATATAAAAAGTAAGTATGATGGGGTGAGAGATTCATATAAAACGTTCTAAGAAAATTTGAAGATAGATTACTTTCATCTGAATAGAATCAGGAAAGGCTTTATCTGAATATTTGTAAAAATAAAATACTAGAGTATCAGATTATCAAACTATAAAACTGAAGGAGAATGGATCCATTAGTTCTGTGTCTCTACAATATGCAATAGATGGTAGTCATGAAGAGTGAGATATCTATTATATTTTATATACACTTAAGGCTATAAATTGTACGATATTATAAACAGTTGTCATAAGTGTACAGTGAATATAAATGTTATAATCTTGAGCAACAAGGGGAAAAGAAGGACCTTAAGTTTTTTCTTCAATACAACTTCAAGCATTGTAACATAACCATGGATGTCATGGGAAATAAGAGTAGCTGTCTGGCAAGCATAATGTTTGATGCTGATGAGAAATGGAATTTTTCCTTTTGAGCAAAGACTTTCAGCTCCTTATGAGTACAGTGACAGAGTTATTTATGGGTGACAGCAGGGTCTTTCAACAAATGTTGTTGAGCATTTATGTGCAAGGCACTGTGAGGAATACAGAAAATTAAATTCAATTGAATAAACATCCATGGAGTGCCTAATGGAAGGCACTGTCCTAGGTGCTGAGAAAATTACAGAGATTAAATAAGACATATTTCTCATACTTAAGGAACTTACAATATAGTTGGAATAAAGACAATTATACAAATAAAACAAAATAGTATTTGAAAAGTGCTATAAGGTAGGCACAAGTTGTTAAAGGAGGTAGAAAAAGGAAATAACTCTTCTAGCCAAAGTCATCAAAGAAGTTTTATAGATACCAAGGTATTTGATCTGGACCTTTAAGAATGTCTATATTTTCTTTCCTTTAAAAAGATTTTTTTATTCAGTCCCCCACTTCTTTCCACACCATAGAAGGTATCATCCAGAAAACAGATGTGTATATATAGTGTATTTCTACTTCTCATTCCATTGTTTGAGGTAAGCATTTACATGCTATTCTTCAAATATTAAATCTATTGCTGCATATGCTGTTCTCTTGGTTCTATTTCTTTTACTCTTCATTATCTCGTATAGTTCTTTCCATGGTTTTTTTTAAATTAAATTAAAAAAAAACCCTTACTTTCCATCTTAGAATATACACTATGTATTGGTTCTAAGGCAGAAGAGTGGTAAGGGCCAGGGAATGGGGGTTAAGTGACTTGTCCAGGGTCACACAGCTGGGAAGTGTCTGAGTTCAGATTTGAACCCAGGACCTCTTGTCTCTAGGCCTGGCTCTCAATCCATTGAGCCACCCAGCTGCTCCCTCTTTCCAAGTTTTTAAAGAATTAATCTGCTTATCATTTCTTATGGTACAGTAGTATTCCATCACAATCATATACCACAATTTGTTTGGCCATTTGATGGACATCTCCTCAATTTCCAGTTCTTTGTTACCAAAAAGAGAGCTGTTATAAATATCTTAAAGTGAGCCCTACTGAATCTAGACCTGGCACTCTATCCACTGTGCTGCCTCACTACCCCTTAAAAATACAACAGAGCACTGATAATACTAATATGTGGTTTTCCAAGTCAATATGCATCCTATAGAGATCTTTTGAGTATATTTTAGTGCCACCCCCTTTTCTATTGAGTTTGACATCACTGTTCTAAACCATGGAGGCAACCAAAGTTTTATTTTTTTGATACATAATTTCTGTGTTAGAGAGATTTGAGATGACATAAAAATCAGAGAAAATGTCTAGTCTTCCATCTTCCTGTTTATATGACTCCACTAAGTGGCCATACTATTAAAAAAAATTGAAGAGAACAAGATTGGATCAGCTTCAGAACTATGGTCAGGAGACATAGGCCTTCATAGAGTATGTCCTGGGTAGGCCAAACAATCCAATCCATACCTGATGTACAATTATGTCAGGGAAAGAGTTCTTAACTAACAAGAACTAGGAAAGATTAAAAATGAAAAAAAAATGGACAATTTTGATTACATGAAACTGAAAAGCTTTAGCACTAGCAAAATCAGTGTAATTAGGATAAGAAGGGAACTTGAGGGGGAATTTTTTGTAACAAATATCTTTGAAGGGGGATCTGATGGCATATATATATATAAACTTAACACATCAACTCTGAATTTTACCTCATAATCAGCAAGATGGCAAAGATGATTAATAGATGGGAATAATTAGTGTTGGAGAGGCTTTGGAAAGAGAGTTTCACTAAAATGTTGTTGGAGTTGTGAATCAGTCTAAACATGATGAAAAGGAATTTGAACTGTGCTTTTAAAAAAAGTAATAAATTGCTCCTACATTTTGACCATATGGATAGGCATATACTCCAAGGAAGAATAAACTAGAAAGAAAAGTTATGTATATGCCAAATATTCACATTAGCCCTTTTTGTGGTAGCAAAGCACTGGGAATTGATGCCTGTTGTTAGGAATTGGTTTAAAAAATTGCTATATGAATGTGATGGAATATTATTGCATTATAAGAAATAGTAAAGAATTCAGGGAAACTTGGGAACTGATAAAGAATGAAGTACAACCAAGAAAACTATAAACTCAATGATTACAATAATGTAAATGGGAACAATTCATAGCAAAAACTCATTTATGACTAAACTTGTCTCTGAAGAAGAGATGAGACATTATACCTCTTTTTGTTCTTTGCAGAGGTGAGAGACTTTGGGTGTGGAAAACTGCATAAACAGTCAAACCCAGTATAATTGCTGGTTAATTTTTATGAACTACCTTTTCTCTCTTTTTCTTTTATCCTTTATTGTAAGAAAAGGCTCAATAGGTGGTTATATTTTCTGAAATAAAAGTAATGTAAAAAAAGAAGACCATTCTGGCAGTATGATGCAGGGTGAATTAGAATAGAATGAGACTGAAGAATGAAGGTCAATCAAGAAATTATTGGAGTCATCTCAAACACAGAAAATTGACAAAATAACAAAATATGGGAATAGTTGATGTTGTAGGGATTGTGGAAAAGACAGATACATTAATATGATATTGGTAGAGCTGTGGACTAATACAATCACTCTGGGAAACAATTAGGAATTGGGCAAGTAAGGGAGTAAAATATCATACCAGAGACTCTAATGCTAGGTAATAACCAGGAATGACACTGATAAAAAGAAAGATTACATAGCAATACTTTTTTTGTAGTAATAAAGAACTGAAATATACCCATAGATTTGGGTATGGCTAAACAAATGTGCATAATGCAGCACTTACCTACTGGAGTTGTTAGGAAGATCAAATTAGATAATATTTGCAAAGTATTTAGCATAGTTTCTGATGTAGTAGGTGCTTAATAAGTAATTATTTTCCTTCCTTCTTTTGCACATTCTCTATTCTAGTAAAACTGGGCTACAAACTCTTTCCTGTAAACAACATTCCATCTCTTTCCTTCATCCTTCTGTACAATGGTTACACATTTCTGGAATATATTCTTCTTTTATCTGTAATTTGTAAAATTCCTGACTTCCTTCAAATTGTAGGCTAGTTGGTCCTTCCTAAATAAGACCTTTCCCGATCCTCTCAGTTTTTGATGTTCTCTTCTTAAAATTATTGTTGTATTACTCACAAGAACAAATTCCCAAACCCCAAAATGTTTTAGGCAAAAAATTATTTGGCCATTTAGTAAGGGGGAACAAGCCAGAAAGTATTGGGTCTCTTTCATCTAGGCTCTGGAAGTTTACATACATAAGATTTAGACAAGATTACCTAAACATGAACCAAACATACTCAGTTAAGCAATTTTACAGAGAGGGCAGGTTGAAAGCAAGGTCAATTGGAATGGATATTAGCAAATATAAACATTCACTAAAATGTGGGTGAAGCCAATAAACAAAGGGAAATCAAAATTCAGAAGCTTAGGCTGACCCAAAGCAAGACATAGGTGAGAAGACCCAAAACAAATGTTTTGAGAGAGACCATGACCTGGAGGAACCCAAAATTCCTTGTAGCCATTTCCAGCATTCTTAGAGAGTTCTTGAGGTCATGCTGATATGTATTCAAACAACTGCTAGTCACAAAGTTAGAATTAAACAGTATAATAATGTTTTCCCAACAATATCATAAAGCATTTTCCATACTTTGAAAAACTTTGTATTAACTTATGTAAAGTTTGGTTACTTTTAATTGTGTGGATGTTTTATTTCCTAGTAAAATCTAGCCTCTTAAAGACAAGAATTTATTTTTTGTAGTGCCTAATCCAATGCCTTTTAATTGGCTACTTCTTCCCAGCTAGGCAAGAGAGAATTCATCATTTGGTGGCTTTTGTAGGCAGAATTGTTTCCCACTCACATTCCGATAAAGAAGCTTTTCATCATCCCACAGTAAATAAATGGGAAATGGCCAGAAGATACCTGTGTGTTCTGAGGCAAGGAGAGAAGTGGTCCCTCCATCACACACTGGTGTGTGTTGGTGAATCTATGGCATGAGTACTGGAGGGGGCTGCTCCCCTTCCTCTCTCCATGCTTGCCTGAGGACATTTTTCTCATCACTTGCCCCTCTGCCCAGCAGCCCAATGGGAGCATTTCCTCCCTCCCCTGTGTGGCATAAGGCTGGGGTGGGGGGAGGGCTCCTATGTAGTGTGAGGGTTGCAGTTTGGCACTCGGCCTCTAAAAGGTTCACTATTACTGCCCTATATAGTCCTTACCTGTGCCTCCCATGACATTGTCTCTCCAGAAGACTGAGTGCTCCAAATTCCTATAAAATGATAATGTTTACTGCCTACTATTCTACCATGAAGATTTTTGTCATGAATTAAAAAAACCTTGGGGGGGGGGTTGGAAAAAACCCTAATCACTATCAAGCAGGAAAACGGTCAAAATTAGGAAATGTGGCAGAAGTTTTACTTGGGCTTTGGAATTAGGCAATCAAAAAGGATCTTTTCAGCATATGGTTAGCGGATTAGTCAACCACTTACAGCAGGCTTACCAACTTTCCAGGTGTGTTGGCAAGAGGGAGAGAATATCGAGCATATTCTGAGGACTGGGCTCTTATTGGCCAGTCCTTCCATTACATACACATGTAGTTAGTGCTTAACAAATGTTTATTGAATTCAATTGAATTTTTTAAGACTGAAGGCATAAGGTTGGAAATTTTTAGGGAACATTGAGTGTATGAGTTTGATCCTCGTGAAGTAATAGTGGGAGTAAGGCAGATGAAATATAGCCATCAAAATCAAGCTGTTATGGTGAACAAGGAATAAACATAACTAGAGGCTGAAGGGACATGGATTTTGGGGATAAAAACTGACAAAGTTTCATTCTCATAAATGTAAGTTGGGTTTTATAGCAAGTGCATTTATATTTTGAGGAGGAAACACCTAGAATTGTTAGCCATAATCTAATGTGAGGGATTTAATGAGATGAAAGTGTGAAAAAGGGAAGCCTAATCTCTCTAATCTAGGCAGGCTTCCTCACAACTGAGGCTGGTCATCTTCCATGGCTATCAGAACAGAGAATAACATAATATTTCAACCTCTATGGTGGGGGCGGCAACCTTGTTGGCCGTGAGAGCCATAAATGCCACATTTTTTAAAATGTAATTTCGTGAGAGCCGTATAGTGCTCACAGTGCGCGGTCCTGTAACAGTGCCTGAAAAAAAAATTGACTTTATGGCTCCTGTAGAAAGAGCCATATCCGGCCCTCAAAAGAGCCAGATATGGCTTGAGAACCATACGTTGCTGACCCCTGCTCTATGGGATCAGCTGAGTAAGACCTCAAAATTAAATAAGAAAATACAAAATATATGCAGATAACCTAAGTCTTAAAGTTCATTGGTATGGAACTTCTCTTTCGTGAAAATCAATGCCCTATACCTGTATGAAGGGCTACTCAGAATTAGTGAGTGTAGGAGAGAGGGGAGCTCTAGGTTCTTTGAAGTTCTTTAGGTTCTGTAGCTGCTTTATGTGTGTAATGGAGGATTGGTCACTGAACCCCAATCCTTAATACTTTGCAAAGGATCACATGTACATATGGGTATGTGATTTGGGGTTTAGGTTTTAAAAAATTGCTCTATAGCAAAAATGAATAATATGGAAATAGATAACAAGTGATAACATTTGTGCAACCCAAGAATTGCTTGTTAGTTCTGGGAGGGGGGAGGGAAAGAAAATGAATCATGGAAACATGGAAAAATATTTAAAAAGAAAAAAATATAATATTTGAGAAAAAAAATACTCTGCATAGGATGCTTGCCACTGGGTGCAGTTCCCTTTATGAAAGAGACTGGATAGCCTGCTTCCAGTAGAGTTGTAATGGTATGTAATAGAAGTGAGATACATGGGGACACTGAAACATGCATAAACTTTCTGTGATTAACTAGTCTGCTAATCATGTGCTGAAATGATCCTTTTTGATTGTCTAATTCAAAAGGTACTTAACCAAGTAAAACTTCTGCCTCTTTTTGTAATTTTGACTGTTTTCCTGTTTGATAGTGTTTAGGTGAAAGAGAAACAGTTCTATAAGGTGAAAGGCCTCAGGCCTTCTACAGAGGTAGCTATGTAGCCCAGCATTAACTTTTCAAGGAGTAACCTTTGGAACCTGTGGTGAGCTGCTAAATATTTAACGACTAGCTGGGTGTGAAGGCAGAGATTACATGTAGACCCACTTTTATATTTAATTTGCAATATGAATATTTTCCCCATCACTTTCTTAAGCCTAGACAATTAAGAAAACAATAAAGCTCTGGTTTGTAGTATTTGCCAATTTCCAAAGTATAAAATATTTGCGTTGAAAATTTAACAACTGGTTCTCTCCATCTGCAAGTATTAGCCCAGTAGCGGAGACAAAGACTCATCCAGTTGTAATGCTACAATGGGCCTTGAACTAGATGGGACCAATGCTTTATAAAAACTGTGTTAAGATCAAGCCCATTTCCCCCCAAAAGACTGAGGTAGTATAGAGGAAATTGTGCTCCTTGGAGTGTTAAGGGAAATTTTTGTACTTCTATTTTTGCTTTATTTTAAAAATAAATATTCCTTCATAAAAGCCAATGAATGTTAATTGTTTAAATGGAACTGGGAAGCCAGTCATTTAAACTGGTTGCTGACTATGAGATTACACTGGAATGGAGGGTGGAGCCTATAGCTTCGCAAAGAAATTCAGAAGCCTCAAGGGTACTCCTTAGAGCTCAGAGGAAGAGATGTAGCTGGCCTGGCTCTGGAAGAGGAAGGCCAGAGTACCTGCTACAGGTAGGACCTCATTTGTGATAAAAATTGAATCCTTTGCATTTGTAGACACATCTGAAGATATTCTCTACCCAGTTTTTTCATTATAAGATACCCTAGTTTGCTATCCTAAAGAATTGACAATCCCTGCCCCCACATTCCATCTGTTCTAGACTATAATTTCTAGGTATGTATTTCCTTTACAAGTCAGTTCTTCTTGAGATATTTGTTGGCTTTTTTATTTGTTGATTTGTTGAATATCTAAATACTGATATTTGTTGTTTTACTGAATCCTGTGTGATAGTGATATTGAGATTGATATTAGTAAGGAGCTCAATTACTTAAAATAATGGTGTCTAGTTGAGAAATATTTTTTTTTCTGTTTAAAGAGACCGCGATTGTTTATTGTGAGATTGTTGTGCACTACAAATTTATAGGTTTAGGTTTGCCTCCTCAGTTTGATTTTAGGAATAAACTCTTGGTGCTAAATTCCTTTTCCTTGTTTGCTATTTTCTTTGAGCCCATTTGTCTTGTTGCTTATGGTGGCTTTTGTAATAAGGAAGCAAAGGGAACTTTCCTGGACCTCTAAGAGGATTTTTTTCCCTCATAGCCGGAGAGGTTTTGGCCTGTCCTATTTAGTACAGGACATTCATAAAATTTTGTCCAGACACAGGACTTTGTGGGCTGATAGGATCATGGAAATTGGTATCTTGTTAGAGGGTGAGGAACTGACATCCAGTAGATCCCTAGATCCCTAATCTTAATGCCCTCACTTGCTTTGGAATTTTTGTTCACTCACCTTCCTTCTAAAATAAAAAAGTTTATTTTTCTTTTTTTATTGGAATTAATGATTAAGCTTATTCTGAATGTGGGTTCAAAGCAGGAGTTGCAGTATTAAAAAGGGAGTACCCCAGCCCCCCTATTCCCAGAGCTGCTTTGCAAGCACCAGGACAAGTAATTTGGCTTGTTATCTGAGGGTAAGGGAGGTAACTTCTGGTTTATCTCAGATCCTAAATCCTAAGGAGATAGCTCCCTGTGGTGTGAGCAACTCTATAGGAATGCTAAGAAGCTGATTTTTATCATTTTTCTCCTCTCCCTTGACCAGTCAGGAAAGTTCTTTTGAGCACCAAGAAAGACATTTATTGAGTACCAAAAAGCAATAATTTTTTTCAAATTTTTTGAACATTTAAAATTTAACTTAAGGGGACAGCTGGGTAGCTCAGTGGATTGAGAGTCAGGCCTAGAGACAGGAGGTCCTAGGTTCAAATCCAGCCTCAGACACTTCCCAGCTGTGTGACCCTGGGCAAGTCACTTTTGACCCCCCATTGCCCACCCTTACCACTATTCCACCTAGGAGCCAATACACTGAAGTTAAGGGTTAAAAAAAATTAAAAAAAATAAAAATCAAATTCTCTGTTGATTTTCCATAACCTTGTTTTGGGGGGCAATTGTAATTTTCATCTGTATACAGAGATTGTAGATCATCATGTCCCTGTTAACTGTTTTGAGACTTGTATGGCACTGAGGAAGCAAGTGAAATGACACTGCTATACTTTCTAGAAAACCCCAGGAATTCTCAGGATTGGAGACAAATAGAATGTGTTCAAAATATAACCCTGAGTGATTTACCAAAGAGAGTAAAATTTTCATATAAAGCAGAGAGTGAAAAAAGGGGATTGGCCACTGATCTATGACCTTGAGTATGTAGAGTGCTACAATTTCTCTGCAAGAAGAGGCTAGGGAGCCTGCTTCCTGGAGGGTCTTGATAACACATAATGGAAATGCCCTAAAGATTTGACCTAATACCTCAGGGTACTCCTAGAATCTTAGAGGGAGACATAGAGGTCTGATTTTGGGATAGTTAGTCCAGAGAATACTCATTTCATAAGTATATACAAAATATATAAAAATAAATAAAATTTAATTAGGAGAAAAGGCATTTGTAGCAGGAGATAGGGCAGAAATGGTTTTATATAAGAAATGGAATTTGAGCTAAACTTTGGAAAAAACCAGAGATTTTCCAAGAGGGATGTAAGGAGTTGTAAGGTAGATATATGAACTTACTGCCACTTTTAAAAAAAGAAATTCATCTTTTCCTGTACTAGAAAGCATGATCAATTATAGCACATCATCAAAAAAAGAAGCACTATAAAAGAGTCTATTCACTAGACTAATTACAAAATGTTGCTGCCCATAATTTTACTATGAGGCTACAGATAGGTCCTGATTAGAATGAATAATGAATTCTCTTAAGTGATGTTAATCAAATTTACAAGACATATTCCACATATAAATTCTAACTTCAAATTCAAATATATGTTATTTTAGGGGATTCATTATTCCCATCTCTTTGGACTTATTTGTACAAAGTAAGAACTTAAGCCTTTTTATTTTAAGTAGAAAAAGTCAGAGAGGTTTTGGAAACTTAAATCAAGACAAATATTGGTTAATTCATAAACATTTATTAACTACCTACTATTATGTGCCAGGCACTCCAACGTGTATATTTCTGGCACTGATGCCATGTGGAGCCCATCATATTTCATTAAGAAGGGCTTTTGTTGGGTAGAGAATAGATTAATTCGTTAATTTAAATCTAACCTTCTAGTAAGTTTTTATACTCTCCTTGTCATCTAATGGGCTCTTGATGCTTGTGGAGTGACTATATATACTAAGTGTGAAAGATAATCAGCACAATGGAATGGAAAAAAAGCAAAGGACTGGGGATTTTGGGACCCCAAGGCCCCCGATACTCCACTAACAACCAATTCTGGGACCATATTGGCAATTCGTTTATCCTTCAGTACCTGTTTAAAAAAAAAAAAAAAAAAGCATTTAGCCAAGGTGACCTCTTCCATCTGTGGTGCCTCCCAGGCGGAGAAGCGAGTTCATTCAAGGGAGGACTCTTGGAAGACAGGAATGCCCCCTTCTTTAGGTAGTGCCAGGATCACCCAGCCCCGTCCCCGCCGGTCCAGGGGTTCCTGGAGAGGTACACAGCGGGACTTCGACTACGGTTACGGGCGCCATTCGGCAGCCGTGGGCTGCCAGCACCGAGGCCACCTTCTTAGGAAGGCCGACACAGCCAAACTTAGGAACGCAGAAAGGAAGGGCCAGGAGCAAGGATAGAAGGGAGTAGAAAAAAGACATTCACCGTGATACCCGGGGCTGAAGCGCAACGCACCAGACTAACAAGGAGAGGACCACTTTGCTTACCGCCGGGCCGCCCACTCCTCCTTCGTCCCTTTGCCCAGTCCCTTCCCCCTTGCCCACCTTTCTTCCCTTTCCCTTCCACCCACGCCTCTTCATGCTCCTGGAGCCCCGCCCCGCCATCGGTCGCAGGAGCAGCTCTGCGCAGCAGCGCGCGGGCGGGGCGGTGGCGTCGGCAGGCGCGGAGGGGTCAGCTGACTTGCTCGGTCTTGGCACGTGACTCACGTCGGTGGGTGCTAGGGCTGAGGGAGCCCGGGGAACTAGGAGATGGAGAGCTAAGCTGCTAAGTCTTCCCGGGTGTCCCGTCTCCGTCGCTTTTTCTTCTTTTTTTTTTCTTGCCAGCGTCATCGGTAAGAAAGGGTGCCCTGGCAGGCGGGGAGAACGGGAGCTGGGTGGCGGGGCCGTGCCAGGTTGGGCTTTTCCTTCGGCTGTCAGACAGGGAAGGCGCCGCAGCAGCACCAATCACTTCATTCTTCTTCTCTCGCCGAACGGCAGAGCAACCGCCCTGAGGCCGTATGTCGTCTGTCATTGTGTTCTGAGCTGCGTCCACCGAGCAGGCGTGCCTTGGACCTAGGCCCAGCCTTCTCCCAGCTGTCATATGCTGCGGTATGGGGTGAAGACGTGGTCGGGACGTACTGGAAGGCAGGCCTTATACCAGGTCTCCGGGGGACCTGGGCCCTTGACTTGGGGAGAGGGCAAAGGTTACTGGCATCCATGGACGCCTAGCTTGCCTGGGGTTGCAAGGTCATGGTTCGGTCACTCAAAGCCCCTCACTTTGTAGGGTGTGCAGGATCAAAGCTGAGTGGACCATTGAGGTAGGGAAATCAGAAGTAAAGAAGGCCCATCCGGGGTCCTTTCACTGGTCTGTTGCGGAGCTTTTTTTTTTTTTTGTTGTTGTTGTTGTTGTTGCACAGCATCTATTCATTCTGCCTCTGAAATGTTTCTCAAAAAGCAGCCCCTTCCATTTCCTTATCTTTTGATTAGTTCTTTCCCCGTCTCACTCTCCTCCTCCCCCCAACCTGGAATCCTCTTCCTTCTCATCTCCACACCCTGGCTTTCCTCAAGATAAAGCTCAGTCTCAATTTGTGTAGCAAGTCTTTCTCGATGATTCTTGCCCCCTTCCCCATTACATTCCATTTATACTGTATATGTCTTGTATGCATAAGTTTTTATATGCCGTCTCTCTCATTAGGGTGTCAGCTCTTTGAGGGTACAAGGGCCAGGTTTTTGCCTTGCTTTGTATTCTTAGCCCATAGGACTTAGTAAATGCTTAATAAATGATTCTCCCTGACTGATAACTGCAATAATCCTTTGTTGAGATCCTGCTTATATCTCTTTAAAGTACTGGAATAATATTCTAAAAACTGGAATAATATTCTAACTGGGCTTCCTACCTACAATCCCTTCTAGTGGTTAACCACTAGGGGAATGATTAATGTAAAGCTCTAATCTTTATTTAAAAAAAACCAACCCAGCTATTAAACAATGTGCCAGTTGCTGGTGATAAAGATAAAAAACAAAGTTCCTCACCTCAGAGAGCTTTTATTCTTTGGTCAAAAGCATCCAGTGACTCTTAGTTGCTCATCACAGAAAGTTGAAAGATAGAAAATTGGGTCTGGAATTAGGAAGACCTGAATTCAAATCCAGCCTCAGATACCAGCTGCGTGACCCTGGGCAAGTCTCTTAGCCTCTCTGCCTCAGTTTTCTCAACTGTAAAATGGGGATAGTAACAGTTCATATTTCACAGGATTGTTGTGAAAATCACATGGAATAGATAATATTTGTAAAGTGCTTAGTACAGTGCCTGTCATATAGAAGGTGCTCTATGTTTATTCCCTTCCCTTCCTCTAATTAAAGATATCCAACAGTCTGTCTTGAGCCAGCTTTCTCTTTCATTGTTCCCATTCACATAATCTATGCTTCTGTCAAACTGGACTACTAAACTATTTCCTGATATCTCTGTCTCCAGTCTTTGTCTCTCCTTTCTTTAGATTACTTCTTCAATTTTTCATGTATTTAAGTACCATTGAATACAGGTTAACTGTGCTTATATATATTGTGGATATAAAAATGGAAATTCTTCATTCCTTAGGAGGTATAAGCAACACACAAATAAAGAGTGATGAGTTTGGAATTAGAAGGATGAATTTGGAGTAGAGGACTGGTTTCAAATCCTTTTTATGCTACTTAATACCCATGTGTTGTGCATGTTACTTAACCCCCTCCCCCTCAGCTTCCTCATTTCTACAATGAGTTGGTTAGATTAGAAATCCTTTCCAACTCAAAATCCTAGTGATATGTGACTGTATTCTAAGCAGGGCCTCCTTGGGGATTTTCTGTGTTAGAAGCTCATGAACCTAGAGAACAGATACTATTGTCTTTTGTTTCAAATGAAGTCAATTGGTATTTAGCTCCCAGTCCTAGTGCTTGACCTTTTACCTGTCAAAGCACCATTCATGAATCTTGTTTCTTAGATATGCCTTGAATTGAGAAACAAAGAGTTTGTGTCCTATTTCTTTGTTAGGGGAGAGAATTTTAGATTGAATTCTCATTTGGGGGAGAGGGAAAATAATGTTCCCAGTGACTTTAGCAGTCTTTTTTCTATATATTTAGCTACCATTCAAGCAGTTGAATTTTGAGGGGGTGCAAGAGGACTCCCAAAGGTACATGGTAAGAATTTTAGAGAGAGAGAGTTGGCTGGAAGACTCTTCTACCAAGATTTGCTTTGCATCTCTTATTTATTTTTGTCATAGAACCTATTTCAAAAGTTGTGGAAATAATTAGAGGGCCAGAAGATAAAATTTTTAGGCATATGATAAAAATGATCTTGTGATTGAAGTCAGTATGAGAGGTTGATTTTTCCTTCTTCCTAAGTGTTAGTTAGGAAGGCAAGAGAGAAATTTATAATATCATTTTTTACTGACAATAGATATTAGATTTCTAGACAACTCACATACAGTCTCTTATTTCATTTGTTCATGAATGTGCAGGATAGAAACAGATGTGATTCAGTTTGTACATGGGAAAATGTAACTATATAAAGGAAAATTGATTTATTTAAGAGTAGGATTAGAATTTAGGCCTCATAACTCTTACTACTATTCCACATATGATGTTATCAGTATCTCTGGAGAGCAGAGGTTCTTAACCCTTTTTGTATGTCATAATCTACTTTGGCAGTCTAATGAAACCTATGATCCTCCTCCCACAATAATATTTGTTGCCTACATTTATAATAAAAGGAACTGCTGAATTTCAGTTAGAGGGTAAAAAAATAAAGATGTAATTTTTTTTTCCACATCCAAGTTTCTGTACTCCCATCAAAACTCTTGTTTCCTTAAAAGTTCATGGACTATAGGTTAAGAACCCCTGCTGAAGACTAGGCTGTTGTAGATTAAAACATAAATAAATAATTTTAAGGCATTAAGGCCAACATTTTTGTTTTAGGGAAGCAGCCATAATGTAGTAGCCACTAGATTTGTAGTAAGAGGACTAGGGTTTGAGTCCTGTCTCTGCTTTGTACTTTGTGTTACCTTGGACTAGATGACTTGTGAGCATCAGTTTCATTTTTAAAAATTGTTATAATTTATGTATTTCTACTATGTAGTTCTCAAGGTAGGAATGTATTTTGTATATCTTTAGTAGAACTATGTAAATGGAGTTATTGTAATATTAATTCTGGACTTTAAAAGGAGGTAGGTGAACATCTGCAGCTGGACAGCACCTGGGTGGGTTGGCAAGGGACTGCTTTAAAATCATCTTTTCCAGGTATAGGTAAAGTGTGTTCAGTACCCAAAATATTTGGAGTAAGTGCTAGGAAATAAGATGATCTAAAAGTTGTTGGAAAGTGGGTCTTAGGCATCTAGGGTTTCTCACATTTATATAGAAGATTGGGTGTAAGGTTGTATATGAAAGATCCTTTTCTTTTTAGCTATATCTTGTACAATCCAGATAAAATTTATAATAAAACTACTAAAACCCTGACTAAAGCTTTTGTAAATTTTTAGGGAGATAGATTTAATATGGTACTTACAAACACTGAATAGAACATTTTGGCTTTTGTGAATTTTTTAGTATAGTGGAAATAAATATATTTATTTTTAGTAATGGCTTTTGAAATACTAAAGCTAATATTGGAATTTTACTCATCTTAAATGAACTTTTGCAATATAACGTTGGTCCTGTTTGATATAGAATTTTCCCTTGTTTTTTAATAGACCCATTTGGGTACTGGCTCTGTTTATTCTTATAATAACTATCAGCAGCAAATATAAGAACCTGAGTCATTGTAAAACTTGCATTTAACCAGTGTTTGAAAATTTCAAAGAAACATATATTATTGTGTCATGGACAAACTAGTAGTGACTATCAATCAAAGCTACTTGGGAATTTCTGAATGACAAAGGTGACATTTCAAGCTCTGCTTAATTAAATTAAGCACTTTTTTTTCCATTGGCCTTTTAGAGAATCCTTTAGGCATTATTTGATTCTTCAATATAATTAGTTTTTGAAACAAATCTTTATATCTATTTAAAATAACAGTATTTGAAGTGCATTGGAAGTACAAATGTTAATACTGTGTCTTCAAATGCGTCTGATAAGTCATTTGAAAAATAAGTACTCATGAACAAGTAGACTTGTAGTTTTCCTTCATGGTACAATATGCAATAAAGGGTAATAATTTTGCCATGGGTATTGCAAAAAGAAGAAACAAGGTGATTTTATATATGCAGAACTTGATGCCCTGTTTTCTAGGGTTTCAGTTTTGTATCAGTGTTTTTTAAAACTGTGAAACCACATTATATTAAAGGATCTTTGATCACATGTAGTAATTGTAAATACAGATATCCCTCAATTTAAATCCAATTAATATTCAGAATTTCGGACGTATTCAATTGATAAAATTGGGAATAAATTCATTTTGCAAAGTCTTTAAACATTTCAAGTCACTTTTGTTTTTATATAATTTTATTTTTCTTACTTTATTTCCAAGTATATCCTTTTCTCTTTCCCTATACAGGAGCTATCTCTTACAACAGAATAAAAAGAAAGAAAAAAAAAACCACTTCAGCAAAACTAACTCAGACATCATTTGGAATTTTTAACTTAAAAGAATTTTGAACTGAAGCATTTTGTAATGATATTTACCAGTGAAGGGTGGTATTGCAGTGCCATTTTCCTAGATATTATAAATTCTCAAACATATCTTTGAGAATTATATACACATGTAAGGGTGGGTAATCAAAGAACAGCAGCTATGGATCCAGAGACTCTAGGCATGGGAAAATTTGTAATTCTGGAATATCCCTTGGCAGAGGGGAAATCCAGGTCTTAGGGAAGTGCTGACTATAGAAAAAGAAGGAAAATTGGCTACTGGGTTAAATTTGCAGTTCCTGGTAGTGGATTATTAACATGCCATGGTTTCAGCAAACTTCACCAAAAATTCTCAAATTTTGTTTTTAATGAATTTTTTTTCTTCTGTAAGAATTCTCTAAGAATACTTGTTCTTCACCTTGATCCCCCCCCCTTTTTTTTAAATAATGGAAGCCAAGGGGGAATTATATTTTAGAAATTCACATTAGAATTACTCTGGGGACAATGAGGTTGAAATTATATGAATAAATAAAGTATATTTGCCAAGTATAGAAGAGATTCTTTTAAAATATTAGATAGTTTATAAAGTGAAAATCAGCAGGTATTTAATAACTATGTAACAGTTAAAACATTTCATTTGAAACAAAGAGAAATACTTAAGAGCCATCTCAATTTGTTTAAAAAATGTGTATTTTAATTAAAAACAGAGTATCACAGTAACAGTACCACAAATTTCATTATGTGAATCCCTGAAATCATTACCTGAGAGAAATATGAAGTCATCTGAGTCATAGGAAGTGTTTAAACAAGTTAATAGTTTATGAACAAGAACTGGAAAAAAATTGAGAGATTTCTTGTGAAGGGTAGAATTTAAAAAGAATCAAATAATAAAAACAACATATTTGATCTTCATTCATTGTGTGTTTTGTAGTGCCTTCTGCATGCTTTAGATATGATAAATGATTCGTACTAAGCTGTACTGTTACAATTGTGCCATGTGTCACAACTGGGAAGTAGTATATTATTATTGCATTTACGATTTGAGATCATGCAGCTTCTCCATCATTTTGTCTTGATTTGATAAGATCTTAATAATCTGTTTGCTACCTTAGTATTAGAAAAGAATGAAGAGAAATTATGTGTGCACAGCTAATTAAAAAAAAATGTAGATATTACCTTCCCCACCCCAGTTCTTTAAGCTGAAAATTGGCTTGCATTTAAAAGTCTGACGAAAGCATCAAAATTGGGTTGTTGGTTTTAAGAGGAGGAGGGATTGTTTGAAACCTTTGTGGATATTCTGGTGTAGAGGTTAGCAAACTACAGATGCAGCCTGTTTTTATACAGTTTTTGAGCAAAGAATAGTTATTACACCTTAAAGTTTTATTATGAAGTAAAATATTTTAAAATAAAGTTTTATGTTTTAAAAATGTAAGAACCAATCTTAGATCATGGGCCATATAAAAACAGGTGGAGAATTGAAGTTTTGCTGACTTGTGTTCTAGTCTGTTTTCCTGAAATTACTTTGTAATTATTTTCTTTTTATCTTAAAAAAATTCTTACCTTCTGCCTTAGAATTGATAGCAAGTATCAGTTCCAAGGCAGAAAAAGATAAGAACTAGGCAATGGGGATTGAATGACTTGTCCAGGGTCACATAGCTAGGAAATGTCTGAGGCCAGATTTGAATCTAGGACCTTCCATCTCCAGGCAAGGCATTCTATCTACTGAGCCATCTAGTTGCCCAAATCTTGTGTATATCTTATATACCGACATAAGCTATCTTCTTCATCCTGGTTCCCCTAGAATGGGGCACTTCCTTTAATATCACTTTACTTCCTTTCTAATCTTGACCCTATAGTTAACCAGATCTTCACTATTTTTCTGATGCTCATATCTTGCCAAATCTGAATCCTGGATTACTTTTACTCCATCTCCACCCACTCCTACTCTTGTGTGATGAATAGATCTGGAAGAAATCATGTAACTTAGTCTACTGGGTGTACTACACATTTATTATCTAAGTTTAACTGAGCTCTCACTGCAGCAAGATGATACTTTTACTCACTTATTCATCCACTGAGAATAAGTGAGTAAAAGTGTTAAATTAAACTTCAATTTACCATCTTTTGAGTTGAGGATCTCACCTTTTCCTTTACTGAGAAAATAGAGGCCATCTCTTCTGACCTTTTCTTTATCCCAGAACCCTATGATGTCACTCATTCTCTACTTTAGTCTTAAATAAAGGGATAATCCTTCTTGACAAGGCCAACTTCTCCACATACATCCTTGATCCTATCTCGCATCTTTTCCAGTTCCACTGTCTTTTCCTTCCTTACACCTGCTCTCCCAACATTTTTCTCGTTCTGAAAAACCTGTCACTAAGTAAACCCTACCACCCTTTCAGGCTATTGTATATCTTTCTTCCTTTTCACAGCTAACCTAGAAAAAACAGTTTACACCTATTGTTTATATACTACTTTCTTTCACTCATCTCTGAACCTTTTGCAAGCTGGCTTCTGACTTTATTATTCAAATGACACTGCCCTCTCCAAAGTTACCAGTGATCACTTAATTGCTATATCTGATAGCTTTTTTCACTACTTGTCTACTTGTCCCTTTCAGCCTTTATGCAGCATTTGACACTGTTGACTACATTCTTCTCTTAGATATCTTTTCCTTTCTAGGTTTTCATGACCCCCTCTTCTTTTGGTTCTCCTTCCACTCATTTGACCTTTCCTTCTCAATCTCCTTTGATGGTTCATTATTCGTATTGTTACACCCCCTCCCCCCCAATTCTAGGTGTTAGAGGACACCAACACTCTATTATGGGCTTTCTTTTCTTTCTCTTAACTTGCATCAGTTCATATGGGTTTAATTATTAGTACTATGCAGATGCCTCCCAGATCCGTATATCTAGGCCACATCTTTCTGCTGAGCTCCATTCTTGTATTTCCAGCTGCTTAATTGATATCTAAAACTGAAAGTCTCTTTAGCTCTTAAACTCAGCATGTTCAAAACAGAATGCTTCCTTTATCTTTCCCCTCAAATTCACCTTTCCCCACTCTAAACTTTCTTGTATTTATAATGGGCGTATCTATTATCTAAATCTTCAACCTAATTTTTTTTTGACTCCCAAGTTTTCCTCACCACATATACCCATACATTTGCCAAATCTTTTCATTTCTATTTTCATAACACTTCTTACTCTTTTCCTCTTCTCTCTACTTATATAGCTACTGCTAGGGCAGGCACTCAATCTCTTGCCTGGATTGTTATTGCACTAGTCTCCTAATTGGGCTTCCTGCTTCAAATCTCTCTTTACTGATCCATCACTCACCTCCCCCTGCTAAAGTGATTTCCTTATAGTGCAGTTAGGAACATGTCATTTTCCGTATTCATTATGTTCTTCTCTCTGGGATCACATATAAGCTTTTCTGCTTAGCATTTATTTATTTGCTTATTATTATTTTAATTTAAAACCCTTACCTTCCATCTTGGAATCAATACGGTGTATTGGTTACAAGGCAGAAGAGTGGTAAGGGCTAAGGCCTAGCTGCTAGGCAATGGGGGTCAAGTGACTTGCCCAGGGTCACATGGCTAGGAAGTATCTGAGGTCAGATTTGAACCCAGAACCTTCCATCTCTGGGCCTAGCTCCCAATCTGCTTAGCATGCCTTAACCCTACCTTTTCAACATTATTCTATATTACTCTTCTATTTTTTGCTCTGTGGCCAAGTCAGATTATTCTTTATACACTATATTCCATTTCTCATCTCCCATAGGCTTTGTCCTGGCTAATCCTCCTGCTTAGATTGTACTCCCAAATCCCCTGTCTTTTGGAATCTCTTCTTTCCTTTAAATTGCCCAAGTGCTGCCCCTGTGAAAGGCCTGTCCTCATTCCTCCTAGTGGCTAATGCCCTTCTTCCCAAAAATTTACCTTTAAAGATGTTTTGTATATATTTATGTATATGTTATCTCTTCCAATAGAATGTAAGCTCTTTTGGGCAAGGCCTATTTTATTGTCCTGTGGGCCAGTCCCAGTATACAGAAGAACTTAATGTTTATTGATTTTGGCCAGGTGGCCAAATCATTATATTTTTCTGATCCTGAGTTTGTTACGTTGTGGAAAGAGATATGATGTCATTGCTTACATCTTCCTTTCCATTAAAATTTCTTGTTTGCAGGGAAACATAAAATAGATCATTCTCATGGGGCAGGTTTTCAAAGTAAATGAATATTTGGCACAATATGATAGCTTTGCCTGGGTGTACATTTATTTGTTTTTATCAATTCTCAACTTATTAACATTCCATACTAACCTTGATTAGTGTTTGCTTTTTAAACTCACCCTGAAATATACTTGGAATATGGGTTTTGGATCATTTCACAACACTGTCTCTTTAGGAAGCTAAAGGAGTGGTATATATATCCTGCATAAAAAAGATGTTTCATCAGAGATATAATCAGTCAATGATAGTGGTTCTGCTGACTTGTTCAGTACCTAACTCTCTCAGTATCTTTCTTAACCTCTTTTGCATCTGTATTCAACCTTGTATAAAAAATTTGGCCTACATATTGAATCTTGAGTACTTTTTGTTTTCTATAGAAGCTTGGGTGATATTTACATTCTTTTAATTCTACAGATATTTAAGTGCCTTCTATGTATATTCAAAGACAAAACAGAAATAGACCCTGCTGTCAGGAATTTACATTTTATGTCTGGATGAGAAAGGAGGAAGATACATTGTGTACACAAATGAGTAAATTCAAAGCATATACAAAGTAATTTTGAGAAAAAGAATTGTGTTAATAACTGGGGAAGGAAAGAAGTATCCCTTTTTTGGTGCTTTGAGAGATGTCAGAGGTTTTTTAAGAGAGAAGTGAAGGAGTGCATTTTAGGAATTTGGGGCTACTTGTGAAAAAAAGTATGGAGATGGGACATTTCGAATGTCTTGTACAGGGAACAACTAGCAGATGAGGTAGAACTGGAATGAAGAGTAAATGTAGAGGAGTAATAAGACAGGAAATGGAGGGGTGAGAGTGGTGGAGCACTTAGTTGCCAAGTGGAATTTTGTGTTGAAGATATTTGAGCTGGGCGGATGGGGAAATGATGTGGTCAGACCTGTGTTTGAGGAATTGACAGTAGTATTAAGGATGAATTGGAAAGAAGAAAGATTGATGATAGGGAGACGAATTTTAAGTTATTTTAAAAGTCCAGATTAAGGTGATGAGACACTCAAAATGAAGAAGGAAGAGGGAGGTTGAGAGAGAACATGTTAAGATCTGTTCTGGACATATTGAGTTTGAGACTCCTACACTGAATGTCATAGGAGTTCTGGGGAGATATTAGGACTGAATGCATAGATTTGGGAATTGATTTTGGGAACTGGGTCAGTAAGTATTAAAGTATCCCCCATGTGTTCAGGTACTGTGTTAAGTTCTGGGGATAAAAAGAAAGGTGGGGAAAGTCCTTGATCTCAAGGAGTTCACTATCTAACAGGGAAGACAACATGCGAGTAACTATAGGTATACCTTGGTGGGTCTAGTTCCAGATCACTACAGTAAAGCGAGTCATGTGAATTTTTTTATTTGTCAGCACAAATAAGTTATATTTATACTGTATTGCCTACTGATTGCACAATAGTAGCATATCCAAAAAAAGATATCTTAATTAAAACATACTTTGTTATTTTAAAAATGCCAACTATCATCTAAGCCTTCAGCAAATTGTAATCTTTTTGCTGGTGGAAGGTGTGGCCTCTATGTTGATGACTACTCCGTGTAAATGATCAGGGTGGTGCTTGTTGAAGGTTGGGATAGATATGGCAATTTCTTTAAATAAGACCACAATGAAGTTTGCTGCATAGATTGACTCTGCTTTTTACTTAAACACTTAGAGGCCACTGTAGAGTCATTAATTGACCTAATTTTGTTGTGTCTCAGGGAATAGGGAGATCTGAGAAGAGTGAGAGTGTTGGGGAATAGTGGGTTGGTAGATTAGTCAGAACATATACCACATTTATCAGTTAAGTTCATGGTCTTACATGGAGGTGTTTTGCAGTGGCTCCAAATCGTTACAAATAATGATATCAAAGAATACTTATCACAGATCACCATAACAGATATAATAATAATGAAAAAGTTTGAAATATTGCAAGAATTACCTAAATGTGACAGAGATATGATGTTAGTGCAAGCTATTGGGAAAATGGTGCCAAAAGATTTGTTCTGAGGCAGGCAGGTGGCTCAGTAGTTAGAGAGGCCTAGAGACAGGATATCCTATGTTCAAATCTGGCCTCAGACATTTCCAAGCTATATGACCTGGGACAAGTCACCTAACCCCTTTTGCTTAGCTCTTACTGCTCTTCTACCTTGGAACCAATATTTAGTATTGATTATAGGATGGAAGGTAAAGTTAAAACAAAACAGCATTTGCTCAGCCAGAGTTGCCACAGACCTTCAATTTGTAAAAAAAATGTAATATCTGTGAAGCACAATAAAATAAGATTTGTCTGTATGTACAAACAAGACATATAGATGGCAAATTGGAAATAATCAATAAAAAGAAGGCATTAGGAATTTTTGTTGGGAACCTGAAGGAAGCCAGGGAAGCTGAGTAAGTTGAAAAAGAGAGAGAGGATTTCAGGCATGGGATACAGCCATGAAAATGCTGAGAGCTAGGAGATGGAATATCTTGTTGAAGGGATAGCAAGCAAGCCAATGGTACTAGATTACAGAGTATGTGCTAGGGTTTAGGCTATAAAAAAAACCTGGAAAGGTAGGAATGAGCCAGTTTATGAGAGTTTGAATGTCAAACTGAGGATTTTATATTTGATCCTGCAGTTAATTGGGGGGCCACTGATTGATTAGAGAGAGAGAGAGAGAGAATATATGTATGTGTATGCATATGTGAAAGATTGACAGCTAAGTGGAGGACGAACTGGATTTGAAAAAGATTAAGCAGGGAGACCAACCAGAAGGCTATTGCGGTACTACAGCTGTGAAATGAGGGCTTGGAACCTTGGTGACAATGTTAGAGGAGAGAAGGGAGTGTATGGGAGAGATGTTGCAAAGTCAGAATCAATAGGTCTTGGTCACATATTGGATATAAAGGGTAAGAGAGAGTGAAGAGTTGAGGATGATATCTATTTTGCAGGCTTGGTGATGAGAAGGATGGTGGAGCTTTTGACAACATAGTTAAGTTTGGAATAGGGGAGAGTTTGAAAGAAAGCAAATGTCATCTGAACATCCTTGGCCATCACCCCCTATGTGTTGCATCACCTTAAAAATGTAAAGCTCTTTAAGGGCAAAGGCCATCTTTACTTTTGTATTTTTATCTATAGTGCTTAATAACAGTGTTTAGCATATAATAAGGATTTGAGAATTCTTTTCCATTTATCCATGTATGTATTCATACTTCCATTTAAAAATGAATTATTTTATGGATACTTTTAATTTTTAAATCACATTCATTTCTAGACTTTTTGTAATAGTATTTGAAATTCTCCAGGGATACTAATTTGGGGTTTCAGAAATGAGAAATTGGAATTCGTGAAATCATAAGGTATTTTGTATTTATCTTAATGCTTTGTATTGAGTTTTAAAATAATAATGAGAAACCATTATACAGCAAATCATTTTTCTGTGATAGGATTCTACTAAAAGATTAAGAGATTTTCTCTAAAAATATGATGTATAAATGTATAGTTCATATTGTTATTTTTATTATAAACCAATATATTGTTTAATTTCGGTCCCTTTTCCTTATTTCCTCCTGTTGCTCATGTTGACTCTTCTGTCTTTGATGGCATTTACCTTAGGGCCTGGATCTCAAAGCTATCTCATCCTCTTTCCCCCCTGGATATTTCAGTCACCAGCCTAGATATCTGTTCCAAGTGACTTCTGGATTTATGGAACTGGTTGTAGAAGTCATAGCAATATGTTGTTGGAACTATGAATTGGTCTATCCTTTCTGGAAAACCATTTGGAATTATTCAACTAAAGTGACTAAAAGGTGACTTGATTCAGAGATCCCACAGCTAGGCATGTATATCTATATCTATCTATATCTAGCTATATATCTATCTATATCTAGCTATATATATATGTTTATATATACGCACGTGTGCACACACACACACACACACACACATGCCCCAGGTGAGCTCAGTGATTTTTTTTAAAAAGGTCTTTTATTTCACTAGTTTTTATAACAGTAATTTTTGTCATAACATAACTAGAAAGAAACAAAGTAGTTGGACCAAGTTTGTAGTATATTTGTAATGGAACTGTGCTATAAGAAATGATGAATGTGATGACTGTAGAGAAACAAAGGAAGAATTTATATGAACTGATGGAGTTGGAATCAAGAGAACAAGGAAAATAGCTTCAATGATTACAAGAACAACACCAATCTAAACTGAATCATTTGAAATGAAAATGACAAAGCTTGACTCCCCTCCTTCCCCCCACCCCCAAAAGGAATGAAAAGGCATTTCTCCTTTATTTGCTAAGATGGAGTAGTGTGGGTATGGAATACTGACTGTAATGTATTTGATTGTACTGAACTTTTTTTTTTCAAATTGGTAAATACTGATAATATGAAAACAAAAGCTATCAAAATTTTAAAAATTAATTTAAATTAAATTTTTTATCATTTTTTAGTTAAGAAAGATACCATCATCCATTTTTTCCAGTTTTTTAAACTTAAATATTTATATTAAGTATCCATTTGGAACTAATGGTGGCATGTGATATAAGCTACTGGTTTAAATGTACTTTTTGCCAAATTATGTTCAGGTTTTCTTAGCAGTTATTCTTTTTTTTTTTTTTTAAGCTTTTGCTTTGTATCAGCAGAAGAATGGCAAGATCTAGGCGATCAGAGTTAAGTGACTTGCCCAGGGTCACACAGCTAACCAGTGCCTGAGGCCATATTTAAACCCACATTCTCTCAACTCCAGGCATGGTGCTTTTTCTCCTGTACTATGTAACTCCCTCTCCTAGCAGTTTTTAATGAATAAGACCTTCCTCCAGTAGTTTATATTCTCTAGCTTATTGAGTCCTTGATTATTTAGTTGCTGACTCTTGCTTACTTGCTTACTCACCTGCTTTACTGATCTCCTTTTAACAAGTGTCAAGCTAATTTTGATGATTATTGTCATGCCTCTTCTGCATCACCCATTTAGCCTTTGTGTTCTGACTTCCATCTGTGTTATGCTTTTGAAACTCTTCATCCTATGATTCATGATGTTTTGAGTCCCAAATCCAAAGGCTTTATTTCATTCTTCCTTCTTGGTGAGCTCTGCAGCTTTCAGTTCTCTTAACCATTTCTTCCTTTTTGATGATGCTATTTCCTAACCCTACCTTCATTATGGGGTTCAGTCAGGAGAACAGTAGAAGAGGACCTGTATTAATAAGTGTTTTATTTGGCACACAGACCTCCAAATAGCAGTTATGGGAAGCAGGCTTGCTGCTTGCAACATAGCTAAGATTCTTCCCCTCTTCCACAAATACAGGACTTCATATTTATCGGGCTACATCAATTAATCAAAAAGCTTTAAATTAATCCCCTTTGTTTCAGTCAAGGGGAAAGAAAGTGGAGAAAAGGAAGGAGCATTTATATGGTGCCTACTGTTTGCCAGGTATTGTGCTAAGCAATTTACAAATGTTATCTCATTTGATTAATCACTTAATAAACATTTATTAAGTACTTACAATGTGCCAGGAACTGTGCTAAGTACTGGAGATACAAAGAAACATCAAAAATATTTCTTATAGGGGAAACAACATGAAAGCAGCTAAGTACAATAAGTTATGTACACTGTAAATGGGGGGGGAGGTTGGAGGGGGAGAAGGCTGAGAAAGACATTTTGCTGAAGGTGGTATTTGAGCTGAGTTGAAGGAAACAAAGAAGCTAAGAGGCAGTGTTTGAGGAAAAGCACGCAGAACAGTAGATGAACCAAATTTTGTGTTTGACAAGAAAGGTAGGAAGTTTGTATCAGGAGCTTTAGATGCCAAACAAAGGAGTATACATTTGATCTTGGGAGTAATAGGGGCCACTGGAGTTCATTAAGTTGGGGTGGGTGACATTCATACCCACACCTTAGAAAAATCACTGGCAGATCAGTGGAGGATGAATTGGGATGGGGAAACCAATTACAAGGCTGTGATAAGGTAGTGAGGTGATGTGACTCTGAGCTAGAGGAGTGCTGTGTGGGGAGAAGGGCAACTGTAAAGGTAGAAATGTCAAGATTATCAGTGACTTGGATATATGTAGTGAGTGGTTAAGATGATACCAGAATTGAGGGTCTGGGTGACTGGGAGGAGAGTGGTAATGCTCTTGACAGTTTTAATGAAGTTTGGGATTGCTCAATGCTGGCAATATACAGACAAAGATTAATAGTCCTTTGCTTTGAAGAGCTTATATTCTTTTGGGAGAGTCAGGTACATATATAAATATATTTGAAATAAAAATTGGGGGAGGATTAGGAAAGGCCTCTTGTAGGAGGTGGGGTTTGAACTAAGATTTAAAGGAACATAGACATTCAAAGAGATAGAGGCGAGGAATTTGTTACAGGCACAATAGTCAACCTGTACCACTGTAGATTGGTACAGGTAAGAGATAGGAGATGTAATATTGTCTTTGATGATCAATTAGCAAGAAGATCACCTTTATTTTCACTGTTTACTTGTGGGAAGCCAATAAGAGAATAGATAAAAATCTGAAACCCCTCTTTTGACACCTTATGAACCAAACTTTTCTTATTGGAAAAACATTATAGACTTATTGAAAAGCTTTGAGTCCTTAGCAGACCAGCAACTACTGAATTAAAAATTTCCCTTCTTGATAATTAAGAAGCCTGAACTCTAAAAAATATAGTCAAGGCTGGACACAGACAAAGATAGAGATAAGACTGAAGCCAGACTATCTGACCAGGTGCAGACCTGTAAATCAAGGCAGAACGCAATTAGTAAACATCTCCATGAAATATATTTCTGCTCCCAGAATTAACCCCTACTAATTGGTGGTTGGAATTTGGCCCTTGTCCTTGTATCTATATCTCTACTTTTTAGACTTTAATGGATTGTGTATGATTTGTAACTCCTTCACAGCTGTGACTCTTTCTTTGTGTTCTTTGTTTGAAACCAGTATAAAATAAAGTCCAAATCCCATAGTGTCAGATCAACATGGGCTAACCACTAGTCTGGTTGTTCTCATTTTCTTTTTCCTGTCTTAACAATCCAATGCCACTAAACGCCACTCAGAACCCTTACCATATAGAGCTAGCCCTCTATACTTACTGCCCTATTGTAAACCCTTACTATCACCTCTTTGGTGATGACAGTTTTAACAGCTAACAAGTCTCAATACTTCTACTTTCTTGAAATTCTAAACTGTCCTTCACTCTATCAGAAAAAATCTTCCTTATTTGTCAATCTGATCAAATCCTTGTCCCTGTAGTCTGTGTAAGGTCTCTGTTTCCTTTATCTGGATTTCTTCCTCCCGATCATTCCCCTCCCTTCACCCACAAACCCTTTACCTCTCCCAAATCTATTTGAATCTTGTTGCTGCTTTTCAAGTCTGGTTCAAATGTTACTTTCTTCTGTTTGATATAATGATCCGTCTCTTGGACCTGCAATTGTACCTGGCACATAATTACTGTTTGAGGCAAGATATGTAAACGTCTTAAAAACTTCAGAGCACTATATAAATGCTAGCTATTAATAGTTACAACTAAATTTTTCTTTTTCTTTTTCTCTTTTTTTTTTAAAAACCCTTACCTTCCATCTTGGAGTCAACACCGTGTATTGCCTCCAAGGCAGAAGAGTGGTAAGGGTAGGCAATGGGGGTCAAGTGATTTGCCCAGGGTCACATAGCTGGGAAGTATCTGAGGTCAAATTTGAACCTAGGACCTCCTGTCTCTATGCCTGGCTCTCAATCCACTGAGCTACCAAGCTGCCTCTACAACTAAATTTTTATAAAAGACCTTTAAATATTCACATCCATCCATCTGTTAATTTGTCAGTTATATCCTCCTTCTGTGACTCCTTCTTTTGCTATGTATATATTTTCCAGTTAGATGATTAAGTTTGATGTACATATCTTCTAATTCAGCTTCACTTAATCATAGAATGCTAGAACTAGAAAGAAAGGAACTTGTTTCTAGAAAGGAATTTGTTTCTAATTTTTCCACAATTTCAGATAATGCTATATTAAATAATCTTTTTTCTTTTTGATAATTTTTTAAGATACATACCTAGTGATGAGATTGCTGGGAATGATTCTCCCTTGCATTGAATTGCTGGATTGCTCTCCAGGAAAATTCTATTTGGAATTATGTCAGCAATTGCTGGAATTTGTTGTTTTTATTTACTTTCATTGGTATGAGTAATTTTATAGTTGGTATCTCTTTTTTAATGTGCATTTCTTTGATTATTAAGTATTTTGAATATTTTTTCTAATAATTGGAAGATACAGATACTCTTTTATAAATTTTTATTCCTATTGGGTTTCATTTTTATTATAGGTATTTATATATACATCTTGTTCTCGACCTACATAGAGACAAGGAGTTGTGACTTATTAAAAACTGTACTGGAGCCTGACACATAATGCCTTGCAGATTTTAAGTGCTTATTTAATATTTTTTGAAATTTAGGGAGTAGAACCTTTTCAGGGAAAAAAAAACCAAGTACTATAGTTAGCCTTCCTCCTTGCTTTCTAGTTAAGAGAAGAGAAGATTCTTTTCTTACCCCCGGGAAGATGAAATGTTCATGACTTGTTTTAGAATAAATGCACCCTTTCAGGGGTGGTATACTATTGAGGAGAAGTTCTGGAAGAAGCATGGTTTGGTGGGAAAAGCATCAGACTTAGAGACCAGAAACCTGGATTCTAGTCTTGGTTTTTACTCTTTAGCTGTATGATCTCAGAAAAATTATTTAGTTGCTGAATCCTAGTTTCTTCATTAGTAAAACAAAGTGGTTAAAAAAGATGATGTCTCAGGCTTCTAGCACTAGCAATGTAGTTTGCTCTCCTAGGGGAAAGAACAGTTCTTCTGAAGACAAAAGACAGTCTTATTTCTTGGGAGATGGGTGAGGATCTATTAGTTTTCTTGGTGTCAATCTTTGAGGACCCTAGATTTAATTAGCAAACATTGAACATCTACTATATATAAAACCCTGTAGTTTGTGTTCTACGAAAATAATAATAAGAGCTGATATTTGTATAATGCTTTAAAATTTGCGATATATTTATATACATTGCCTCATTTGGTGTATCCCTGAATGAGAGATAACTACTGTCTTTAAGGAGCTTACAATTTTGTAGGATGATTAAGGCAACTACACAAATAAGCAGTGTATAATATTACTTACTATTTGTATTATTAAAAAGTTACAAAGTACTGGGTAAGCTAAAAAAGAAAGATAAAAGGAAGTTCAAACTGTATGTTGAGAGGTTGTGGGACAATATCCAACATTATTTTATTTATTAAATAGATTCCTCAGTTAAAACAAGTGAATAACATCCTTTGGGAATTTTAATTTCCTCTTTCCACTTCTGCATTTAGTTCTTTGGATTTTCTGATTTTATCAGGGACTAGAAATATATACTTATGTGATTAAGTCATGCCTTATGTATATCCTTTTCTTTGCCCCATTCCCCCCCAAAAAAAGGAAAGGAAAAAAACTTTTCCAGAACTATAAAAAAAAATGAGAGACAATTCTTATAGTAAATGACTGGGACTAATAATTTCTATTTTTGGACATTTTGCAGTTTAAAGATTTAAAAGCTATATATCTGAGAGTCGGGAAGTATGTGAGAGATTTGCTAATCCATTTTAAATCTAACAACTGTTATGATTAAAAATGATAAAGACTGATATAATAATAGAAATTAGTAGTTTAATTAAAGCCATGGCCATGTTGGTAAAATACATATGACCGCGCCTATCTTTTATATTTACTGCGGGAGCCCATCCTCTCTCCGTGCCCATCAGTCAGCTCCTCAGGAAGATCAAGAGGCATTCTTTTGGCCTTCCTCTGAATTTAAACTGCCCCCTGCGAGGGGACCCTTGACGTCCCCACGCCCGAAGACCCATTGGAATTATGGGTAATGTAGTCTCAAAGTCTCCCACATGTCCATAGGGAGTCTGCTAGACACTTCCCTGAATTTAAAGCAAACACAACTCTCCTATAACATTTCTCACAAGCATTTCTGTCCTCTTTTTGAAGTTCTCCAAAGTTCCGAAGGGGATATGGATAGGACAGTTCTATCATTGTTATTGTAGTATACACTTTTAAAAAATTCTATCTGAAATAAGTCCACAATTTCATTTAAAGTGCTATTTTTTTGTTCTTTGTATATGGAAATATTTGTATTTTTGGATTATTTAAATTTAATAATAAACATTTTTCAAAAGCTAAGAAGGGATTTAGAAACTACTACTTCCTGAAGTAACCTATTTTAGTTCGGTACAACTCTAATTGATCTCTTTTTCTTATATCAAACTTAAATTTACCTCCATGTAATTCATTGCTTTTAGTCTCATCTTTTGTGTTCAAACAGAGCAATTTCGATCCCTTTTCTATACTACAGTCACATACATGCATCCCTAAATCATCTTCCTTTTACTAGTCTTCATGTGGCATTAACTCCCATCCTCTTTCCATCTCAGATGCTGCCTTCAGTTTTTCCTAAAATGTGGCATGCAGAATTGAACACTTCCATGGCAGAGCAAAATCAGACTTATTCTAACTACTGCATCATTTAAAATTTCTTACATTTTCAAATAATTAACATTTTTCTCTTGATTTTTTAAAAACCCATTTAGATCTTTTGCTCATAGATGCCCAGTGTCTTTTAGACAATTTGAAGGTTTTGTTTTATTTTATTTTTAAATTCTTAACTTCTTTCTTAGAATTAATACTCTGTTTTGGTTCTGAGGCAGAAGATGGGGCCTATCAGCAAGTTGTCTGAATAGGGAAGGCTACCCAGTTGTCAGGATTGAGTTGGTTTCGTAGTATCTTTGTGAATAGTTATACGGAATATAAACATTGATATAGGAGCAAACTGCACAGAATGATGTGCCAAACATAATATAATAACATTATTGTTGATAGTTAAACCTTGCCATAAGAGTTCTGAATTTACCTTAAATTAGTAGCCAGATTACCCAGCTCAGTGCTTGTTCCCTGATGAGACCTGTTACCATGAGTTTAGGGTCCTGGGGTCCACTGACCATTCTCCATTGTTTAATTTGTGCCCTTTTCCATTCAGTACTTCCTAGGCTTGAAATTTTAGTTTGGCTCCATTTATCTCTCTTCCTGTATAATTGACTCTCCCCTGTATGGGAGAAACATATTTCCTAACTTTTTTTTTTTTTTTTAGGAAACAATGAAGATATGAGGTACATATGGATATTATTAGATACTGAGGCATGGATTCAGTGAAATGCTTTGATTACATTTAATTTTTCCCAGTGGAAAAATGGAGACTTTTATTTTACCTTATTTCGAATAGATGTTTGGTGACATTTTAGCTGGGTGTTAGTGAAAGGTGCATTGGACTTAAAAGTCAGGAAATTCTTTGTCATTAGAACCAAATGGGCAACCTTAGATAATTTGCCTTGCTTAGTAGGCATATTTCCTCATCATAGGATGAAAATAATGGACTAAATGATTTTTTTTAAGCCCTTACCTTCTGTCTTAGAATCAATCCTGTGTATTGGTTCTAAGGCAGAAGAATGGTAAGGGCTAGCCAATGGGGGTTAAGTGACTTGTCCAGGGTCACACAGCTAGGAAGTGTCTGAGGCCAGATTTGAACCCAGGACCTCTTGTGTCTGGGCCTGGCTCTCAATCCACTGAGCCATCCAACTGCCCCTGGACTAGTTGATTTTTGAGGCTTTTTCTAGCTCTCTTGATGTATGATAACTTGTTCTGCTATAGTGTTATAGCTATATAGCTTTCTATATAGCTCCTATATAGGAAGTTTTGTTACTTCATAAATTTGGAAATCAAATTTTTTAATCTTTGAATTCATGATTAATCTATATTCTTTTATAAAATCCTTTTCCTGGGGAGATATATTTAATCAGTATTTATTATTTAGAGGCATTGACATTTTGAATATATTTAGATGTGAAGTAAGTTGTTATACTAAGAAACCAATGCAATTTAGAAATAAATTTTATATCTCTCTGTTCTTTTTCTATTTCAGTATCAATTTTACTTTTGGAAAAATTTCTTGATAAGTATGACGGAGTTTTGGCTTATATCAGCTCCTGGGGAGAAAACATGCCAGCAAACATGGGAGAAGCTACACTCAGCAACAAGTAGAATTAATAATCTTTCTCATAATTCAAAGTTCAACATTCCTGACTTAAAGGTGAATGAATGAATTAAATATTTGCATTTAAAAACTTTTATTAAAAGTTTATTTTGTACCCAGTACAGGGGATTTAAATAGAAAGGACACATCTCTGTCAAGGAATTAACATTCTAATGAAGGAGAAAGCGCATAAAGAATCAACTGCAGGACAAATGGAAAGACCCCAGGGATATGAGGTGTATCACTAGTAAGGTTCCTTAGTGATCAATAGTAAGTGCTTCATTTTCTGAAATATCTAGTATAGAAATTTCAGCATTTGATTTCTTCATTATCAGCAAATCAGCAAAAAGGCTAGTAACTTTAATTAGAGCTTTTCATAAAAAAAAGAGCTGTATTTTGGAGAATTAAAGCACACACATGAATTGTACTCTATTCAAACAATTTATAAAAGACTTAGAATTTTCCCATTTTTCCAATATGTTCAAAACAATGTTAGTATAAATTTTACTAAGAAAAGTACATTAGTGTGGTATTTGAATAGACACCATTGTTGAGTAATAAATAAAAGCATTCTGAACTTGGTTTTCTACTTTTCATGCTCTCAGTTCAGGGGAACTTATGTTCAGTTTTATATATGTCAGGAGTCTGAGTTCTCTGCTACAATTAATGTACTTGTAGAAATCTGTTTGAGTGTATAAATATAGATAAATTGACACAATCACTGACTGACAGAAGAAAATAGGAAGAAATAGGACCCTGAAATTAAACAACATTTTTATTATTCTGTTAAGTTTTCTTTGTTCATAATTGAAGTGTAAAGGATGAGTATCTTGTGAAAATATATATTCATAACTTTTTTATATTTTAAAATGAAAATTTCATAGGATCATAGATTTAGAGTTGACAGGTTCTTAGAGGACATTTAATCTACTCCCTAATTTTACATATGAGGACATGAGGTCCTGGAAAGTTAAGTGACTTGTGTTAAATCACACAAGTTGTAAGCCACCGAGTTTGCTTTTGAACTCAACTCCTTTAAAATTAAGTCTAGCACTCTTTTTGCTGTGCCATGATTCTTCAAATTGTTTAGGGATACTTCTGAGCATCATAACACATTTAAAAATAGAAAAACTTGAATCTGTTTTTGTTTTATGAAGTAGAATATATTATTTACTTAAAGTTGTACTTCAGGGCTTTATCTCTGTAATCATATATAAAATTATAATAGTAAAATTGTTCTTACATGGTAGCTAGACTTAAAATTTTGTGGTTTTCAAGTCTATAACTCAAGTCTATAATTTCAAATTTATAATTGTGCGTTAATCCAAATTTTTGCACAATTTTATTAGTATCCACTTTTGAGGCTAATAAAAAGTGTTTTCTATATTACTCTCATGTGACAAAAACAAAATGACTAACAATGGAAAATACATTAAATGATGAGACAGGTTTGGTGAGAATAGGGTTCCTGGATAGAGAATTTTCTTAACATTTTTGAAGTGATGTTTGCAACATTTGTAAAGAGTGTAGGATTCTTTGATAGGGCTTTGTGAGCTAAAATACAATGAGCTTTGGAAGAAGAACAATCAACTAATCAACAAGCAATTACTAAGTGTTTTCATGAATGACTTTCAAGCACTGCTTTTAAAAAAATAAAAATACTGGAAACACATTGAAAATATGAAAACAGCCTCTACTCTCAAGGATCTCTCATTCTTATAGGGAGACAATACGTATCTGGATAGATGTATGCCAGATATGTACAAAGTTAGTCAACAAGCATTTATTAAATATCTACTATATGCCATTGTCTGTGCTATGTATTAGGGATACAAAGAGGCAAAAGATAGTCCTTACTCTCAAGAGGTTCACAGTCTAATGAGGGAAGGCAGCATGTCAACAACTTTGTACAAACAACAAAGAGAAATAATCAAAAGAAGGAAGGCACTACATTAAGAGGGTTTGGGAAAGCCTTCTTGTTCAGGGTAGTATTTTAGCTGGGACTTGAAGGAACCAGGAGGCAGAGGTAAGAAGGGAGCTTACTTATAGCTAATGAAGTAAATAAAGTCAGAAGATATATTTTGTTGGAGCAACAGCAAGGAGGCCAGTGTTGCACGGTATTCCCAGTACTTAGCACAGTGCCTGTCATAAAAGAGATGCTTAATAAATGTTTATTGATTGATTATTAGAAATAGAATGAGACTAGATATTGCTTTTTTATCTTTGTCTTTTAGGTTGGCACATTGGATGTTTTAGTTGGATTATCAGATGAATTGGCCAAACTGGATGCATTTGTGGAGGGGTAACAAGTTTATTAATCTATATATTGTGGAGTAAAATAACCCTTAATAGTAATTGTTTATAATTTTTAGTCATTTAAGTTTAACTTTAGGTAATGCTCATCTAGATCATTTTGGAAAGTGGTTGTTTTTTAATGCACAAATTAAAATGAAAGACCACTAGGGAAGATCATTTAGGAAAGCTTTATGTCATGTATAGTTATTTTAATTCTGAAATTCAAAATTAGACTATACCTTTAGTTTAGGTGAACTGAAAATTAAAAAAGAAGTCTCTGCTAACCTTACAGATTTATTCTTTTGTGAATTAGCAGAACTATTGTCCAAAGCTGCTGTTATTTCTTGGTCATCCCTTAGGACTCATAGCCTTTCAGACAAGATTGCAAGGTACTGGAGATTTTAGTTTAATAGGCAGCATTTTAAAATTAAAAATAAGAACAATACATAGTGATCCTGAAAATAGTTGTAGCTAATACCCAAGCAATTATTTTTCCCTTAAGAGAGAGGCTAATCTTCATTCTGTTAACTTTCTGTGGTTATCCCTTTTTGGATGAGCAGAGCTAATGGAAGTGTCTGTTCCCACTGCCATGTCAACCTCATCTACAGAAAACATTCCCTTGTAGCACTAGGCTTCAAAAGATTTTATAAATTAGTTCAGCAACTAAAACTATGAATGATAAAGAGTCAATTCAGTAGTAGATCTGAGTCTTGAAAGCAAAAAAAAAAAATCACCAGTAGTAATGGAAATTGTACTCCCTTTTCTACTGTCTGACTTTTAGTTCTGGCACTAACAATTAATAGCTGTGTGTGTGATCTGAAGGATATTATCACCTTGACCAAATGTTAAGATCCACTGGAACATATACCGTGCTATCACAACTTTATATGCCACAGAACCTAAAAAACAGTTTCTAATGCCTGAATTTAATTCAATTCAGCTCCACTAATATTTATTAAATGTTCCATAAAGTACGTCTTAAATTAATGAATCATTTAATGCCACTTTTTCATCCTTCACTTTTAATCTATTATATCTTTTGGAAGCTATTTCCAGTGCTTATTTGGAATACGTTCCTCCTTCTTAGTTCTTATGGTTAAGCACTTTATCCAGTCTTGTGATCATCTAATATGTGGATTATTACAATCTGTTTTATGGGGTTACAGAGCATTAGAGTGGTAAAGGGATCTTAGAGAGATCACCTACTCCAGTTCCTTCATTTACAGATTGATAAAATTGTAAATTCTTTTTAACTTTGCTTTATGATTCTTGTTGACCTTTGATGGAGTTTACCAACCAAAGAGGTTAGATGGATTTTTTTAAAAGACAGAACCAGAATGAAATTTCTCCTGCCCAACAAACAGTTCAATGTCCTTTCTTTCTACTAAAGATATCTCTCTTAATAGTTTCCCACCTTTACTTTTCAACTAATATCAAACACCATTGCTAATATCCCTTTATTGTTCATCTTTATGTATTCTTAAAACTTTAGTTGATTTCATCAGATCCAGAAATTTACTTTTAAGAAAAATCAAAGCAAAAATCACATGGTCCATCTTACCCTTGAAATAGAGTTTGTAGAAGGTAAGAGCTAGATTTATATGTCATATTGTCCATTTTGGGCATAGCTATATTAAAAGAAGACACATTTATTTATGATTAAGTGTTTTCATTATGTAAGTTCATAATTTTAGGTCTTATTTATTAACATTATCCTTATTTTTCTAAAGTAATAACTGATTTTTTTTCCTTTCCATCAAGAGTTGTTAAGAAAGTGGCCCAATATATGGCTGATGTATTAGAGGATAGTAGAGATAAAGTTCAAGAAAATCTGTTGGCTAATGGAGGTAAGCCAAGTGTCTCACAATCTCGCTACCTCACAAATTAGATATGAGTCATTATACTTAAAAAGCATACAGCAGAGTTGGCATGTAATGTTAAATACATAGACCATTATTATATCGCAGTGTTGATTGTAAAATGAATTTGTATGAATGGGCCAAGTTATAACCTTTGCAACAGAACCACTCAAAATGGATATCACAGAAAATGTTCCCTATGAGTGCTTTGTTTTACTTTATACCTTTGCTTTTTCCACACTTCTATTTACTGTCTATTTAAAAACAAAATTCAGGGGGCAGCTGGGTATCTCAGTGGAGTGAGAGTCTAGAGACAGGAGGTCCTAGGTTCAAACCCGGCCTCAGACACTTCCCAGCTGTGTGACCCTGGGCAAGTCACTTGACTCCCATTGCCCACCCTTACCAATCTTCCACCTATGAGACAATACACCAAAGTACAAGGGTTAAAAATAAAAAAAAATAATAAAAAAAAAGTATTACTAAAAACAAAATTCATGTTTTGTTTGAAACAGCAAAACAATATGCCTCAGCCTAGGACTCAGTCCCTACTGTAACTTTTAATTTATAATATAAAATGCTACCTTTGTCTAAATGTTTAAAAAGCTTTCTTAGCTTTTGGGGACCTGAACCTCAAATTTCCATCTATACCAGGAGTCAGCCAACTACATACAGCAGGTGGGCCAAATCTGTTCCCATTGTATTTTAATATGTTAAAATCTTTCTTGGCTGCCAGCAAACCATATTTGACCAGTGGCCTGGAGTTTACTGACCCTTCTGCTAGATCATGGAGATACAAAAAAACAACAACTCTGCTCTTACGGAGTTTATAAGCATAATAGGTGTTCTCTTGCTATAGTAAGATGAGTGATTGTACTTAAAAATCTCATTTTCTCTTATTTTCTTTTTTCATCACCAGTATAGATAATTAATTTATCCCCTCATATAACAGATATTTTGGCTAAAATGTTGGCTATTACCAGAGATATGTGGATTTGGTAATAGAGAGTAGAGGAATAGATTGGAGAAGGTGTGTGGAACTGGGGAGGTAACTTTGGAAGCATATGGGTAGAATAGAGTGAAATGCCTACAGCTCTTCTTGTTGGTTGAGGCAATTTGGTAATGAAGAGCCACAAGTTACCCAGAGCCTACTTTTTGAGACTATATTTTATGATAAATATCTTGTTTATGATTATACTTCACCTATTTGTGGCTTATAATAAAAAAAGACTTGTCATCGTTAAAAGAGGACTTTTTTTGGTTATTATCACATAATTCATAGGGTAATAATTAATGAGCCCTTAGGCAATATAGAGAGGCCATGTAATTAGTTAATTATGAGTTTGGAACCCTGAGTCCTGCATGTTTTCTTTTTAACTGAAGCCCTCAAATTTATATACTTAATATGATTTGTAGGTTCTGCTAACTTTCTCAAGGCTCCTTTCTGCATTAAGATAATGAATAATAAGCTTCTTAAAATCTCATTGCTGATTCTTTAGTAACTAAATTTAACTTATTCCTACATTTCAGTTGACTTGGTTACATATATAACAAGGTTCCAATGGGATATGGCCAAGTATCCAATAAAGCAGTCCCTGAAAAATATTTCTGAAATAATTGGCAAGGTAAGATCAGAGTGAAGATAGAACTTTTAAATTTTATTTATCATATAGATGACTAACTATGATACTTTTTACCACATTAATTTGCTCATATGTCACTGATTGAAATACTAAATAACATTATATTGTTATAATATATAATATAATTAATAAAAGTATCAACATAATTATATAAGTATAATTATATAATTTATATAATATAATGCTAAATAATATTATTATATTGTTATCCCATGAAAGTGTGTATAATGTTCTTTTCTTATGTTTATTAATATTAAGTCTACATAGCATGTTCATTAAATGTAATCTTTACTTCTATTATAAATTACCAGTTGAATCCTAAGCAAAAAAATCTTTAAAATATGAAAATAAAGATTGTCAAAATTGTCTTGAGAATAGTTTCCCAGAAGATTTCCCCAGAAATTTCATTGAGGAAGGTAATTAAAAACCAGTTTATTGTTCACCAAATTGTAATGATCTAAACAGTATGATTTTAATTAGGATCTAAATTACTTTGACTGATTGTCCTTCTCCCATCAAATTCTTTTGTATGAGATGCTACATAATTAAATGAAGTCAGGAATCAAGAAGAATTTTATCCAAGTCCCCCTAATGTTTTAGTGAAAATATACAGTTTGATGTTTTATTCTAAAATAGGTCTCTTACATGTTAATAATTGCTAGCATTTATATAAAACCTTAAGGTTTGTAAAGTGCTTCATGCTATCTCATTTGAATTCTTCTTGACTCCAAATTTGGCATGTTGTGCCACCTAGCTGCTGATATTAACTGGGACTTATTTTTGTTTGATGTATAGCAAGCATTTTTCTAATGTTGGTTGTTCAAATTGTTGAAAAGGAAGGATGGAGTAAAGAGATTTCACTGTCAGAGAAATCACAAGAATCATTTAATTCAGAACTCTAAAAGAATCAGTGAAAGAAAATTTATAAAATTTGAAATAAAAAATTTTAAGTACCTGAAAATTAGGATTAATTAAATTTGATGTTTGATTGTTCATTTTTGAAGAGCATCTAGTCCAATCCCCCTCAGTTAACAGAGGAGGAACTGTATAGCTAGTGAAGGCAGAGCCAGGACTGCAAAACTCATTTTTTTTCTACAAGACCACACTGTATCTGAGGAGGCACTTTATAAATACATGAAAATATATACCTCCCTCTATAGTTAACTCTGTTTATTTCTATTCACAATATCTACTTTGTGAACTATTCTTGGTAAATTTGGTTCTCCAAGCTGTCTTCTCCTTGTCCTACTTCTGTTTTGTCTTAACATCCCTGACCTGTAGTTGGTCAGGTTCAGGTTATGAAACAGATTTTATCATCATCTTGAAAAAGACTTAATTAGGAAGTATTAGGAATTATATATAATTATGCCAGAGATAGAGTTAGAGAATAAATTTGAAAACCAAATAGGAAATGTGGGGGATTTTTTATGGGCCAGTTTTCTTTATAGTTATAATAATATAGAGATGGGAAAGGTGGAGAAATTTATATAGTGAAGAAGAAAAGAAGAGATAATAATAAAGGGCATAATATTTCCTGAACCAATGTTGGTAGATCTGAATCACCTTTTGAGATTGGAATCTATCAATTTTTCTTACTCAGTGTGCAGTTTGAAAATTCATTTCTAATGTATGATTTTTTCCTTCTATCCAATTTAATTGACTTTGATAGATCAGTCTTTTTGCTAAAATTGTAATAGTGGAATGATATCATGTGATCAGTGAGTCAGACCTTAATGGTCAGACGAATTGTCTGTGTTTTTTTTTTTTCAATGATTTTTGGATTCAGTCTGGGACAGACTTATCTCTTTTGTGACTCTGCAAATGGCACTTAGCCATGCTTTCTCAATTTCATGGAAACCATGATGTAGTAATAGTATAAGATTAAGATAGAATTTTTCTAGGTGATTTATTTTGGAAATATTGTTGGGCTATTTAGTAACTTTCAATTAATAACATGCTTTTAAAATATGTATAAAATGAAATGTGTTTTATTTATGGAATAAAAGTACCAGATTGTTTCTTATTAAAAGGAAACTAAATGTCTAACTCCAAATTCTTTCCTGGATTTAGCTGTAAAAAAAATTATATAATTTCAATTTTTTTTATTTGATGTTTTAGGGAGTAAACCAAATTGACAATGACTTGAAAGCCCGAGCATCTGCATATAATAATCTGAAAGGCAGTCTTCAGAATTTGGAAAGAAAGAATGCGTAAGCCTACCTATTCTTTATTTGAATGTAAACTAATGGTGGAGTATTAGAGAGACCTAGTCACTCTTCAATAAATTCAGTTTTCTTATTTCCATTAGCAAAATGGTGTTATTTTGACTAATGCGGAAAACTCATTAAGAGAATTTTCATAGAATTCAGGAAAGCCAAAAGACAATTTTGTGCATATTGTCTGAAAACTTATGTGTCTATTGAGTTATAATAAGAAATATTTTAAATATACGAGGGATTTTTGCTATTTAAATGACTCCTATAGTATAACTTATTATGAAGTGAGAAATTACTGGATATAGTAATTCATGCCTGTAATCCCTGCCAATCTCAAGTTCAAGCATTCTGAGCTGCAGTGGCTAAGCCAATTTGGTCCTCTGCATTAAGTTCAGCACTGGTGCATTGGCATGATGAACCCTCAGGAAAAGGGGACCACCTGATTTCCTAAGGAAGGAAAAATTTGCCTGTGTCAGAAGTGGACTAGATGAAAACTCCATGCTGATCTGAATGGGATTGGTTTCTATTAGCTCTGCATTTCCAGGCTGGGTGAGATAGAGAGATATAGTCCTTAAAAAAAAAAAAAGTGAAAAATCCTTATGTAAGACAGATAAGCAATGAGCACTATCCAATTTATTACTTCTGTGAATGAAGATTTTTGCAATAAAATATAACTACTTTTTAACCTGCTTATTTGTAATGTTATGCTGTGGATGTGATTGTATCTTAAAGACTTGATAGATCTGAGTTATATGAATAGGTGCAGCAGATGAAATGGTTAATATTGGTGGTGACTAAGATACAGTAGTGTGCAGTATGCAGATATACTTTAGTATTAGGAATTCCTAACTTGGGATCGTAGATGCGTATTTTAAAAGTATTTCTATAACCGTAGTTCAGTAAAATTGATTTTCTTTGTAATCCTATGTATTTTATGCATTAACAAAGCTTATTGTGATGAGTTCTTAGGCTTTGCCAGACTGCTGAAGGGTCAATGACCTGAAAAAAAAAAAAAACAAAGTTAAGAACCTTTGCTCTAGTGGAGAAAAGATGTTATATAAATTTGGTGGAATAAAGTAGTATAAAAACAAATGAAAGTTACCTATGTTTAATTTGGAGCACCTGCCAATCAAGAGAGTACCTTGTACAAATGAAGAAGAAAGAGTAAAATAATAGAAACTAAAATTGAGAAGAATTCTGAAATAGAAGAATAAGTTTGGCTGGAGTTTTACAGGCTATATTTTCTTTAATAGAATATTATAATCTGCAGTATCAATAAATGATATAAACATGTTTTTGCTTATTTCTGTTAGTTTTATATGTTCATGATTCCAGATTTGATGGATAATTTTCCTCTGTCCCCTCTCTCTTCCCTTTTATTTTACAGGGGAAGTTTATTAACTAGAAGCCTAGCGGAAATCGTAAAGAAAGATGACTTTGTCCTTGATTCAGAATATCTCATCACATTATTGGTGGTAGTTCCAAAGTATGTCCTCATGACACCAAAAATTTTAATTTTTAAAATGCAAGAAAAATATTCAATTATTCTTTTATTATAGTTTGAAGTTGTTGAATTGCTGAGACCATAAAACTAAAAGTTTTTTATTCTGAATCTTCCATATTTTCTACCACAGTAGAATCTATGGTGGAAACATCAGTTACAAATTGAAATACTTTATTTAATGTAATTTTAAATGTACAGTTGTCTCTCACTATATCATGGTACACTTATCGCAGCTTCACTGTATTGTGGGTTTAAAAAAAAGCCTAATTTTGTATTGTGGAGTTTTTGTTATATAAAGGGATTTTGCGGATGAATACCATCTTGCACATAATGGAAATGCAGTATGCCACTACCACTTGCACAAGTTTGCCAATGTGAGATTGTACATGGCACACTATTGGCTATTGGAATAAAAGGAGACCAATCACAGTGCTGTGTTCTGTATCCTGGGTGCTGATTGGCTCAGTGATTGTAGATTAATAAGAGTGTGGAAAAGGTTTATAGGAGAGAGGGAAGGGTTTATAAAGCCTTAAAAAAAA
>NC_058130.1:643743495-643781292 GCF_016433145.1 Gracilinanus agilis
TTGAGTCAGTTAATCTACATGACTTAGATTTTTGATTAATGCATGCAAGAAGATAAAATTTTTAATGTTTGAGTTGAAGTTCCCAGCATCAGCAGGATTTCCAACAGAAAGTATTACAGAGTGGCTTATGCTAAATCACCTCCCCTATTCCTTTTATTCCTATTTCCAGAGGCTAAGCTTTGCAAATAGAAGAGGTGACATAGTAAAAGCAGATGTTTACTGCCTGTTGTAAGCTGGAGCTCTGAATTTGTAACTAAAACTCTGTTGGCTGTTTTTTTCCTTCCCTTTAGAGTTCTTTCAGAGGACCAAGATAGTTACCTGTGCAACGTTACTTTGTTTAGAAAGGCAGTGGATGACTTCAGACATAAAGCTAGAGAGAACAAGTAAGAATATTTCTTTTATTGCTTTTTTATCTGTTCTGTATCTCTGCATAGCATGGACACTTCTTTTTTTTTTTCCAACTTCAGATTCATTGTTCGTGATTTTCAGTATAATGAAGAGGAGATGAAAGCAGACAAAGAGGAGTTGACCAGGCTCTCTACTGACAAGAAGAAGCAGTTTGTATGTGAACTTTATGATCAAACATGGGGAAAGCCATTGAGTTATGCTTTGACCTAAGGAGAAACTCAAACTTACATTTTTATTTTGTTTTTTTTTCTTAAGATGTATTCCTTGTGCGTTTTTTAAGTGTATGATTTACTGAAAAGATTAACCAAGATAGCTTCAGATCCCACCTTTTATGCATTGTATGCTACTGTGGGCAAGTCAGTTAATGTAAATGTATATTTATATATTATATATATATATAAATGTAAATGAATAATTTCATTTATAAAATGAAGGTTTTTATATATATATATTTTTATATATATATATGGCATACATACATATGCTTCACTGGTTAATTATGAGGACCAAATATATATATATGGCATACATACATATGCTTCACTGGTTAATTATGAGGACCAAATGGGATAATATATTTTAATCACTTTGCAAACCATATAATAGTGCTATATTTTAACTTTAAAAAAAGTTATTTATCTTATTCATTGTGGTTCAGCTAGAAATTATCTGGGGACAAGTCACTATCTTCCCTTATTGTTTATATTTAATATTCTGTGCACTATCATGAAAGTAGATAAAATAACCATAGTAATAGGTAAGTTAGGAAGAGAAAAAGATATTGGTGGAAAGATAGTCACTTCAGTTTTGAACATATTGAATTTAAGATGTCTAAAGGCTATCCAGTGTGAGATGTTCAATAGGCTCTTGGATTGTTGTGATTGCAGGTCAGGGGAGAGGTTAGGACTGAAAAAGTAGATGAGTGCCAGCTGCATAAAAATGATGATTGAACCTATGGGAGCTGATGAGATCCCCAAGTGAAATAGTATGGGTGTAGGGAGAATGACCCATGATAGTGCATTAGGAGATGCCCAGGGTTAATTGTTGCAGGTTAGGAGTGGTAAGACAGGTGGAAAGAGATATAGGAGAGAGGAGAGTCATGATAACTGAGAGGGAAGAGGGCATCAAGGAGAAGAGGGTGATTGACAGGGTCAAAGACTGCAAAGAGGTCAAGTCATTAAGGGTTTATTAATCACTTCTTATGTTTGAGGCACTGTGCTGACTTTTGGGAGTACAAAGACAAAGACAATTCATGTTCTCAAGGAGTTTACATTCTAGTAGAAGGCAACACATAATAAAAGGAAGCCGAAGGACATTCAAGATTGGAAATGAGAGAGGAATGAAGACATGAATGACCTGAACACTTTCCTTAAAAGAAAAGTTCTGGAAGGAAATGACCAAAGAAAGAGGCAGCAGGGGTAAAGTGTGTTTGCAGTGTGAGAAAGCTGTTGGGATGGAGTGAATTTCCTAGGTGAGAGACCACAGGAGTAGTCAAGGAGATTAAGGATTGAGGAAGGGCCATTAAACTTGGTAATAAAGAGACCATTAGTAACTTTTGAGAGAACAGTTTCAAGTTGAGTGATGAAGTCAGAAACCAGATTATAGAGAGTTGAGAATAAAAGGAAAGAAGGTGGAGGGACTGATTGTATAGATGGCTTTCTCAATGTATTTGTCACAAGAGAAAGGAGAGATCTAGAACAATAGTTAGGAGGGATGGATGAATCCAGTAAGGTTTTTTCCAAAGATAGGGTTTGGGGGAGGTATCAGCCTATTTGTAAGCAGCAGGGAAACAACAGGAAGATGGGAACATTAAAGATTAGTCAGGAAAAACAGAGGGGGCAATCTGGAGAAGTCGAGATGGAATAGGATCACTTTTATACATGTAGAGGTGTTTGCCTTTGAAAAGAGAACAGCTACTTCATGTCAAATGAGTGAAGGAGAAAATAGTGGAAGTCATCCTAATGATGTGAGATGAGGAGGGTATAGGAAGGTGCTCCAGTTAAATGGTCTTAAAAAGTTTTTCTTCAGTGTGGTATGAAGCAGAGTTCTCTGCTGAGAAGTGGTAGGAGGGGAAGTCATGGGAAGTTTGAGCAGGAATGAGAAAATATAAAACCTGTTGTGGGACTAGAGAGGTGTAACAGGTTTTCTTTGCTGCACTGAGGGCCCAAAGGAGATTTTTGTACTATAAATTTGTAATGTAGTCAGTGTATAAATAGAAGTAAAAACAGTAAACAGTTTTCCATTTGAATATAGTTGTTGCACACATCGAATGGTTACAGAAAATGGTTCCATTTTCACAGGACTGAAACCTTATACCCAGCAAAGTCATGTAGGAAGACACGACAGAATACAAATTAATATTTAATTTTTCCCCTCACTACTTTCTGTTCCAACATTTTCTAGGGAATCCACATTCCCACATACCCCAGAACTCTTCTTCCTCTGTCCTTTCCTTTTGTACCAGTGAAAAACCAGTGTACTTAGCATATACATCAGTTAAACTAGTCCAGGTAAGTTTAGGCCTCAGCCTCTGCTGGTGGTATTTCACAACACAACATAAATCACCATTACTTTCACCACCAAGAACCACAATGTAAAACTGATAATTTGGATCATCCTTGAAGCCAGTTAGTCATGAGTCCACAAACTGGATGCCATGTGTTGTTTTGATGGATGGCATTGACCTCATTTACATCTTTTGCCTCTACATTGCTATGATGCAAGAAGCAGCCAATCCTTTTATTTATTCCTGCAGAAGATATACCTCACTATCTGGTTGGTCAGTTGAAAGTAAATATTAGTGGTCTCTGCCTCAGTTATCTGTTCATAGTAGTCTTTTTTAGCTGAGATGACTGGACACAGATGGTGAGAGGGAAGTATATTCAAGCATAGGGTACTAGGGCTGGTTTGGAATTAGTCAGCTTTAATAGTCCGGGCACCATCAAATTAGAGAGGCAGTGAGGAATGGATACTCTTTGACCAATAAGGCAATTTAAAGTAGTATTGGTTGGACATTCATTAAATATCTTGATTTCTATATCATAGATGGCTTTTTTGTGTATCACAAAGGCAACAGTATATGGTGTGAGAGATAGGAACAGAGTTGTAGGGCTTACCTACAGTTGTGGAAACCTGAGGAGCTAGGTAAATAGAGAACTTCAGCTTTAACTTGTTCTTTCGGCAGAGAAAGTGAAACTAGAACCAGTCCTATCCTCTCAATGATGGAAAATAAAGAAGTGTTGACATTCTGTGCCCTGGTCAGTGAGCTTCCAAATTCTGTACATGTCCAGATTGATGATTTCCTTTCTGATAAAGTAGTGCCCTGGGTATAGTTATTGGCAGTATCTTCTTTGCTCAGGGTGGAAAAGGTGGTGATAGGTTTCAGTATGAATTTCATTAATGGCAGTTGGTTCCAGGGCTGTAGACATTGTCCTTGGGGTATGCTTGTCGGTGTTCATTTCACCAAAGGATTTGAAAGAAGTCATCTCCATTCCTTATTGGTGTCTTTGTTTGACATTCACTTTGACAAGTTAAATATGGTGCTCCAGGGAGTGGAGCTCCTAACAGATATTGAGACTTGGTACTCTGGTTTGACCATAGTGGACAGAGATGCAGTCATGCTTTATGATGGGACACTAGAGTTTGCTGGTTTAAGAAGCAGCCTGGCAACATTATTGAATAACAAATAATAAAAAGGATAGATTCAGCCAGGCATGGTGCACATGCCTGTAATCCTAGTTACTGGGGAAGTTGAAGCCGATGGATCAGCAGACTGGGCCAGTCTGGTGTCTGTATTAACTGACCACAGTGAGGTAAGCCCCAGGGAAAGGGAGGGGGGCACCAGATTACCTAGAAGGAGCTAACTGAACTAGAACTGAGCTGGATTAGAAAAGATTGTTTCAAACACACCTGGAAAGACTTATTTGAAATGATACAGAGAACAGTTTGTATAGTATCTTCCAAAAATCTTAGTGCAACTTTAAATTTGACTTAAGAATGAGACATGTTTTGGAGCCTGGTAAAACTATAGATTTCTTTTGTGTGATTATACTTATTTAGTAAAGATTGGGGTTTTTTCCCCCCCCATTGGTGAGGGGGATTTAGAAAGAAGTGATGGGGAGAGGGAATGTAGTATTAGTATTAACAAAGAAGGAAGGAAAAGAGGACCATTTAAACATTTTTTAAAATGCACAAAAGAGATCAGAAGGAAATTAAGAAAGAAATAGATAAGCAAGATCCCATTGAAAGTTACATGTTGAGGGCCAGTTTGGGTGCTCAGTGGATAGAGACCTTCTAGAAAGAACATCAGAATAGTTAAGATTATAGAGTATATGAAGGGGAGTCAAGAATGAGAAGCCAGATAGAGAAGAAGGGCCAAATTGTGAAAGGGCTTTAAAAACCACAGGCTTTTCCATTTGCTTCTGGAATTAATAGGGAGCCATTGGAGTTTATTGAGTTAGTCATGCCTGAGCTTTGGAAAGGTCACTTTAATAGTGTAGGTGCATCGGTGTGGTGAGAGACTTGGAGACTAACTAGAAAGCTTTTGAAGTGTAGACATAGAGTGATGAGGACCACCGGCAAGGTGATAGCAGAAGAGAGAAGTGACACTTAGAGGAAATGTTCCAAAGGTAGAAACAACAGGACTGCTTATGGGTGAAGAGTTGAGGATGGATTAGGCTGCAAAACTGGATGACTTGGGAGGGTGGTGGTAGCCTCAGTAATATAAGGAAGTTAGGAAAGAGGGAAGAGTTTTAAGAGAAAAATAGAGAGTTCCATTTTAGAGATGGTGAGTTTATAAACTGTCTTCAGAAAATCCAGTTCAAGATGTCTAGGAGGCAATGATGGAAACCTGGGGGTTAAGAGAGGTTAGGCCTGGATAAATAAATCTGTAGATCATCTGCATAGAGATAATAATTGTGGGATCACCAGGTGAGATATTATAGAAGAGAAGAGGACCCAGGACAGTATTGAGAGACGCCTGTGTTTAGTGGGCATGTCCCAGAGGAAGATCCAGTGAAAGAGACTGAGGAGAGATCAGATAGGTAGAAGAAAAATCAGGAGAGAGCAGTGACATGAAAACAGAGAGAAGATTATCAAGGAACAGAGAGTGATTGACATGATCAGAGGCTGTGTAGAGATCAACAAATGTGAAAACTAAGAAAAAAATTCTGGTCTAATGGTTAAGAGGTCATTGATGATGAGATTAGAAGCCACATTATAGAAAATTTAGAAAAGAGTGAGAAGAGAGGAAGTGGAGGCACTTATTGTAGGTGGCCTTCACAACAAGGGTAGCCATGAAAGACACCAAAGGCAGATGTCAGTTGCACAGAGAGAGTGACATTGTTTGTGGGTAGTAGGGAAGCAACCAGTAAACAGATTGAAGATTAGTGAGAGTAGGGACAATAGAGGGGGACAGTCTGCTGGAGAACTTGGAATGGAATGGGATCAGCTGTGCAGATTGAGGGGTTAGCCTTGGCGAGAAGGGGAGATAGTGGTGGGAAGCAGCTGAATGATGTGAGATAAGAAAGAAAAGAGAAGGAGGTTTTGGTAAATGGCCTTAATTCTTCTAGTGAAATGAGAAAATGTCCTCAGCTTGACAAGATGGGAGAAAGGGCTGCCATGAGAATCTTGAAAAGATTTGGAATAGTTTTTTTGGTGATTGGGATGGTGAATTGATTAGAGAACTGTAATAACATTGTCTTGCTCCAGTGAAGACTATTAGCATATCTTGGTCTGTACCCCATCTTCAGAGTTGTGTGATTTTTCTCTTGTTCCATTCAGCAGCACATAGCAAATGGGGTCAGTATTTTAGGGTTGGAGTTAGAAAAGGCATGGTCAGAAATAGGAGAAACAGGACAGGACCTGCCTGGAGTATAGAGGATACTCTATACTGGCTGAACTGGTTCACCATTGGATGGGCCAGTGCAGGTGGTGGTGATTATAACTTGGTGGTGATATAAAACTGGACAATGAGTCAGCTGTATTCAAGCCATTACCCACTGCCTTTTTGGGATACACAAGAGTCCCCATTTCAGCTGCAGCAGTCTCAACCTCAGCAGTCAGCAGCCCTGTTGCCCTTGGTGCCTCAACACCCCACCTTCCAGACACAATACATAACCCCATCTCTGAATCAAGTACCACAAGAACTTCAAGGCCAGAACACAGCCATCCCCATTGTTGATAGGGCAAGAGCACCAACAAGTACTGAGTCCCATTGATCTGTCCAAGAGAACCATTGGACTTGAGTCTACAAAGCTTCTTCCTTTTGGAGAGGCTGCCCCACAGGAACATCTGACTTGTCCCCAAGGATATCTGACTGATCCCCAAAGATATATGGCTGATCCTGACAAGTATCTGGCTGATGTCCTCAGGGATCTGGCAGAGACACCAGATGCCGGATTTATAAATCCCTCATATCACAATACCTTAATATCTATACTAAATGGTGAGTTTTCAGTTAATTGAGAAATAGATATCTTGAGTTGTTTGAGGAATATGGATATCATGGTGTGATAGGAACTATAATAAAATCTTTTGTCTTGCTTTGTTTATTAAAAAAAAAAGGTCTACAAAGCACTTTCCTAACAGTAATTAAAATATCATATTACATGTACTTGGTGGGAGTATTAGGTAGGTTATTTAAAACATGTATCCCAAAATTTGGCCCTAAGTCAGACATTATAATGCCTTATTATAATTGAGGGGTTTGTTGCCTAAGTTCACATGAATGAAATTTACATTTTCATTCTAGAAAGGGGCTTTAAATATCTACTCCAGTCCCCTATATTTCAGATGAAGGACTTCAGGCTCAGAGAAGCTACTCGGCTTATTCAGAGTCACACAGTTAGCTCTCTCCACTATTCCTGAAAAGTTGTATGCAACTTGAATTCATTTAAATAATATATTAGGATAGCTCTATAGTTAGAAGAACCCTAAGGTATTCCTTTCCTGTTACCAATTATCTTATATTGTCTGCTTAGTACAGTTTGATTTTTATACTTTAGTCTTAAGGTAAGATACATGTATATTCTGCATAAATTTAGATTTCAATTCAACAAACATTTATTAAATACTATTATATATAGAACACTTAGAGCAGCTAGGTGGCACAGTGGATAGAGTGCTGGGCCTGGAATCAGGAAGACCTGAATTCAAATTTTGCCTCAGACACTTACTAGCTGGGTGATCCTGGGCAAGTCTTTTAACCTTGTTTGCCTCAGTTTTCTCATCTGTAAAAGGAGCTGGAGAAGGAAATGATAAACCATTCCAGTATCTTTGCCAAAAAAAGCTCCAAATCGGGTCAGGAAGGGTTGGACCTGACTGAAAACAATTAAACAACAACAGAACACTATAGTACTTATGTAGGGAAATTTAAAAATGAGGCAATTCTTACCCTCAAGGTACTTATCTTTTGTATGATTGTAATATAAATTAGATAATGACATTAAAAAAGTAAAAGTGTTTTGAAAGTTCAGTGGAATAAAAACTATTAAATTGGTTTTTTCCTCATTGTGAATTGATTTTCATATGTTAATTCTATTTTTTACTTATAGAGTGGTAGCTAACATTTTAATCTTTGCTTCAAATTTGACTGTCAGATAATGATAATATCTTTTAAAATGTTGCTAAATGGATAATGTGAATATTTTTGTGGGTTCTCTGCGTTCCTTTGTTTTACAACCATTTGTTTTTATTAATTAACTATTTTCAAGACCAATTGACTCGTGGTGGTTCTTTTTTTTTTTTTTTTTTTCCATAGGGACCACTAGTACGATGGCTGAAAGTGAATTTCAGTGAAGCTTTCATTGCATGGATTCATGTGAAAGCATTAAGAGTTTTTGTTGAGTCTGTCTTAAGGTAAAACATTGTAGTTACTTGGTAAATCCAGCTCATACTTTGGAATTGTAGAGTTGTGGGGCTAGAAGTAGTACTATGTAAATAAGCATTCTAGCATGCTTAAACATGATACAGTGTGTTTGGATATGCCAGAAGTCATGATGGACCTGAAACACACTTTAAGGAAAAAGTCTTACACTGGAATACAGTTCCTTACAAGGTGTAGATATTAGTTCTCTGACATCCCTACAAAATAGGGGCCTATATGTACTTGATTATTTGTTGTTTTTGTGACCTTTGATCTTGAAGGATCAAAAAGCTCTTTTATTTTTGTGGGATAAAAAAGACCTAAGTCCAAAGTGTTTTTTAATATAAAGCTAGATCAGAAAATACTGAATAGGTTCTGTTTCTGAGGAAAATAGATAGTGAATGCAACTCCATTTTCTTTTCTTGAGATGCATATTTATAATAGAAGTACAAGTAAATCAGAGACTTATTCACATTTCATAATATAGTACCTTTTCTGTTCCTCAGGCTTGAGATTTATGTTAAGTGTTATTAATTTTAGAAACATTTTAACTGAGTTATCTACTAAATATTTTCATTGTTCTCACCAATAATTAGCCAGAACACCAGAATAAAGGATGGTCATTGACAAAAGGGCATATATTAAACACAACTAGGTGGCACAATTGTTAGAACTCTGGATGAGTCAAATCTGGCCTCAGAGAGTTAAAATCTATGGGGACCCTTGGGAAGTTATTAAACCTCTGTTGGCCTCAGTTTCTTCATCTGAAAAATGGATATAATAGTAAGCACCCACTTCCTACGATTGTTATGAGGATGAAATGAGATAATATGTATTATAAAATTTTCAAACATTTAACTTTACATAGCACTTTAAAATAATATATAAATATATACCATTATTATTATATCACCATTATTACCTGGGGAAACTCATAGATAATTTAAAACTTTGAATTTTGCTTTAAATAATACTAAGCTGAATCTTGTCTCCAAAAGAGGATGTGATTTCTAAAGGTCAGTAGAAACCAAGTTGGACTTGTATTCCTGTGTTCTAGTTGCTTATTTGAAAATGCCTGTTTTAATGAAATGTATTTCCTTACTCTCAGAGATAAAAATGCTTTATGAGTGTGAATTTTCTCAACATCATCAACTATATGTAAAATTTACCTTTTTTTTTCTTTTTTTAATAATTCAGATATGGATTGCCAGTGAACTTCCAGGCGATGCTACTTCAGCCCAACAGGAAAAATATGAAGAAACTGAGAGAAGTATTGTATGATTTGTATAAACACCTGGACAGTAGTGCAGCAGCTATTATTGATGTAAGTCTGTTTATGGCACTGTCATATTAAGAGTGCCTTTTATCAACATTTTTACATGATTCTCAAATAAACATTTAACATACATCAGAAAAAAAGAAGGAAATAGAATGATTGGAAAGTAGTAGTAAATGTGAGTAATCCTGGAAGAGTCCTTAATTTATTCTCAGGGAGAAATTATATATATGTTCATTGTTATAAACTTAAAAGTTTATAACAATTTTTATTTATTTATATTTAACATTGTTTATGTTAATCTCCTTAGAGCCTGTCCTTAATGGGCAATTATTTTATAAAACTTTTTATTTATTTTACCCTAAACCAATATTGCACTCAACTAATTTCCACTCCTGCTCTTCTTGTATATGTTTAATGTATTGTACATCTAGGCATCATAGAGATTTAATCCACTAAAAAGTCACATTCTCTGGGTTTGTGCCTTTTTTGTTTTAATAATAACTATAAAACCATGCAGATATTACATTGTAAAACTTGCTTTAAATTTGTTTTATTACTACCTTAAATTGCTCCAAACTGTTTTCACACTTCGTTCCACTGCTTGCCTTGGCAAGACCCTTGAAACCACTTCCACATCTACTGATGAGAATGCTCACTTGGTTATCAACTCCTGTAGGAAGCCTTTCCTGATCCTCCTTGTGCTCCTCAGATTATTTAGCTTATTTAGTTGTGTCTTCCACTAACATGTAAGCCAGTGCTGTTTTTCTTCTCTTGTTGCCCTATCTCTAGAATCCTGTATATAATAGGTACTTAATTACTTGTTGAATTGAATTCATTTGTTTGCATGTTGGCACTAAATAAATTACTTTTTCTTATTTTACTAAGGTAGTAAGATACCCTTCTTTAGAATCCACAAGTTGGCATGCTCTTATTAGTTTTATGTTGAAGCATCTGTAGTCTTACGGGAAAAAAAATCAGCTTTAGATTTTACACTGTTGTATTTGAAAATCTTTATAGCAGAATATATAGTACTTTAAAATCTGAAGAGAGTTTTAAGTTGTTCTAGGTGTTCAAGGCCTATGTAAGACTTATAACACCATGTTTTGGAGCATCTTTCTAGACTTTTTAACCCAGAGTCCCTAAGTTGATGTGGTATTTCAGGAGAGGTATTAATAAGAAGTAGTAATGAAGTATCTTCATAGTTTTTTAGTATTATTAAAAGCAATTTACATTTATATAACACTTTTTCATAAAGTTCTGAGTAGTTACTGCAAATATTATTATTCCTATTTTATACATGTGGAAAACTTAGTTTCTGAAATGTTAAATACATTTCTCAGGATCACACTATTAGTGTCTGAAGGGAAGGATTTCAGATTCAGGTTTTCTGACTCCAAATCTTAAACCCATGATGTCTTGCTTCTCACATGAGTGTTTTGTACATGTAGTGGTTTCTTATTATTTGTTGAATTGTTAGAGAACCTTCAGGGATACTTGTAAATTTAAATGATATTATCTGACTCAGTACATATTTGAATAAAGCACCTTTCCTGAGAAAGAGTTTTTGTGATATAAAAAAAGTTAGTTTCTGGTTAAATCAAGTAGAAGGCATTTACTTCTCTGAGATTTCCACTCGAAGTAAAAATCAGGTTTCTCTTGACTAGCTAAAAAAAAATTCAGAAATTGCAGTTCTTGAGCTCTACTCTGTTGAAAGATTATGACTAAATCAATGCCCAATCAAAAACAGACCCGAGGCAACTAGATGGCTTAGTGGATAGAGTGCCAGGCCTGGAGTCGAGAAGGCCTGAGTTCAAATATGATCTCAGACACTTCTTGGTTGTGTGACTCTGGGCATGTCACTTATTCCCCGTTGCCTAGCCCTTAGTGCTCTTCTGCCCTGAAACTGATACTTAGGTTCGCTTCTAAGACAGAGGGTAAAGGTTTAAAAAAAAAATAGTCCCCAACCTAAAGCCATCAGGAATAGTATTTTTCTTTGAATGAAACTGTTGCTAGTCCCTCAAATCAGAAATTAAGAACTATATTTTCCAAATACTTCTCACTAAAGCAGCTTATCCCTTGACTTCCACCATAGGCCACATCCTTTACCTGGTCACTTGCTCTATTGTACCTGCCCTAAGCAGAGCTGTGCATGGGTAAAAGAGTGAGTGCCTATGGTACCAGCGCTCTAAGAACAAGCTGGAGTTGTGGAGCTTGCTTTCTTTTTTACTTCTTTCAAGTAAACCCTGACTATTGTTTAAGGTCATATTGCCAAGTAAAATTGATTTTATTGATTGATACCAAGTTAACAGAATGCTAAATCTTGTTCTGTAGGATTCACTTTGCCTATTTAGAGTGCTGAGAAGGAAATGAAGTGTAAGCTTGAAGTAGTCAAGTTCCCTATTTGTGTCTAAAAATGATACTGTCATTATTTATTTAACAATCCCAGAATTATTTAGAAAAAGGGATAAAACCATGACTACCTCAAAGAAAATTACCCACAGGTATTTCCCTCAGTAGTCTATTAAATACTTAAGGATGATTATTAACTTTATCAGAGAAATGGAAGGTCATGTGGAGTTCCTGTCAACTGGATGCATATAGATTAATTTTATTTAAGTGCACCTTTCCTAATTGCATTTTCTGAAAATGAACTGAATGCAAAAGTTTAGGTGCAAAATGTTAGTTCAGACTAAGGAGAATACTTATGAAGCTTGCTACCATTTCATTCTACGTTCCAAGTATTTCATCATACTCTCTAACTGCTCTCATAATTTTTAATCCTGAGTCTTTATGCTAAAAGATATATTGGCAACACTTCAAGAGCTGTTGTGTCATGTTGAATATTGGAGTGTGTTGTCTCTGACTACAGAGGGCTTTACATTTTTCTGCCCTGATTCAAATATAATAAAGCCGTTACCCATTGTATACTGTTAAATTCTGTCCTTTAAAAACTAGTCATTATCTTAATGTATGATCAGATGTTTATAGCCCTATAATAAGTGCCTTAATTAAGAGAACATTAAAGTACAACCAGTAGTGCAAATTGTACAAAATTCATGAATTGCAAAGATTAAGCAAATAAGTAGTTATTTTTTGTTCAACTTGGTGCCTATTGTAGATTCTTTTGTGAATCCCAGAAAACAAAAGAGAATAGAAGTATATTGCAAGTACAACCCAGCATTTTATTAAAATGAGCTATTTCCCCCTCTCTTTTGAAAATCACATTAGGGAAAGGGAAAGATTTGTGACCATTATATTCACTGCATAGAGCTGGAATGGCCCTTAATTGAAACTAGCTGATTTTGGTTCTTTGTTTTCCCCCTAAATGCTATGATAATAGTATTGAAAACATTTCCATTAGTTTGACTGAACTATAGCTTTTCATATTAGAAAAAAGTCAACATATCCTGGCCTGTAGTTTGGACAGGATGAGAACCTTCTTCCTCCAACTCACTTATATCTCAATTTTAGAGAGTTATCTGAGGCTTAGAGATTGCCCTTCAACTCCCAGTTACTATGTATCAGAAATGGACCTTAAATCCAAGTCTTCCTTCCTCATTCCAAGTTCAGCCTAGTATACCAAACTATTTCTTTTAGAAGTAAATAGAAAAGTGAGTACCACATTATAGACTTTCCAAAATGCATTACTTAAATTACTTATGTACTTAAACATGTCAGCAATGAATATCTTATGGTATTCATATATAGTAAATGAAGTTTTTATTGACTTCACATATCACAAAATCACAATTCTAAGCCAAATTCATTTTGTTAAGTCATATTAAGGGAGTGACTCGTATCCCCAAAATTCAGTTGTGACCAGAAAGTCAAAATTGTATTTACAAAACTACAAGAGAATTTCTATTTATGAAAATATTAACAATATTTTTTTCTCCCCATAGGCTCCTATGGATATTCCAGGCTTAAATCTCAGTCAACAGGAATATTATCCCTATGTGTACTATAAGATTGATTGCAACCTATTGGAATTCAAGTAAAAATCCTCACTACTGACAATCCTATCTTAGTGTTGGTGTATATGAACAGAAATGAAGTTGAAGTATGCCTATACTTTTAACTCTATTAATCCAATGCTTGCTTCTTACTTCCTATCCTTAGGTGAATTTTCCCCATTGTGGTCCATCTCTTGATATTTTCTTTTTAAAGAAGAGCATATGTATTGTTGCTTTTTATTGATCAGGTCTGTAAATGTGTGCTGAAAAAAAATCAGAGTTTATTTATAAACAGAATAGTATATTTAAAAAAAAAGTTTTTCTTCATTAATGTAGTGGTATGCATTCAGTAAACTTGTTACTATTGTTCCACAAAGACCTTGTTTACAAGGGAAAAGTGTAAACATTTGTACCATTTTGTTTTCTGTATTTAGTAGCTATAAGTGTTAAATGGTTATTGAATTGTGATGTAAAAAAAGTGACAATATTCAGGTATGTGTTGTCTGAATATTTCCAACAGCAATCTGTGAGCACTGTCAGCACCCACAGGCGAGAATAAAATTACCTGTGCAAAGGTGTGTTGTGGTGTGCATAACTTCTCCAAACTTTGGTCGGAGAGTCAGTCACTAAGATCATTGCTGACTAGTTGCTACTGTACCACTTTCTGGTATTTGTTATGTGCTGCAAGAGGCAATTTGTCTTCTATTCAGTTTGTGTTTGCTTTCCACAGATGATCTTGCTGTGCCAAATTTACCTCATGACACACAATGTGATGTTGGAGTTCATTTTTCCAAACCTAGATGTTTATATCTGGTCATCAAACTTTTGGTATTCTTAACTGATTAAGAATTAGGTCTAATTTTGAATAAAGTCCAGCAAAACTATGTACCTTCAGTCAACTGAATTATTTTCAAGTCATTAAAAAAACATTGAATTTTTTTATTAGTTATAAAGAGATCCCTTTCATTTTTTCTAAAACCTAATGATGGTATTGTCCTATAGCAAATTGGACTAATAAGGGAAACAACCCCGGCATTGCATTCAGAAGAATCTTTTTTTTTTTCCTTTTTAGAAGGTTTTTAAAAAATCTAGTAAAGAGTGTTTTGTTGTAAAGAAAAATCTCTTTAAACTTTAAACATTGAAAAGATGATTTCCTTTCAGAGGAAATATGGTTAAGAGGTGATACTGTTTGGATTTTATCCTCTTGTTACTAATGTAATAGCTAGCCTTCCTCTTTCCTTTGTGTTCTGTGGCTTTTGTCCTACTCTATTTTAGCTATTTAGAGGCAAAAGCCAATTCTTGGGGGTCTGTATCATCATTTATCTATGCTCTTAGGTGACCCAATTATCTTTAGTCAAGTTCATTACAAGTTTGTACAAAGAGTGACAAAAATAACGATCTCACAAGCTTCATGTGGAAATCAGTGCTTCAGATATTTCTTCCGTTGGCTGGCTTTATTTATATACTGCTTTTGAACAAGTCAGCAAATGAGTTTTGTTTTTTTTAAACCTTTACCTTCTGTCTTAGAATCAATATTGTGTATTAGTTCTAAGGCAGAAAAGCAGAAAAGGCTAAGCAATGGAAGTTAAGTGCCTTGCCCAGGGACACACAGCTAGAAAGTGTCTGAGGCCCTATTTGAACCCAGGACCTCCCATCTCTGGGCCTGAGCCACCCAGCTGCCTCCAGCAAATGAGTTTTGAGAACCTTCTGTATGCAAGGTCCTATCCAAGGTGCTGAAGTGGAGTGCTGAGCTCAAGGAGACATGGTGAATGCTATGAAGGAGTTCCAGGGGCTCAGAGTGCTTCTTTATAGGGCAGTGTTCTCACCCACTTGCTGCTGTCAGGCTCTCTGATCCACATACCCTGTCAGTTTATCTAGATTGTACATTTTTTGTGATATAGATACAAGTGATATATTGGTGTCTCCTTTATTATAATTTTAGAGATTTATTTTTCTTCTTTGCATAGCATCCAGTCTACTCCATCTGAGCTATTTAGGTATCAACTTAGTATCTGGGACATAAAAATTTATATTTCCTTATCTTGTAAATGCATTTGCTTGTTAGGTTCTACTTTTGCTTTCTTTAAATTTCTTCAGAAGTAGGCAAGCTGTGGACAAGTCTCAGATCCCTGAACCCTGGTTTCAGTATATAGCAAGTAGAAATTATCCTCACTCTCCTCCTAGCTTTTGTTGTTGTTGGGGGTACAGACCTAGGACTTTCATTGGGGCCAGGAACTCCAGCTGAGAAAATTTCCTCCACAATGTGGATTGCTGCTTCTTTTGTTACTTACACTGTTAGGTGCCTATGGACACTAAAAAATTGGGTGACTTACCTAGAGTCACATAGCCAGTATGTGTAAGAGATGTAGACCTGAACCCAGGGTTTCCTGAAGAAGGGGCCAGTTCTACACTCCCACAACATTGGCCCTCAGGGTATCAAGAATCAAGTTTATATAAGCTGCACCTTGTATATATACATATTGAGTATGTGCGTATTTTTATTTATATATGTGCTTCTACATATGTAAACAGATATATGTGCATATATGCACAAATAATCATGTGTGTACAATCCACCCTACAAACCCATACATGTACATATACACACATGCATGTACACATATATACACACAATATTCATTTACACATATGTTCTGGAACATTTAGAGAAACAGAAGACTTCATGCCATTATTAATAAATGACTAGTATACGTTTTTTAAAAACCAAGCAGACAAGCTGTATGATGGCATTTGGAATGATATAAGTTTTAAAGTTGATATTGTAGTCATTAGGGACCATGTCACTCCATTTGTTTTAAATGCTTACACAATTTGGGCTTTGTGTTTGCTTCGACTTTCAAATCTATCATCCAAGTATTCAAATGGTTTCTTGTTCTTTAGGTTTAATTTCCTAATTCTGAGATCCCTATGTACTCTGAAGATACAGTAGTACTGTGGAATAACAACATTGTATGTGAATAAACACACACACAAATACACAGCTGGACAGGTTTATATAATAGGTTTATATACGAAGAATGTGGTTGTTTCTTCATATGGCCAGTTCTAGTATAATACATGTTTTGAAAGCATGTGTTTGTTCCAGCATAATTGATATATTAGGGAATATTTTGAGCCTGACATAAATTTCAAATTATTCTTTGAGAAACCATGAGAGAACTCAGAAAACTGCATCTACCTCACAATAATTCATAAGCTGCAACCTTTCGACTCTCACTTCCTCCAGTAAACTTCTGGTCTTTTTCAAGGCAAAGTGCCAAGTTGGTTGTATATTTGCTGGTGCAATAGGAGCTAGGGTCAGGTGCAGTCTGAGCAGCAGCCCGAGACAGGTCACAAAGGGGGCCACTTTGGTATTGTAGAATTTCTGTATTTATTCACCATTTTATGTGTATAAAACCATCTTGCATTTTTATTAGGTCTTTGACTTTTATATATCACTCCAGAGTTTTTGAGAACAGTGCCATTAAACCCATTTTCTCCATGAGCTCTATAGAATTTATTACTTGATTTTGTATATCAGTGCTTTGTGGAACACCTGTGTCGAATTATAGCAAAACTATCTATTTTCTTCCTGATTATGTAGAAGGGCTATGCAGTGAATTATTGAAGCAGAGAAGTACTCCTTCACTTACATTCTATTTACTTTGTCCAGATAGAACAGAGTTCTAGTAACTTTCTGTTTTTTTAAAAAAAAGTTTTATTCATATCTTTTTTTTTTATCATGACTAAAAATGTTCCCAGTATCCCTTCCCCTTCTGCACCAAAGGGCTACTCCATTTATAAGGCTTGAAGGCTTGCAACGTGCTTTTCTCACATTCTCTTTGTGAGATCATCCAAATGTTATCCCCATTTTATAGGTGAGGAAATGGAAGAGTTTCAGAAAATTCAAGTGACTTTCCTGGGGTTATATCACCATTGTAACCATACTAGCTAGGATTCGAAGCCTTCAACTAGTGATTTTTCTGATATACAATATGCCTTGCCCCTCAATAAGTGGGTAACATTTTAATGGCAGAAGTACTTCCACATTTAATATTTTCCCCATATCAGCTTGTTTTTGAACCTTTTAGCTTTCTCCTCAAGATACTTATTTTGGACCTTCCTTAGATTTCTCAGAATAATCCTAGATTGATAGGACTTTTGTATTTCTGTTGCAGGAAAATGACACTAGGTTTGAAAACTGAGGACCTGGGTTCGATTCTCCACCCTGCTACTTTGATATTGATAATTAGCTTGTGAACTTGGCAAGAAGCTTAACTTCTCTGACTTTTCTTCCTCACCAAATGGGGACAATCCAGCTACCTCACAGTGTTGTAAGAATCACATCAATCAATCAGTAAACATTTATTAAGCACCTACTATGTTCCAGGCATTGTGCTAACCTCTGGGGAGACAGAGATGCAAAAGACAGTGCTTCTCAAAGACCTTACTATCTCATGGGTGGGACAACAAACAGATATGTACCAACACTTTAACCAACAGGATAAATAGGGAGGCACTAGACTTCAGAGAAGTTGAGGAAGGTTTCCTGCAGAAGATGCCTCTTTAGTTGGAACTTAAAGGAAGCTAGGAAAGCCAGGAGTCAGAGATGAGAGGGGAGAGCATTCCAGTCCTGGGGGACAGCCAGCGAAAATATCCAGGGCTAAGAGATGAGTGTGTCCTGTTCATGGAATAGCCAGGAGGCCAAGAGTCACTGGATCAAAGATTACATGGTGGGGAATCTGATGTAAGAAGACTGTAAAGGCAGGATGGGGTTTGGTTTTGAAGAGCTTTGAATGTCCAATAGGGCATTTTGTATTTGAGCTTGGAGGTGATGGAGGCAGCTAGGTGGCTTAATGGAGTGCTGGGCCCGGAGTTAGGAAGACTTGAGTTCAAATTTAGCCTTAGACACTTCCCACCTGTGTAACTGGACAAGCCATTTTAGTACCCTTGCCAAGAAAACTCCATGGATAGTGATGGTCCATGGGATCATAAAAAGTCAGTCATGACAACCATTGAACAACAAACAACCCAGAGTTGGTGACTAGGGAGCCATTAGGATTCATTGAGTAGGCTGGGCCTGGGCTTTGGCAAAGTCATTTTAGTAGCTCACTGGGGAGCCACAAGGCAAGCAGACCCGCCATCTTGGTATTGCAATGATCCAGGTATGGGGTGATGAGGGTCTGACCTTGTGTTGAGAGAATCAGACCAGAAAAGGGGACATTTCTAGTGACGTTGCGAATCACTTGATGATGTATGTGCAGTGACTTCAAATGTAAAACACCATAAATGTTCACCTATTTTTAAAAGCCATAGCTGGGAGCTCCCACATCAAAACAAAACAAATGTCAGTTATTGATTTTGATATTTGGCCACAAGAGGGCTCTCCAGTTCTATTAAAACACATACATTCAAGTTAAAGACTTAAAGATTCCTTTTATCTAACAGTGGTTTTAAAATGTGAAACCAGCTGAGGGAAGCCTGCGCTAACTTCATAGTGTTTAAATTTGAGGCATTTTTTAAATGAAGAAATATTATTGGGAAACTGGAAAGTGGATCACAGCCCCTTCAGTACTAATAAGGGCCCAGGGTCTTCATTTGGGCTGAAGATAACCAAGTTCCTTCATCTGTAAAACTAGATCATCTCTATAGTCCCTTCTAGCTCCAAAAATCTGTCGTATGATTCTAGTGCATATACTGTACTCTGTTGTAGAGAAATACCTCAGGAGAAGTCTATAAATCCCCCTCTACCTGATACTTTTCTCCCACTCCAACCCCACTTGTAGAGTAGTAGAACTAGAGAAGTAGCCCGAGGTTGATTCAAACCCAACCCCAAAGCTGGTCTAGCACTAGAAAAAGGGCCTCACTTCATTCTGTCCTTTCGGTTATTCTCTGTATCATTAACCGTGGCCTTCAGCTCCCTTTCTGTTTTTGTAACTGGAACCTTGAGACTCACACCTGGAAGACTCACTGATTGTGGAGATCCAGCTCTCCCAAATTCATAACTCAAAACCCTAGAGGCATAGAGGCACTAGCTTGGGGGTTGCTGCTGAATCAGTGTTGATAGGGATTCAAGCAGCTGTGTATGGTCAGCAGTTAGCTTTCATCACAGAAGGCAGCTGTGTATGCTTTGAACATATCTTTGTACATACATATAAACCACCTGTTATAGGAAGAGATCAAAAGCAACCTCTGATGGGAAATATTGAATCAGCTGAATTGAAAACAGCTTTGATTCCAATAGAAACAGACTTTCTTTTGTCAGTCAATTTGTATTGAGTGTCTGCAGGCCCCAGAGGGAAATACAAAGGAAACAATAGGGACAGCTCTTGCCCTTGATGTGACATACTTTCCTGTTCACTGATTAGTAGAGGACATCATAAAATAATGAGTTCCTGGCACTACAGAAGAGCAGCTTATAGTATAAGGGAAAGGGATGGGCTTGGATTCTGCAGACACTTCCATTTCAGGCTTCTGGAACTTGGCTGTGTGACCAAGAGCTTCAGTTTTCTCATTTGTAAAACAAATCCTAATGATGATAGTAATTATTTCATAGGGTTATTGGGAAGATCAAATGAAATGCTATACAAAAGTGTTTCTTAAACCCTCAAGTGATAAATGTCAGCAATGTCAGAAGTTAAGTTGAGCTTTCTATATCAATCAATTTTTATATTGAAAATACTATTGGTACGCTGTTAGCAGATGATACAGCTCAGTTACCTTTTCAGAAGTGGTTTATTAACATTTGATTTCATCTACTTTCCTTCCTTTACCTGAGTTTCCTTAGGACTCCATGGCATTCATTTATAAGAATTGGCTAAAGGTAGGAATATTGTCTGTCAATGAAAAAGAGCAAAATTGACCAAAGTGGCCTGCTATCTCATTAATGAAAGGCTTTAATCAACTTAGCTAACCAACACTTGCCAAACCCAGGGCAGAACAGTTATGGCCATTTTGAAAAAAAAGGGACAGATAAGAAAGTAGAGGATTTAAAATGTCTTTGGAGAAAAAGGATATGGAAAAGAAATGGAAGAAAACTGCATAAAAGTCCAGGTTCTCCCTCAACCTCCTTTTATTAGGTAAGCAAAGCTGTCAGCTGACATCTCAAACTTTGGTCAGATTTATCCTATGCCATTTTTTTCCCTAGACCTAGTTACTAAAGATTAAGGTTAATGAGAACTGTGAAGACATTGAGTTTGGTGACCAAAAGAATTCTCCAGACCTATACTTTCTCTGCCAAGTCCCACTCCTGTCACATCCTTTATATGGAAGTTATGTTATTGTTGATAATTCGGGTATGACAGTACTACAAAATAAGCCTTTTGCTGCCAAGACTCCACTGGCCCTTAACAGAAGGCACCCTGAATTGCCTTCTTTACCTGACGTTCATTAAATGTGATAGGTTTTAAAAAGATATGTTGGATGGATCCACAGATTTTTTTACTATTTAGTATATAATAGTATGTACCTTCTCTTCTACCTATTCTAAGTCTAACCAGAAATGTTTTAAGTTCTCCAGATGGTTTCCTCAGGGTCTGGCTAGATTTATTTTAAAAGTAGGGATATATGCTGTATTATTTGACTTAATGCTGCTTGAATTTGCAGGTCAAGATCAAGTATATGATTTAAGTCTTTGGTTTTATTTAATGATATCTTTTAGAGAAAACATTTCTCCTGCTTTTAGCTCTCCATGTTGAAGGTCATCTGTAGTCTTCCTTTCTTCTTCCCTGCTAACCAGCTATGCTCCATTACTCTATATTAATAGTGGAGAAATGCTTTACCATGACATCATTTTAGAGCTTCATGCCAGGAGACATCAAGGTATCAATTTCCATGTAGTTAGTAGACCCACCAAAGTAAATTTCAACCTAGACAGATTACCATACCTAAAATTTCATTCTTATTTTGGCTTGTTAGAGTTAGTTTTAAAATATTTGGGACAAATTTCAGGTTAAATAATTATAGCCCTTTACTTTCCCCAAAATGGATTTGGCAAAAAAATTCTACTTTAAAGAAGTAGTTAGTTAAGAGGGTGGATCAAGGAATACTTGGAGCCTGCCAGCCACCCTGTGAAGACCACAGAAAAACAAAAATGGTTTAAAATGGATATTGGAGTGGCAGAACCAACAGAAGGAGTGAAGCAGTGTTTCACAGAAGCTCAGAAAAATGTGGAGAGGAGGCAGCTGGGAAGCTCAGTGGATTGAGAGCCAGGCCTAGAGACAGGAAGTCCTAGGTTCAAATCTGACCTCAGACACTTCTCAGCTGTGTGACCCTGGGCAAGTCACTTGACCCCCATTGCCTACCCTTACCACAGTATTGACTCCAAGACCGAAGGTAAGGGTTTTAAAAAGGAAAAAAAAAAAAAACTGTGGAGATACTGCAAGGGCTCCTCTCACTAGAGTACAAGGAGAGAGCACTGATTAAGCTTAGTTGCATGTGATATAGCTAGGGGGAAGAGTAGAAACCAATACAATATAGAACAAGCAGCAGTGGGAGTAAAGCGCCACCACACACACCAGCTGGTAACAGAGGCTGGGTATGATTCAGCTTGAGCAGCAGTGGGAGGAACTCAGCCCCAAAAGTCCAGCCTGAGTGAGGTTGGGCAGAACCCATCGCAACCCAGCTGAATTGAATAGCTGTAAATCTCCACATAGCAGACCAACCAGGCCACCTCTGCAGAGGGCTCTCAGTCTGGGACTGAGACAGCTGAGCTGATCCCAGGTTCAGTACAAGCGTGGGATAATCCTTCCATCTCAGGAACAGAACTAAGCTTCAACATATAGACAAAATTGTCAGGAAAAACAATCCCCAAATGAGCAAAAGAGAGAAAAAAACTCAATCTAGACAAATATTTCAACAAGAGAGATTATCAAAATGTGAGCTCAGAAGAGAACAGCAATATAAAAATGAAAACTTGTGTAAAAGGCAAAAAGATGCCAAGCCCAAAATGAATCCCTGGAAGAGCTCCAAAATAGGATAGAAAAACAAGAAATTTAGAAGAAAAATTAGAAAAGAAAATGATAGAAAAAAATTAACAGCTTAGAAAAAACTTGCTGAAAAAACACCTCCCCCCCAAAAGGAAATAGAGTACCTCAGACTAGAAAATAACTCCCTAAGAAAGGAAGTAAAGTCTCAGAAGAAAATGACACCTTAAAAGTTAGAACTGGACAAATGGAAGCTAATGGCTTCATGAGACAACAGGAAACAATAAAATATATTCAAAAGAATGAAAAAATAGAAGAAAATATGAAATCTCTCACTGGAAAAACAACTGACCTGGAATATAGATACAGGAGAGCTACTGCCTGAAAGTCAAAATTAAAAAACAATAACAACAAAACCCAGATACCATATTGTAAGAAATTACTAGGGAAAACTGCCTAGATCAGTGGTTCCCAAACTTTTTTGGCCTACTGCCCCTTTTCCAGAAAAAATATTACTTAGTGCCCCTGGAAATTAATTTTTTAAAATTTTAATGGTAATTAATAGGAAAGATAAATGCATCTGTGGCCATCACTGCTCACCTGGATCACTGCAGCATGCACCAGGGGGCGGTGGTGCCCACTTTGGAAATTACTGGCCTAGATGTTCTTGAACAGGAAGGGAAAATAGAAATTGGAAAAACCCACACCATATCCCTTAAAAGAAATTCAAAATTTAAAAATTCCAGGACTATTATAACAAAATCCCAGGACTCCCAAAATAAGGAGAAAATACTACAATCAGAAACGCCCCCCCCCCCCAATATAAATATTGTGGAACAATAGTCAGGATTGCACAGGACCTAGAAGTTTATGTATTAAAGGATCAGAAGGCATGGAATATGATATCCATAAGAGAAAGGATTTAGACTTGCAACCAAAAACCACCTACCTATCAAAACTAAGAATAATACAGGGGTAGAAATGGATATTTAATGAAATAGATTTTTAATGAAATAGAGGACTTCCAGAGATTCCTGATGACCAGAGCTAAAAAGAAACTTTAGTATTCAAATTTGACTCTAGAGAAGCATAAAAGCGTAAACAGAAAAAATTCAATGGGAATCAGTGGGGTTAAACCAATTACATCCTTGCATGAGAGAGTGGCAACTAGGATACTGAAGATACTTATGGTACAAAAGGTATTTAAGATACTAAAGATATTTTAAGATAATCAAAGGAAACTATTAATAGTGTTAAACTAATGTTAAGAAGATGATAACTAAGAAACTTAAGATATCTGATATTTAAAGTACCTAAGATAGCTAAAGTACTTAGGATACTTAAGATCCTGAAGATAGTTAAGAACTTTATCACTGTTTTGGCAATGAATAAGAGTCTTTATAGACAACAAGAATTGAGTTGAATATGATGGATTGATATTAAGAAAATCAAGGGATAAAAGAAAACACTGGAAAAATAGAAAAGTAGATGTTGGCAGGAATTTATCTCAGGAGGAGATGTAAAAATCAATAGAGGGGAAGGGAAGATGGGTGGTGGGCAATGCTTGAACCTCACTCTCATCAGTGACACAAAGTGGAAGTAATATCCACATTCAGATATAGAAATCTATCCTATCCAATAGGGAAGTAAGAATAGGAGAGAGAGAGAAAAAAAGAAGAGGGGAGCAGACAAAAGAGAGGGATAACTCAGGAAGGTGGGTAAACAGAATAAACTTTTGTGAACAAAAAAGGTTGAAAGGAAAGAAAGAAAAAAACAAGATGGTGGGAAAGAGTAATCATAACTGACTGTGAATGGGATGAACTCACTCATAAAATGGAAGAGTTTAGCAGAGAGGATTAAAAACCAGAATCCCACAATATACCAGTTAGAAGAAACTTGACTAAAACAGAGAGACACACAGTTAATGTAAATGGATGCTGCCAAAATCTACTAAGCTTCACCTAAAGTAAAAAAAGCAAGGGTTGCAATTATGACCCCAGACAAAGCAAAAGCGAAAATTGACCTAACTATAAGAGATAAAGGAAATTACATGTTGATAAAAGAAACCATTCACAATAAAGTAATATAAATATTAAACATGCATCAAATGGCCTAGCTTCCAAATTCTCAAAGAAGAAATTACATATTACAAGAGGAAATGGAAAAATATATTAGTAGGAGACATTACCTTCTGTTTCAGAAATAAACAAAAAATAAATAAGAAAAATTAAGTAGGTTAATTGAATTTTAGGAAAGTTAAACTTGATAGACCTATGGAGAAAACTGAATGGGAATTGAATGGACTATACCTTTTTTTCAGGAGTACACAAAAACTGATCATACAATAGGACACAAAAGTCTCACAACCAAATGCAGAAAAGCAGAAAAATTTACATCAATTTCAGATCATAATGTTACACACTAAACAAAAGGCTGGAGAGGGAAAAAAGTCTAAAAATAAATCAAACTAAACCTTATCTTAAAGAACAAGTGGGTAAAAGAAATAATCAAGAATTTAATTAATGAGAATGACAACAAGGAGACAATATGCCAAAATTTTGCAGCCAAAGTAGTATACTTAGGGAACAATTTTTATTATTTAAAAATTTTTTCATTTGAAAAATATTTTTCCATGTTTACATGATCCATTTTCTTTCCCTCCCCTCTCCCAGAGATGACAAGCAATTCCACTAGATTATACAAATGTTATCACTTGATGCCAATTTCCATTTTATTCATTTTTGCTATAGAGCAATCTTTTAAAGTCAAAACCTCAGGGAAAAATTTATATTTCTAAATGTTTATATCAAAACAGAGAAAGAATGGATCATTAAATTAGGCATGCAATGAAAAAATAGAACAAATTAAAAATCTCCAGTTAAACAGCAAATTATAAATTTTGAAAATCAAAGAAGAGATTAATAAAATTGAAAGGAAGAGAACCATGAACTAATAAGGAGCTGGTTTTATGAAAAAAATCAATAAAATAGACAAACCATTGATTAATTTGATTAAAAAAATAAATTAACACCATTAAAAATAAAAAGGAGTAAATTAAAACTAATGAAGAGGAAATTAAGGCAATTATTAGGAATTGTTTTGCTCAAGCATATGCCAATAATTCTGATAATCTAAGTGAAATAGGTGAGTATTGAAAAAAATATAAATGGTCCATATTAATGGAAGAGGAAATAGACTAAACAATCCCATCTCAGAAAAAGAAACAGAACAAGACATTTATGAATTCCCTATGAAAAAAATCCTCCATGGATTCACAACTGAATTCTACCAAACATTTAAAGAACAATTCATTCCAATAGCATGTAATTTACTTGGAAAAATAGATGAGGAAGGAACCCTACAGAGTTCCTTTTATGACATAAATATAGTGTAGATACCTAAGCAAGAACAACAAAACCAGAGAAAGTCATAGATCAATATCCCTAATGAATATTGATGCAAAAAGTTAGCAAAATACTAGCAAAAAGATTACAGTAATGTGTTATAGGGATTATACACTTTGACCATCTGAGTTTCATATTAGGATGGTAGGGATGTTAAGGATGGCTTGATAACAGGAAAACTCTCAGCATAATTAACCATATCAGTAATAAAACCAGTAGAAACCTTATGATTATTTCAATAGATGCAGGAAAAGCTTTTGACAAAATACAATGCCCATTCCTATTAAAAACACTAAAGAACACTGTAATAAATGGAACATTTCTCAAAATGCTAAGTAGCACCCATCTAAAATCATCAGTAAACATCGTAATAAGGATAAACTAAAAGCTTTCCTCATAAGGAATGAAAGAGGGATGGCTATTATCACCACTTTCAATATTGCACTAGAACTTCTAGCTATAGGAATCAGAGAGGAAGAAGAAATGGAAAGAATTAGAATAGGCAATGAGGAAATAAAGCTTTGCACATGATAGTATACCTAAGGAATCCTAGAGAATCAACCAAAAAACTAATCAAAACAACTTTAGCAAAGTTATAGGATATAAAATAAACTCACATAAATCACCAGCATTTCTCTATACTACCAATAAAGTCCAAAGTAAGAGATAGAAAAAGAAACCCCATTTAAAGTAACTATAGACAACATAAAATAGGGGAACCTATCTGACAAGACAAACCCAGGAACTGTATGATCACAACTACAAAACATTTTTCATACAAAGTCAGATCTAAATAATTGGAAAAACATTAATTGTCCATGGGTAGGATGAGTCAATATAATAAAGATGACATTTTATCCCAAGTTAATTTATTCAGTGTCATTCCACTCAAACTACCCAAAAATTACTTCATAGAACTAGAAAAAATAACAAAATTCATCTGAAAGAACAAAAGACCTAGACTATTATGGGAATTAATGGAAAAAAATATGAAGATGGCTTAGCTGTACTGGATCTTAAACTATTTTATAAAACAATCTGATGTTGGCTTAGAAAGAGTGGAAAACCATTGGAATAAGTTAGGCACTGAACATGCAATGGTAAATATAAGTAACCTAATGTTTGAGAAACCCCCCAAAACTGCTGGGAAAATGGAAAAAGACTGTGACTGCCACAAATTAATATATTCGTGGATGGATACCTGAGAAGGAGAGTTAGAAACTGAGGGAAAATGAATAAAGGGGATAGAGAGGGAGAGGGTACACAATGAAGGAAGAAAGACTCAGAGACAAAGGCTTTGAGAACATGGGATCCAGTGTATGTGTTCCTCTGATGGTGGTGAGAGAGAGCTACACATGTCCCCAATCTTTTATTGGAGAATCAAGGAATGGGGAATGGGAGGTAGCTAATGAACATGTGACATAGCATATTATTCAACATTGGCTCAATTGACAACCACAAGATCAAAGAGGTGGAGGCTAATCAAACATGTGCCCTGGTAGGGAATCTGGTCTGTCAAAGTAGGAGCTAGAGGATCCTGTGGCAGCTAATGCCCTGCCAGGAATTCTCCTGACCGTGGACTGTAGGTTTGGAGAGTGGTCAGAATTAATAGAGTATCAATTAAATACAATGATCAAGAAACACTATGACCATGAGTCTGGTACATGACCGCATAGGTTACAATATAGATACATCAATAATACTTTCAAGATTAGAATATACCTGGGATGCCACAAAGACTATGGCAGAAATTAGGCATAGACCAATCTCTCACATCATATATCAAAGTAAAGGCAAAATGGATACATAGGGAAGCACAAATTAGTTTACCTGAGAAATCCTATGATTAAGGGAAGAGTTTAGGTCCAAATAAGAAATAGAGAACATTCTGAGATATAAAATAAATAACTGACTACATTAAATTGAAAGATTTCTGCAAAAATAAAATGCAAACAACAAACTAGGGAAAAAAGATAGCAAATCTCTGATAAAGGCTTCACTTCTCAAATGTATAGAAAACGGAGTCAAATTTGGAAGAAAATAAAGCATTTCTTGACTGACATGTGGTCAAAGGATGTGAACAGATGAAGAAATTAAAACTATTCAATACTCCAAATCATTATTGATTAAAGAAAGGCAGATTAAAAGAATTCAGGAACCACTGCACATCTGGCAGATTGGCTAACATTACAAAAATGGAAAATGTTAAATGCTGGAAGAGGAGTGGGAAAATCTAGACCCTAATACACTACGGTTTGAAAGCCAGGTTTAGAGATGGGAAGTCCTGGGTTTAAAACTGGCCTCAGATACTTCCTAGCTGTGTAACTCTGGGTAAGTTACTTAAACGACATTGCCCAGCCTTTACTGCTCTTTTGCCTTAGAACCAATATACAGTATTAATTTCTAAGACAGAAGGTAAGAGATTTAAAAAAAATACAGTTAGTGGAACTGTGAACTGATACAACTATTCCAGGGAGCAATCTGGAACCCTGCCTGAAGTGCCATAAAACTGTGCATACCCTTTGACCTAGCAATACCACTACTAGATCTGTATTCCAAAAAGATTAAAGAGAGAGGAAATGAACCTACCTTCATAAAAAATATTTATAGCAGCCCTTTTTGTGGTAGCAAAGAACTGGAAACTGAAGGAGTGTCCATCATTTGAGGAATTGCTTATAATAGAATACTTTTGTACCATAAATGATAAACAAGATGATCACAAGAAAACCTGGAAAAAACTTAAAGTGATGCAAAGTGAATTGAGCAGAACCAGAAGAACATTGTACAGAGTAATAACAATAATGTATGGAGATCAACTGTGAATCAACTGTTATCAACAAGGCAAAGATCCAGGACAAACTCCAAGGGACTCATGACAAAAAAGGATACCCACCACCATGTAAGAAAAGATGGAGTCCAAATGTAGTTTGAAACATACCCATTCTTTATTTCTTCCATGAATTTTTCTAATGTAAGCAACGTGTCTTGTTTCACAACAGGATTAACATGGAAATATGCATTACATGATACTATATGTACAATCTATATTATATTAATAGAATTCTTGGGGAGGAGAGAATGTTGATTATAAAATGTCAGAAAACATACTAAAAATGTTATTAAAGTATCATCTGCAAAAAAAAATATGAAAATAATAAAAAGCAGCAGTCAGGCCACCAGTACATGAACTGACAGATGGAGAAATGTTAGTAGCAGAGTATTTTGGAATGGGGTCTGTGTGATTATGTAGTTAGATTTAAAATGTGTAAACTTTTCCATAGCTATAACTTTTCCATTTGCCTGCTTGTCCCTAAGCCAGCATTTCTCTTCCAAAATAACTTATTTTGGAAGGCTCTCTCTTATCTTAGTAACCAGACATAACACTTGTCTCAAGTTCCCCTGAACAGGAAAGTTAACTTGTAAACCTGAGCATACATATATAATAAATATGGTTTCTATTTAACTAGGCTCCCTGAACTAATCGGATTCCCATAGTAAAGCAATAAGAAACAGAATAGCACTGAACTTTCTCTCTCTGTCTCTGTCTGTCTGTCTGTCTGTCTGTCTGTCTGTCTGTCTGTCTCTTTCTCTGTCTGTCTGTCTGTCTGTCTGTCTGTCTGTCTGTCTCTCTCTCGGTAGGGGCGTCTATTTCCTAATATTCCTTCCCCTGTTCCCTTTCTTAAATATTGGTTGGGTCTCAGACTTGTTTTCTTTTTTGACAATTTCAGATGGATAATTCTTTTATCTCTAGTTTATTGCCTTTCTTTCAGGTGAACATACTAAATTCTAAATTTAGCAGCATTCTAAATCATCAGTCCTATGGAATTGTGATGATTCCTAGCATTAATAAGAATTCACTCTTTCAAAAGTGTGGATTTCTACAGTGTTGGTATATTATCAGTTATCCTGGAGCTGCTTACTTTATTCTGCATCAAAGAGTTCAAAGTGAAGTTCAAGTGATATTAACTTCCCTCCTTCTACATTTGGATAGACTTCTCCTTGCCCTCCCTTCCAATTTTGTGAAATAAATTCTCCCCTATTCCTTCCCTTCCCTAGAGTATCTTCCTTCCCTTCTCCACCTTTCCTTAGGTTAAGATTATCAAAACATAACAAAGACTCAGACTTATGATTCACTCCTGATGATATCACTGTTCATGGGAGTTATTTGTATCACCTCCATCCCCACCTCAATCTGAGTAGAATGCCTACACTTTAACTTTATAAAATCTTTTCCAGTTCTTACCTGTGTTGATTGTTTTTATATATCTTTACTTTCTATGTGTGTATTTAAAAAATTTTATTCAGCTCCAGGCTTTTCAAAACAGCAATGCATGGAAGTCTCATATTTCATTAAAGGTCAACCTTTTTTTCTTCTGTAGGATTCTACTTTTGCTGGGTAAATTATTCTTGGTAGTAAGCCTGTTTATTTTGCCTTTTGGGATATTCCATTCTCTGCTCCTTTATGGTGGTAGCTGCTAAATCCCATGTGCTTCTGGCTATTCCTAACCCTCCCCTCACCAATACTTTTAACTCTTTTTCTCTGGCTACTTACAGTGTTTTTTTATTTTGGCTTAGAAACTGAATTTGGGTTAGATACTCCTGAAAGTTTTCATTTTGAGGTTTCTTTCAAGAAGTGACTGGTGGGTTCTTTCTATTTCCACTTTGCCCTCTAGTTCTTAAGAGATCTGGAGCATTTTCTTTCATGATTTTCTGAAATATATTGTCTAAATTCTTTTGGACTAGAGAGTCTTAAAGGTCATTCAGTGATTCTTAAATTGTCTCTCCTTAATCTGTTTTCCAAATCAGTTATTTTAGCCATGAGATACCTTATATTTTCTTTTTTTAATCTTTTGACTTTGTTTTCATTTTTCTTGTTATCTCTAGGTGTTAAGACTCTGCTAGACTCTTTGCTGTTGTTGAATGATATCTGTTCTGGCTGTCCCTGAGCTGCTACTGAGTCTGTGATCTTGGCCCTTCATGTTCCACACTTTCTCCTCTGGTCACTTGCCTGTAGGTCAAGTTTGTGATCTTGTACTGGAAAGAGGAATTATTGTAGTTTCTCCTCTGCATTCTTAATCACTGCTTGCTCTGGTATTCTTAGATAATTGTTGGAGTACTGGCCTGAATTGCTCCCCTCTACTCCACCATGTTGGCTGTTCTGTGTTATTTATTACTTACATTTTTATAGATGAAAAGTCCATGGCCATATAGTAAGTGAACCTTGGTCAGCTGACTTAAAGTCCAGGGCTCTTTTTACTATAAATGATGCTGTCACCCAATATGTTTAGAGAAAGCAGTGAGTGATGGCAGATCATTTTGGCGGAGGCAGAGGCTTTTGAATAAAGGAATAGAGGAAATAAATCTAGAAAAGTAAGTTAGTGCCAGATCATGATGGCCTTTGGCTAAGGAGTTTGGAATTATTTTATACATGGTGGAGGCCCATTTAAGACCTAGATAACTTTAGATGATAACTTTGGCGATTACTGTTTAGCATAAAATACTTCTGGAAAAATTAATTGAATAATATAATTTAGTAATTCCAGTAATAACTTTGAACTTTTCCATTAAAATACTGATCCAGGGTAGGGGTGTCAGGCTCAGGTTGACTAGTAGGAATTTGTGGTACTGTTTGTTATTATAACTAAGGGCAGCTAGGTGGCAAAGTTGGTAGAGTTCTGGGTTTGGCGTCAAGAGGTTTTGTTGTTGTTTGGTCATATCCAACTCTTCATGACTCCAGTTGAGGTTTTCTTGGCAAAGATATTAGAGTGATTTGCCATTTCTTTCTCCAACCTTAGTTTAAATCCAGCTTCAATTATTGATTCTCAATTATTGATTGATTCTCAAATATTGATATTCAATTATGTGATCCTGGGCAAATCAGTTACCTCTGACTGCCTCAATTTCCTCATTTGTAAAATAAAGATAATAATAGCACCTGCCTTACAGGGTTGTTATGAAGATCAAATGAAATATTTGTGATATGATTAGCACAGTGCTTGACAAGTAGTAGATACTTAATAAGTGCTTGTTCTTTCTCCTTCCCCTTGCCCCATCTGAAAAATTTGTAAGATCCCTGAGGAATTTAGAGGCAAGTCCCTCTCCTACTTTTAGTCTGCCTCTGTGGAAGTCAGTATTTGTAAGATGTAAAGAAAGGCAAGTGCTCCACAGGAGAGAGAACACTTTGCAGAAGAATCTCCTTGTTGTGGTTTCCCTCCTGAGCCTTCCAGACACATTTATTGCCTTTTGACAAGCTTGAAAAATCTTTCTTCTCCATTGCACATGTGTCTAACTCATTCCTTTTCTCTCTAAGAAAAAAATCTCACTTCTTTCTTCAATAGTTCCTCATCTCAAATGACCTCTTAACAGTTGTCAGGGATGGGAGAAAGAAGATTTGGGTCCTGGAAGAGAGAACTTAATTTGCTACTATGGGAAATTGCTTTAGATGAGGTCGCTACATTTGCATAACACTGCTTTCACCTCATTATTTTATTTTATCCTCATACCAGCTGGGTGAGATAGAAGAGGGTAAAGATTGACAGAGAAGGAAAACACACAGAGAGAACCAGCAACGAAGTAGAAATGCAGTAGAAAAAGCACAGAGCTAGACAAAATGGGCCATGTTTGTAATCCTAACTAACAGAAGGCTGAGATTGGCAGATCTCTTAAACTCAGGAGTTCTGAGTTGTGATGGGTCGTCAGTCCGGTTTTCACACTAAGTCTCCCATCAGTATGGTGAGTCTTTGGAAATGGGGAGGGAGTGAGGGACAGGGCAAGGAAGAGGATGAGGGGCAAACAGAGCAGGTCAAAGTCTCCCTTGCCAATCAGTAATGGGATTGACCAATGAAGAGTCTTCCTACTTTCAGCTTGGGTGATATGGAGAGACCCAAACTTTTTTTTTTTTTTTTTTTAAATAAAAGCATGGACCTAGCTTTTCTCTCTTCATCAGCTGTGTAGTCTTGGACAAGTTGCTTTTTATCTGTGGATATTGGACTAAATCAGGATTTAGACTCAGAAAAGGTCATAGAAATCACCTCATTTTAGGCTGAAGTCCAGGGCAATTTTAAATGAATTGCTTAAAACTCTAGAAGGCAAGACTCTAAACCAGTCCGGTGCTATTTCTCCTGTACCACTTCTCTCTTAGTCCCATGCTCATGTCTGGAGCCTTGGTACAATATAGGCATAATACAACCCTGACTATTTTCTAGTGAGTCCTCTGCATCCCATCAGGCCTTAAAGTCTCACTTAACATGTTTTTTTTTTGTGTGTGTGTGTGGAACCAACTGAAAGATTTCAGATAGGGCAGTGGTGTCACTCTTAAATAGAAAGGATCTCTGTAGGCAGTATGTTAACTTAGCAAACCACTAATGAACATTATCTCTGTTGTATTTTTACTTATTTTATTAAACATTTCTCAATTATATTTTCATCTGGTTCAGTCTTGCCCATTTTAATAGGGTATGCCTGGTATAGGGCAAAGCAGATGTGGGAGCCACAGATATTTGTTTATATGCCTTCTCCCTCTCCTCCTTTCGTAAACAACATCAAAACAAAGGTAGACAGGGCAGAATCAGAGAGTAACAGAGAACATAGGAACAAGGGCTATAGCAGCCATGTTCCATTTGCTTCCACAACCTCTACAGGCTGAAATAGTAACACGAAAATGGGCCATGATTTGAGCTTAATTTGCCATGTGACTTTGGAAGGAATGATCTAGGACAGTACGTTCACATCTAGGGTGGCGAGCGCCATATGCAAATTGGGATATTATAGTTTTTGTATACCTCGAACCTTACAATTGAGTTATAACTTTTTAGTTGATAGCTCACTTTATATGGATTTAAGTGCTCCTAATTACAGAATCCTGGGATAGGGAAAGATCTTCTTAAATATCATCAAGTTCAACAATGAACTGAACCAAAACTTCCTCATTGGCATAGTCTGCAAGTAGACAAGCAGCCTTTGCTTCTCTACTTGTATTAGCTGATAGCTCAACTCCTCATTCCTCAGAGGACATGTAGCTACTTTCTCTTCACAAATTTCAGCTCACTCTCCCTATTAGGAAGAACCTCATATTGATTATATAGCTATAAATAATGCCCCTTCTTGTCTTTTGTCTCTCTGTCTTTTTTGTCCTATTGCCCCCTCTCACTGGTCAGGATTCCTCTCGTTTTCACATCATTTTTCTTCTTTGTTTTATATAAGCCCTTCTGATTTCACTTTGTTTTTAGGAATTGTTTGGTACTCCCAGATAAATTGGAGAAATCTTTGAGCTTCTTTAGCCTCAGAGAATTCTACAAGGGAGGTGTTGAGTCATTATGGTTCTTTCCAACTCTTCATGACCCCATTTGAGATTTTCTTGGCAAAGATACTGGAATGGTTTGCCATTTACTTCTCCAGCTCATTTTATAGATAAGGAAACTGAGGCAAACAGGACTAAATGACTTTTTAGGGGTCACACAGCTAGTGTCTGAGGCCAGATTTGAACTCAACTTTGAAGATAAACCTTCCTGAGTCCAGGTCCAGCACTCTATCTGTTGCACCACCCATATGAGGGAGGTGAGCCAGCAATTTTATTATAAAGAAGACCATTACTTGACTAGCATGAAGATAGACATCATGGCTTCTATGCCTGAGGCCTTACTCAAGCCAATGCTATTTGCTCATTGATGCATCTCATGGATGCAAGAAAACTCTGGACTGGATAAAAGATGTGGGGGACTGTCAACCTATTTATTACACTTATAACATCCTTTTTAGAGTCTGAAGCCTGGCTCAGAAGAGTTAAGAATTAAGTCATAAATTCAGCCCATGAACAAACCTAATATCATCTTTTTTTTGCTAACCTTGAATTTTCTTGAGTCTTGACACTCTTTATCAAATGAGCTATAGTTGTATTTGTGCAGAGGAGTAAAACCCCTTGGGCTTTGTGAAGGTTTCTTAGATCCCAACTATGGCCACGGAAATGGTCCCAATAAATTTACAAGTCTTTTATGAAATGCCAGACTTCTCCCACTTCTGTTGCTCCCTCAACTAATCGCAGTACTCAAAGATTCCAAAACCTAGATACAAGAGTGGAGTAAACACATAGTAGCTTGCCTTCCCCTTCCTTGGGAATCAGGAAAAACTGGTGAAAAACCTCCATATCAAAGGGAAAGCCAGGAAGCTGCCTTTGTTGATGCCATTTCCATGAATCATAGTGAGGTTTCTTCTATTCTCATGTTCCCTCTGGTGTGTTACCTCCTCTCTCTCTACTGCTCCCCCCACATCTCCATGTCCTCATCTGTCATAGGGAATCCAAAGATACTGGTCAAAGACTGAATTTGAGATTTAGATGTAAAGATCCATAGGGCCTCCAACCCCCCTCCCCCAGATTTCCAGCCCTCTGGATACCTTTGCTGATTACAGAGAACATTCTTCAGTAAAGGAATAATTAGGGTATCCAAATTTTGTGCACAAGTTTTCTTTTTCTTCTCTTCTGACTTACCACACAAAAAATAATCATTTATTTATTTGAGAAAAGTATTTGCTCCTAAGAAATAGAAGAAAATTGATAAAGATACATTTTGCATTTCATTTACCTTCTTAAATTTAGAATAACACAGATTCAGCAGATCACTGCAAAAGTCTATTCTTTTATTTTCTGAAGTTAAATCCTCAGTTCTTTGTTGTTCTTGCTGGCTCATCATGGATCACCCTCCTGAAGAACTAAAGGAGATAAATCACAATTACAAAACGTTTTTTGTGATTATACATATATTTCTTATTTGAGAATTATAATCCTTTGAGGTGGTCTATAGAAATACATCTATTTTATAAAGAAACAACTTGATAAAGGATGTGTATTGAGTAGTCACAAGGTTAATTAGTAAAACACTTTCACCCAGTCTAGCTCCCAAGTTCAATGATTTCTCCATTGTCTTAAAAACCCAGCATGTAGATTACAGAGAGGTTCCTAAAGTATTTGATATCATTAACATCATAAAAATTTAATAAATGCCTATTATTGTATAGAATCTTTTGAGTAGTAACAAAAGCAAATTGATTACCCAGTGATCTGCCTACCCATCTTATTCCATTAAATAGATAACACCAAAGGTAGCACAAATATAAAAATTCTATAGACAGCCAACCAGATATTGAAGAGAAGCTAAATTATTGGTTTTGAGTTTTGTGAGCTGATATAGTCTGTCCACATAAAATGGGATTTCAGATCACCACCAGCATTCTAAGGGACTCGTCATTGGAGGAGAGCCACCTCATGATGTCCTCATTTTGTTGTGAAGGTGTACAACCATGTTCTTACTGTTAGATCCTTTTCAACTAACAATGCTGTCTCTGAAACACTCCCTGCCTATCCTTCATAAATTTGCCTCACTGAATTTTGTTTCCCTTAATCTATCTAAGCTAACATTATCCTAACTGATACTTACAATCCTTCTATCTCACACTGTAATTTGTCTTACTTTCCAATCTTGATTTTTCATTTGATCAGTTAAGCTATCCACTGTCCTCTTGACTCTCTTGGTCATTGTCTTCATTCTGTTCATACTTTGCCCTCCTCACCTCCTCTGATTGTACTTTGGAGGACAGAGTAAGACTGTGCAATTCTCCCTCACTTACATCCAATTTATGTGAGAGTCAAAAGATATCACCAGGGAGGTCCTTTTGGTCCTCTTTGAGAATAAAAGACAACAATCAACCTACCAGATATTGGGGAAAGTTACACTCCAACAGTGTCTGGATTTCAGTAAGGTTTTATATCATCTGATTCCAACGCATCCTTCACTAGTCTCTGACAAAATTTGTATTGGGTATTGAAAGACTATGCCTAACCCTCCGGTGGCTATTCTTCCCCCAAATGCTTCTATCTCCTCTTTCCATAGAGTCTTGCTTCTTACTTTACAAAACATCAGAGGCTATCTGGTATGAACTATCTCTTCTCCTTCACTCCATCCCTCAGAACTGCTCTATATCTTCAGTCATCTCCTTTATACTTGTCCCTGAAAAGGATGAAGCCCTTCTTGCTAAGGCCAATCCTTCTGCTTATGCCCTGGTACTATCCTGTCCTGATTCCTTTAGAAATTTGCCCCATTATTCATTCCATCTCTTACTGTCAACTTCTTCCTATTTGCTGTATTTTTGCTCATTGCCTATGACCGTGCTCAATTCTATACCATTCTTTAAAAACTTCCATTTGACTGTGACATTCATTTAAGCTTGATGTCTCTACTCTTTGCCAAAATAAGTCCCTTTACTAGCACAAGTGATACCTTCCTTTTCCTTCAACAGTTTTTTCCTTCTATCATCTCTATTCCTTCACTTACCTTTAATTTCTCCCTATCTACTCACTCCTTCCCTATTACTCACATATGTGCCCATGTCTCCCCCATCACCAAAAATCTCTCACCTGTTCAATCTCATCATCCTAAATCTCTTTTGTCTTTTGTGCCTAAACTGTTTGAGAAGATCATTTACAATAGGTTCTCTTACCTATTGAATGTCTCCTCAGTCTCCTTTGTTGTATTCTTATCCAAATCACACCTACTAACCATTAACTGTAGATGTCACACAGGGGTCTGACCTGGGTTCTCTTCTCCCTCTTGGGTTTATAATCTTGGCAATTGCCTTTGATTCTCCACTCTCCCTTACCCCAACATAAATAATCCATTACCAAATTTGTAATTTTTTACTTATCCATCTCTCATCTGTTTTCTTTGCTCACATGACCACTGAACCAGTTCAGGCTTTTATTACATCTTGCCTAGATTATTTCATCAGCCTCCTGATTGGTCTCTCTCTTCTTCTAGTCTTTTCCCACTTCAGTACATCATATAAAATGCTGCCCAAGTGATTTGTTTCTTTCTTCGTTTCTTCCTTCCTTCCTTCCTTCCTTCCTTCCTTCCTTCCTTCCTTCCTTCCTTCCTTCCTTCCTTCCTTCCTTCCTTCCTTCCTTCCTTCCTCTCTT
>NC_058130.1:643781621-644006412 GCF_016433145.1 Gracilinanus agilis
CTTTCTTTCTTCCTTCCTTCCTTCCTTCCTTTCTTTCTTTTCTTCTCTTTCTTCCTTTAGAAATGTTTTATTCTTTCCAAATTACATGCAAAAACAATTTTTGGCATGCATTCCTTTTTATAACATTTTGAGTTTTAGATTCTCTTTCTCCTTCCCTCCATTCTCCCCATCCCCCGCCATGGGAAGCAATTTGATATTGGTTTAATATATGTACTATTATACACAATATATTTACTCATTTGTCATCTTGTGGATATGTACATATATATGTGTGGCTGTATATATGTATATATTCATGAAGAAAATAAAGTGGAACATGGCATATTTCAATCTGTATTCAGACTCTGTCAGTTCTTTCTCTGGAGGTAAATAACATTTTTCATCATGAGTCCTTTGGGATTGTCTTGGATCATCATGTTGCTGAGAATAGTGAAGTCACTTATAGTTCTTCATCATACAGTATTGTTATTACTATGAACAATGTTCTCCTGGTTCTGCTCACTTCATTCTGTATAGGGTCATGTAAGTCTTTCCAGGTTTTTCTGAAATCCTCATGGGAATCATTCTTATAGCACAATAGTATTCCACCACAATCATATACCATAACTGATTCATCCATTCCCTAATTGATAGGCATCCTCCTCAACTTACAATTCAAAGTGATTTTTCTTAAGTATAGATCTGGCCATGACTCCTCTTTTTAATCACCTCTAGGAATTTATTATCTCTATGACCAAATGTAAATGCTTTGTTTAGCTTTTAAAGCCTCACACAACCTGGCCTCAATCTATCCTTCCAGGCTCATTGGTCAATACTCTCCCATGCTCTGATCCAGTTAAAGTGGCTTCCATGGCTTTATTCTAACCCTCCTACATTCCTAGAAATGCAATTCCTCCTTACCTCTATTTTTGTAGACTCTGTCTCTTCCTTTTAAGAGTAGTTCAAGCATTATCTTCTCCAAGGAGCTTTTCTTCCCCACATCTCTACAACTTCTAGTGCCCTCCCCCATAAGCCCAGCAACCATTGATTCTAGCATCAGTTCTGCATCATGAGTTCCCAAATCTATATATCAATCCCATTTTCTTTCCTAAATCCCCACAGAGCATTGTTAATTACTTCTGAGGATCTTCTGGATGTCTTGCAGGAATCTCAAATTCATTGCATCCAAAACAAAACTGTTCTCCCCTAAACCTCACCTTTCTGCCAGATTTTCCCACTTCTGTTGAGGATACTATCATCCTCAAAGTTAGCTAATTTTATGACTTTGGAGTCATTCTTGATACAAGCTGTAATATGGTATCGGGGAAAGAATGCTGTTAAGAATCAGTAGACCTGGGCTCAAATTCTAGATTCCTAAAACACCTAGTGGTTGTGTCATACTTTTTGGGCAGAAACTATCTTTAGTAATCTACAATATGTCCCTAATCTCCATTCCCAAAGTTATTTTGTACCACTCCTAGCCAAAAAGGTACCCATTCTTTGAACTATATCAACAACAACAACAACAATAATAATTAGATTGCATCTACTACACACAAGGCATTATGTTAAATGCCTTGCAAATGTTATCTCATTTGATACAACCACCTTGGAATTTATTTGCTATTATTATCCCCATTTTATAGATGGGGAAGCTGAGTCAGACAGAGATCAACTGACTTGTCCAGGTTCACACAACTAATGAATGTTTGAGGTTGTATTTGTACACCAGGGTCTTCCTGACTCCAGGTTCAGCACTCTATCCATTGTAACCTAGCTACCTCTCATTAATCTCCCAAATCCAGGCATTTGGTCAATATGCTCCCCTCTCTTCTCTGCCTCTCATAACCCTTGCATGTCTCCAATGCTCAATTCTAGTGCCATCTCTTCTGTGAAGCCTTCCCTAACATTTTCCCCTTTCATCCCACAATTATCAGTGTTCTCTCCCTCTTCAGTTTCCCTTATACTTATTTGTTTACAGGTTTGTTTGTGGATAACATTGTGCCTGGAGCTAGGAAGATCTGAGTTCAAATCCAGCATGAAATCTTACTACCCATGTGACCCTGGACATATCAGATAACCTGATATGTCTGCCTCAGTTTTCCCATCTGTAATATGGGAGTAAAAATACCTGCCCCCAGAGTTGTTGTGAACATCAAATGAGATGGTATTTGTGAAGCACTTAGTATAGGGCCTGGCACATAGTAGGTACTTTAGTAGATGCTCATTCCTTTATCTCTATATCTCCTTCCTCTTCTCTTAGCCCCTTTCCTCATCATCCCAAATGGATATAAATTCCTTTGTGGCTCAGGGACTATTTTACTTGTTCTTTGAATATTCAGCATCTAGCATATTATCTTGAAATCAATCAATCAATTAATATTTATTAAATATCTGTTATTCATGAGGCATTGTGCTAGGCTCTGAGGATACAAAGACAAAACTAATGCTGCCCCTGCCTTCAAAGAGTTTACAGTCTCTTGAGGAGGCAACACATACCTAAATAACTATATGTCAGATAAATATAAGGATTTTTTGGTGGGGGGAGGCACTAGCCATTGGGAGGAATTAGGAAAAGCCTCATATAGAATATGTTACTTTAGCTTTCTTTTTTTTAAAAACCTTTAACTTCTGTGTATTGGCTTTTAGGTGGAAGAGTGGTAAGGGTGGGCAATGGAGGTCAAGTGACTTGCCCAGGGTCACACAGCTGGGAAGTGTCTGAGGCCGGATTTGAACCTAGGACCTTCTGTCTCTAGGCCTGACTCTTAATCCACTGAGCTACCCAGCTGCCCCCTACTTTAGCTTTCTTGAAGGAAACAAGAATAAGAGATGGGAGGAGAATGTATTACATACATTGGGACAGGAAATACAAAGGCTCAGAAGTGGGAGATGGAAGAGGCAGAGAGAAGATCAATTTGGATCTGAAAGTGCAAGAAGAGAAGAAATGTGTAATATAGATGGAAAGGTAGGTTTGTGCCAGGTTATGAAGGGCTTTAATAGCCAAAAGGAGTCATTTATGTTTGATCCTAGAGACAATAAGGAGGCACAGGAATTTAATGAGTAGGGATATGGTCTGACATGGTCAGATCTCTATTCTAGGGAAATCATTTTGACAGCTGTTCAGAGGATGAATTGAATAGGTTAAGAAACTTGAAGCAAAGAGTTTATTTAGGAGGTTATTGCTTTTTTCTATGTGATATGAGAGAAAGGGAAAGATACAAGAAATGTGGCAGAGGGGGAAATGATAAAATTTGATAACTGATTGGATATGTGGGGTAAGGGAGAGTAAGAAACCAAGAGGAAAGCTATGGTTGAAAAGCTGGGTAACCAGAAGCAGAGACAAAAATTAAGAAGTTGCAACATTGACAAAAATAGGGGAAGGTTTAGAAGAGAGGTAGCTTTGGGGAGAAAGATAATGGATCAGTTTTGGGACATGATGAGTTTGAGATATCTAGGAGACATAAGTTTGAGATCTTCAATAAGTCACTGGAGTTGGACCCCTGGAGCTCTGGACAGAGTGGGGCTGGATATATAGATCTAGGAGTTATTTACATAGAGATGATAATTCAAGCTATGGTAACTGAAGTCCCAGGTGACAAATATGGAGAGAGAAGACAAGAGGAGACAACAGGATAACCCAAAGTAGATACCTGATGATGTTATAGGCAAATTGAGGAAAAGAAGGAAATGCTGCAAAGCGGAAACAGGGAAGATTCCAGACTCTGGAGAGTGAGTTTCTGCTTTGCAGCATTTCCTGCTTTTCCTCAAATTCCCTATAACAATGAATACTTATTGAATGCCATTACTGATATGTTGATAAATACAATCAAATACAAACACCAGTAAGTGGTAAAGCATTTCTGTAAATGCCAATCAATCATTTACGTAACAATGTTTTCCTGGCGTTTTCTCCAATGTAATGTTGTTTCACCTACCTTGATATTTTTTCCAGAACCAGTGTGGAGTATACTTGAAATCATCTTCTTTTCCTTCTTGTCTCAGTGAGTTCTTTGAGCAGAAACTGTTTCCTCTTCTTCCTTTCTGTGTCAACTCCCCCCCTTTTTATTGTCATGCAAAATACACTTCCATATTGGTCCTTGTTGTAAGAGCAAAGTAATACATAGTTGAAACCACAAAATAAAACCAAAGATGCACTGATGTGAAAGATGACTCCAGCAGTTCTTTCTCTGGAGGTGGGTAGCATATCTGGTCATAAGTCTTCCAGGATTGTTCCAGATCATTGCATTGTTGACAATAGTCAAGTTTTTACAGATAATCATCATCTAATATTGCTGTTATTGTGTACAATGTTCTCCCACTTATTTTGATCTGCATCACTTAAATCTGTGTCAACTTCTGAAACATGAAAAAGAGAGGAATGAGAAGCCCAAAAATTGCTTTTTGGGCTACTTTTTTTCTTATTTTCTTATTTGAGTAATTAAGAAATTTTTTGATGGTAACATGATTCATGTTCTTTCCCTCCCCTCCTCTTTCTCCCCTCCCTTAGCCAACAAGCAATTCCACTGGGTTTTACATGTGTCATTGATCAAGACTTATTTCCATATTATTGATATTTGCACTAGGGTGATCATTCAGAGCCTACATCTCCAATCATATCCCCGTCGACTTTAGGCTACTTTCACGATAGATTTACCCCAGGAACTGGAATAGATTGAAGGGATATAGGACCTTGCCCATTCCTCAGGACTTCCATGCCACTTCGCCAGAATTACTCAAAATAGGTTGCACAAGGTTTTCTTGGGATTTTCAAATGGGATCATTTTTATTACTTTAGGGAACTAGGTATAGACTAAATGGCTTGTCAAAGATTTCTCTTAGTTCTGATTTACTAGTTATAGCATATTAAAGAAATAAATCTGGAGCTAGGATTCTTTCAGATCTGGTAGTAAAGCTGTCAAGAAGGTAATAGTATATGGGTCCAGCCAGGGTAATTTAGAGGCTGAACTTTCTGAAATCACAAGTTCAGGACAGCCAGAAAAATATGATCTTTGTTGTTGCAATGTATGGCTACATTCATTTTCAGAAACCTATTAAACTGTATTAATCACATAGAGAGTATAGCAGGGTTTCTTATTCTGCTGCCATACATTTAGACACTGATCTCTTCTTTCTCCCTGTGTTTTTCTTCTTCTTTTTTTTTTTTTTTTGATGGTAAGGTAGGTGATGCTTAGGCTGCTGCATGTTTAAGTAGTATACTCATGTCCCAAAAGAATTAATGAGCCTTCTTAAGACCAGACCATAATTTAGTTTGGGGCAGTGAAATGAAGAAGGCATCGAAAAATATATCTCATCTCCACTCAACTGAATTAGTTGGAATAGATTTAGGAATCCACATTAGTTCTTCACCCCTTCCTTATGCTTATTCTCCTTCCTGTGTTAAGAAGGACACAAGCTTTTTTGTATGACATTATTTTTCCTGGCATCTAGTTTGTTAATTCCTTAACTGAAACCCTGCACCATTATCTATTGACAGTACCCGTCACCAGTATTGCTACTTATTGTCTATGTAGTAAGACAAGTATTGAGCAGAACTGAGCATCATAACAAGTCCCCCCTCCCCCAATTTCAAGGATATGATGGTATAGATTTTCAGAAAGGATCTTATTTTGAAAAAGATTGAGGTATCAGTCACAAAAAAGCCCTTCTGGGATAGGGACAATGTAGTCTCCACAAAAACATGCTGATTAAATGTATCAAAGGAACATACTTGGGGCTTCCAAGGAAGATGTTGAAGAGAGATCACTCAGATCAATCTTTTTTTTTTTTTTAAACAGGTGAGGAAACCAAGGTCCAGCTAGGTGAAATGATTTGTTCATGGTTAAATAGCTCATCAGTGCCAGAGCAAGATTGGAACCTGACTCTGAACCCAGTGCTCTTTCTGTAGTATGTTACATTATTTTCCGTTGCTTATTTTGAGATTGTTTAAGGAATCGGGACAGGAAAGTACATTTTGGAAGGCAGAACACATACCATATGGAGAGCATTTTACATGATGGTGTAGAGATATGTCTCCTCTCCTAGAGCATCACAGTTGATTGTACAGAACACAAATGCACAAAATGACCAAAGAATAATCATTCAGAAACAGCCCCCCAGGTAGAATGACTATTCTGCTAATTGAGCACACAAGAGTTCATGAGAGGGGGCAGCTGGGTAGCTCAGTGGATTGAGAGCCAGGCCTAGAGACGGGAGGTCCTAGGTTTGAATCCGGCCTCAGACACTTCCCAGCTGTGTGACCCTGGGCAAGTCACTTGACCGCCATTGCCTACTCTTACCACTCTTCCACCTATAAGTCAATACACAGAAGTTAAGGGTTTAAAATTTAAAAAAAAAAAGAGTTCATGAGAAACCAATGGAGAAATGACTTGAGGCAGATGGAGTCTTTTGGGGGAAAGAAGAGGAGAAGGGCACACATTGGAAGAAAGGATTTGGCAGAGTTTATTACTAGGCACAACCAAAGAGGCAGAAATAAGAGGTTTGGCTAGAGAGAAAGATTCATCCAAGGGATAAAAATAAACTGTGGTTGGTGAGATAGACTAGAGAATTAAAGGTGAGGAGGATACTGAAAGCTTCTAAATTTGCAATTGGTACAAGGCAGATGGCTCCTGGACCTGCATATCTAATTCTCTTCTGAGCTCCAATACTCCTGTTGTTTTTTGAACCTCAGGAGGAGAACATGAGATTAACCTTTGTACCATTTACTCTCTTGGATATTCTAGGGTTCTAGACCCAGAGCCAGAAGGATCTGTCTGTCTCCCTCATTTCACAGATGAAGAAACTGAGACCCAAGGAGGTTAGCAAACTTACCTAAGGATACATAGTAAGGATCAGAAACTGCATTTTTACCCATTTCCTCTGACTCCAGAGCCAGGGCATTGAATCACATCACCTTCCATTCCATGCCCAATCCCCACCCCTTGGAGTTTTATAGATGAGGCAATTGAGCCCTCAAGAAGTTAAGTGCCTTGTTGAAGGTCACACAGGTAGTAATACCGAACTGAACTATGATATAAACTCATGTCCTGTGACTCCAAATTCTTTCCTTAGCACTATGCTAGCTAACATGATAGCTAGGTGGTACAGTGGATAGAATCCTGGACTTGAAAGCAGGAAGACCTGAGTTCAAAGCTAGCTTTGGATATTTCTTAGCTGTGTGACCTTGAGGCAAATTGCTTAGTGTCTTAGTTTTCTCATTTGTAAAATGAAGATAATAATAACACCTACCTCCCAGGGCAGTTGTGAAGATCAAATAATACTTATGAAGTATTTGGCAAACATTAAAATGCTACATAATTGCTAGTTATTATTATTATTATTATGCTTTTTTAGTGATTCATTTTTCCCCCTTTAATTTCAGTTATAACGTCTCAAGTGAGGGGACCTCTTAGGACCTGTGTTCTTTTCCCTCGAGATAGTGAAGTATGGATAAAAATAGTATGAGTGTGTCTTAGTGTCCAAATATTTGAAATTATGTCACAAGCTGCTACTAGTTATTTTTAGATTCTCAGCAGTTCACAAGTACATCATATGGGGCGGGGAATGTAAAAGTGGATTTTTTAAAAGTTGGTGTTTTCTTTTGGCCTCAGGATGTTAAGAGGATGTAGCTGCAGGCTCTTTCCTGTGGTTTTCAAACATCAAGTTTCTCAGCAAGATATTCCAGATCGGGATATTTTGCCAAAATCTGACCATTGTGCCATCTGTTCTTGTTTGTCCTCAGGGATCAATCACTGGCAGAGCGTCTTCTAAGTTCTCATAGTTTTCAGGAATAGCCATCTCTTCTCTGTTCTTCCTTGCACTTGTGAAGTGGGGATGGCAAGGGGGTTTGAGTGACTTCTCTGTCCATCTGAGTTGGACTTATACTCCCAAGACTGATCCTTAAATGAACTGGTTTCAAGGATAGGAATGACAGGCCATGAGGCAGGAAGCTATTAGGAAGTTCTTCAGTTTTATCAACGAAAAAGGACTTTTCACTCACACACACACAATAATAATTTGCTATGCAGGTTAGTTAAGTGTCAATGCTTTAAACATATGGCAAAGAATAATGACCAGTGAGTGGGTGACTAACATCTCTCTTCACATTAGGTGATGCTTTTATAGTGTCCAAAAGACTTTCCTCTCACTGTCTTGTGAGGTGCTTAGTGCTAGGACTCATTCCTATTTTACAGATGAGGTAATTGAGGCTCAGACAGTTAAAGGATTTATCCATAGCCACAAAGCTAGTGAGTAGGAAGAGGAGGCATTTAAAGATGGGTCTCAGGGTAGTTGAATAAATACATTTTGGTTTTTTTAAATATGGTATTGACATAGGGTGCTATTGAAATAAAAATATAATTTACTCTCAATTGCCAAAGTCCTAAGTGCAAACTTTTTTTGTTTTTCAAATAAGTTTTTATTGATGTCTTTTAAAAAATTTAAATTTTTATTATCCCGTGAAACACGCTTCCATTTTGGTCCTTGTTGTAAGAGCACACATATACAAAGCCAAAGCCCCAAAATAAAACCATAAATACACTGATGTGAAAGATAGCATGCTTTGCTCTGCATCCATCCAACTCTAACAGTTCTTTCTCTGGAGCTGGATAGCATTCCCTATCATAAGTCCTTCAGAATTGTCCCAGATCATTGTATTGCTGAGAGTAAGCCAAGGTTTCCCAGTTGATCATTGTATAACATTGCTGTTTACTGAGTTCAATGTTCTCCTGGTTCTGCTAATTTTGCTCTGCAGCAGTTCATGCAGATCTTTCTATCTTTTTCTGAAATCATCCTGCTTATCATTTCTCATAGCACAATGCTATTCTATCAGCAACAAGTACCATAGTTTGTTCAGCTATTTCCCTTACTGGTGCTTTTAAAAAAATCACTGTTGTTTCCTTCAGTATCCCTACCTCTTTCCCTCACAGCACCATCCCATATAGCAAATAGTATTTTTTACAGACAAAAGAAAAGGAAAGTGTGTGTGTGTGTGTGTGTGCGCGCCATTTTCTGTAGGTACAAAAAGCAGTTTGCCACTTTAGAACTCAGAACCTGGCAAAGTAGCCCTGGGCATGTGCCAAGGTGACAGTTAGGGACAGGGTATAAATTGAAGTCACAGACCCCTCAAAGGGTTCATTCTTCCTTTGGGTTAGGGAGGCAGGAGGTGACTGTCTGGGCCCTGGAAGGAGAGAGTTTGCTATAGGCAGGCAGGTAGGGTTAACCTTATTGATAGCTATATCAAACACCTTTTATATTGGCACCGCCAATAAGCTTTTATTTCAAACAAGATCTTTCAACAAAATCAACAAGTTTTATAATAGTATCTGACCCAGGGACTTAATAGCCCTGGGCTCAGCATCTAGCAGTTTCAGAGTCAGAGGGAGACCCCCAAGGACCCTTTGAATCTCTGCACTTAGAAACTTCATTTCAAATATTATTTAAGCTTATAATACTTGAGGCAAGATTATTCAGGGTTACCTTCACTCTCTCTCCTACTCCCAATTTACCTACTAAACCCAGTTTAATCTCTAAGCCTTTAATGATCATTTAAAAGTGAACAACTTACTTTTGAAGACAACATCACTGATAATGTGGTCAGATCCTAGAAATAACTTGGATAAACATATTCAAATCAAGCTAGTGATAACCTTCTAAACATAACCAAACATTTTGGGAAATCAACATTTACTTCTTGGTTATCTTCTAACCAACTAACAGCCAGAAACTGGTTTCTAAGGCTTTGTGGTTAACTAAAGAATTCTCACCCTTAAAGGAAGCTTAGCCTGGCTGGTGTGGGAAACAAATCTTTAGTCTCATATCAAACTGTGCTATTGGGCTTCTCCTGAGTTATTCTTGATACCATCTTAACCCCCTACTAGTCATAACAGTGTGTGTGTGTGTGTGTGTGTGTGTGTGTGTGTGTGTGTGTGTGTGAATATGCATCCCCAAAGAGATTAGCTTGTGAAGGGCTTTGAATGCCAAACAGGATTTTTATTTGATTCTGGAGGCAGGTGATAGGGAGCCATTGGGATTTATTGAGTAGAGGGGATATATAGTCATTCTTGAGCTGTAGGAAAATCACTTTGTTGGGAGAACAGAAGATAGATTGGAATAATAAGGCAGGCAAATCCACTAGCAGGCTACTACAGTAGTCCAGGAATGAGGTAATAAGGGCATATGCCAGAACAGTGGCAGTATAAGAGGAGATAAATAAGTATGTCTGGAAGATAATTGCAAAGGTGAAATAAATAGGCCTTGGAAACAAATCATGTACAGAAGTGAGGGCTGAGAGGGAGTGAGAAGTCTAGGATGACTCCTAGGTTGAAAGCCTGAGAGGCTGGAAGGACAGCATTGCTGTCTACAATAATAGGGAAGACAGGGTGAGAGAAGGATTTAGGGAGGAAGATAATGAGTTCAGTTTTGGACATGTGGAGTTGAAGCTATCTGCTGGATATCCAGTTCAAGATGTCTGAAAGGCATTTGTAGATACAAGATTGGAGATCAAAAAGGAGTTTGAATCAGGATAAGTAGATTTGAGAATCATTAGCATAGAAATGTCAGTGAAATCTATGGGAACTGATTAAATCACTAAGTCATATAGTATAGAGGGGGAAGAGAAGAGGACCTAGGACAGAACCCTGTGAGACACCCATGGTCAGAGGGTATAACATGGATGAAGCTCCAACAAAGGAGACTGAGAAGGAGGGATTAGATAGGGAGGAAGAGAACCAAGAGAGATAAATGTCCTGAAAACCTAAAGAGAAAAGAGTATCAAGGAGGTGGTCATAAACAGTGCCAAAGGCTGCAGAAAGGTCAAGGAGAATGATGCTTAAGAAATAGTCAGTTTTCTCCTTGATTCTTTTCTCTTGGCTTCATTGATCTTGCACTTTCTTGGATAAGATCTCTTATCTCTCCAAATCTTCCTATGTTTCTTTCCCCATTTCTCCTTCCTCTTAGGTATTCCCCTAATCCTTTGCTCTGCTCCTTTTTCATATTCTTCCTTGGCAATCTCTTGCACTTTGACATCTTTAACTATTATATTTATATAGATATTACCCAAATTCATATTTCTGACCAGAGCTTATTAGGGCATTTCCCATCTGTCACTTCCACTGGCATTTCACATTCACATCCATCTCTGTTTCCTCCCTCTCTGATTCATCCTTCACATTATCAGATTAGTCTGCTTAACGAAAAAATCTGAACACATCACCTCACTGTTCAAGATCTTCAGTAACTCCCTAATGACTACTGAATAAAATTGAGAATTTCTAGGCCAAAATTTAAGGCTCTCCACAATTTATCACCAATTTACCTTTCAAGCCTTATATCAGTTTTCCTGATCATATATTCTGTTCTGAATAAAGTATATTCAACATCTCTTAGAACTTTACACATAGTAGGCACTTAAATATTTGTTAAATATGCACAAAGAGCTCTATCAGGAACAGGACACTGAGGCAGTCACCCAAAAAAAAGAAAGAAAATTCAATTCTTTCTGTAGAATCATAAGACCTTAGTATTGAAGGGGACCTCCAGAAATCATCTAGTCCAATCTCTATTTGAAACATGAATTCCTGTCTACCACATTTCCACCAAAATGATAATCAAACCTCCACTTGAAGACATGTAGGGATGGAGAACTCACTATCTCTAGAAAAAGCCCCTTTCCTTTTCAGACAATCAAAATAATTAGGAGGTCCTTTATATTACTTTTACATCTGCTTTCTGGAGCCAAGCAAAATGAATCTAATTTCTTTTCCAGATTCCTGTCCTTCAATACAGCTTCCTACTACCACCATCTTCTCTTTTCTAGTACATAAACCTTCTTAGTTCCTTCAACCAGTCTTCATTTGGCATTATTAACTCAAAGTCTCCCTGCATGCCCTGCCTACAAAGAAATAGCTAACATTTACATAGTGCTTTCGGTTTTGCAAAATGCTTTATAGCTATTATTTCATTTGATCCTCTCAACATTTGATCTTCATTAAGTATAGGCTAGACTCATCCCTATTTTACAGATGGAGAGACTGAGATTGAGACATTAAGTTTCTTGCCCAGGGCAATACAGCTAGTAAGTGTTTGAGACAGGCTTTGAACTCACGACTTCCTGATTTTATAGTCCTTGTTTCCATATTATACACACAATCTTCGATTTATCAATGCCCATTAAAAAAGTGTGCTCAGAACTGAACACGTCCATTACTCTAGATGTGGTATGACCAGTGCAGGATACATTGGAACTATCACATTCCTAATCCTGGACATACTTTTAATGTAGTTCAAAACTGAATTGGGTTTTTTAGCCTGCCAAGTTATACTTTTGTCATCTTGATTTTGCAATTCATTAAACATTCCAGATCTTTTTAGATGCTTTCTAATTATGTTATTCTTCTCTTGTTCTCTAAACAATGATTTAAAAAAAAATTAAGCATAGATTCCTTTATTTTGTAGGCCATAGAATCTAAAAGTCAGGGCAAAGTAGGGAAAAAATGTTGGATTTAGAGTTAGAGAACCTGAGAGGTTGCATCCTAATTCTGCCACTCACTACTTTTGTAACATCTAGCTAATCATGTGACCTCTCTGAGCCTCAGTTTCCTCATCTGTAAAATGAAAATGTTGGATTACACCACAATGGAAGTCCCTAAATGCTCCCCACCCCTTTTTGGTTTGCACCTATGTTATATAAAAGCCCCAAGGCATCCGCAGAGAAATGGAAATCAATCCTAGCCATATGAAGATTTTCTACTATTTATGGGGATGAAAGGAACTTAAAAAAATAACTTATAGGGCAGCAGCTAGGTGACTCAGTAGATTGAGAGCCAGGCCTAGAGATGGGAGATCCTGGGTTCAAATCTGGCCTCTGACACTTCCCAGCAGTGTGACCCTGGGCAAGTCATTTAACCCTCACTGCCTAGTCCTTACCACTCACTCTTCTGCCTTGGAACTTATACACAGTATTGATTCTAAGATGGAAGGTAAGGGTTTAAAAAAAAAGCCCCTGTAGGTGGTGAAATGAATAGAGCACTGAGCCTAGAGTCAGGAAGAACCATCTTCAAAATCTAGCCTCAGACACCTACTAGCCAGGTGATCCTTACTCCTGTTAGCCCTCAGTTTGCTCATCTGTAAAATGATCTGGAGTCAGAAAGAGTGAATCACTCCAGAATCTTTGCCAAGAAAATGCCAGATGCATTCGTGAAGAGTCAGACATGACTGCAAATGACTGACTGAAGCAGACCTTCAGAAGCATCAATAAATTCCTCTTTCACTATTAAATAATTTTATGGATATGGTATCACAATGAACAGGAGTGAAAGGCAAGATTTCCTATAGCAGCGAGTTCATATGTTCATAGATTTAGAGCTAAAAGAGAGCTGGTGGTGGTGGGTGGCACTATTTTTGGGGTTCATCACCCCTTTTTATCCCCTTAGCCTCCTAGGAGCACTACTTGTTAGGGTATCAGAAGATACCCTGCCCCAAGACCCTTTCCTGAAATAATCTGTAACGGACCTGTAACTGAGGTTCACTCAAACAATAGGAGCTTCTAGCCCAAATGAGAGCCAATGTGATGTGGTGAATGGAATGAGAGATGTGGAATCAGAAAGACCTGGGACACAAACAAGTTATGTGACTATGGGCAAATTCCTCCTTTGGTTCTCAGGTTCCTCATCTGCAAATTGGATATGATAATGGCACCTACTTCACCAGTTCTTGTGTGGTCAAATGACTCTTATTGTAGTGTCAGGTCCTTTGCTTCTTAGTCACGTGCCCTTTGGCAAATCATTTGAACTGTTTCCTCATCAAATCCAGAGGTATCGGTTGTATGGCCTGAGAGGGCTATTCCCACTCAAACCATATTAAAATGTAGTTCCTATTTAATTTTAAGACACTGATATATTAATTACTTTTTAATTTAATTAATTTTTTAAAAACCCTTATTTTCTGTTTTTTTTTTTTTAAACTCTTACCTTCCATCTTGGAATCAATACTGTGTATTGGTTCCAAGGCAGATGGGGGTAGGCAGTGGGGGTCAAGTGACTTGCCCAGAGTCACACAGCTAGGAAGTGTCTGAGGCCAGATTTGAACCCAAGACCTCCCATCTCTGGGCCTGGCTCTCAATCCACTGAGCCACCCAGCTGCTCCCTATTTCTCTTTTAATAACAACTCAAGACAGAGAGGCAAGGGCAAGACAAATGAGGTTAAGTAACCTCCCCAGAGTGACATAGCTGGGAAGTATCTAAGGCCAAATTTGAACCCAGGTCCTCCAAACTCTAGATCTGGTGCTCAATTCACTGGGCTACCTAACTGCCTCTTGATATATTACTTGAAAAAAGAATAATAACCCCATGTGGTTTCCTAAGTCAATATGCAGCCTGCAGGAATTCTTCTGTGTGGGTTTATGATTCCCATTTCTATTTGTGTTTGACATCACTGACCCAGAAAGCATCTGGGATCCATCCAATTTTTAAGCTCTTAGGATTTTGTTTTATTTTATTTTTTAAAACCCTTTCCTTCTGCCTTGGAACCAATTGGTCTCCAAGGCAGAAGAGTGGTAAGGGTGGGCCATGGGGGTTAAGTGACTTGTCTAGAGTCACACAGCTGGGAAGTGTGTGAAGCCAGATTTGAAGCTCTTACAGTTTTAATCTGCCTACCTTACAGCGTTGTCTTATGTATCAAATGAGATAATAGCTATGGAAGCTTTTTAGAAGCTTTAACGCTTCTTACCTGCGTAAGGCATTATTTCTATTATTACGAAGATAGACAGTGAGAATACAGACATAAGATAGAGTCTGAATGATGCACAAGGTCTCTGCTGACTCTCTTCGCCTGGAAGGATGAGGTTGAGAGAACAGGAATTCTGCTGAGAAGCATGTTTTTTAAGGCTGATGCAAAACCCTATTCAATGACGTTGCAGTGAGTCAGCTCAGTAGGTGGAAGTGATTTTCTATAATAACAGTATCGTCTATTTTCTTCCTCCTGCAGTGTCACACATCACCAAACACAGACCCTGCACTGCACCTACTGAGTCAGCCCCTGTGGAGGAAACAAATGAACCAAACCTCCCAGCACTTGCAGTCACTTTTTGCTTTTCTGGTCCAATGTGATGAGATGGGAAAGGTCTCATTCTAGCTGTCCCCATTCCTTGCCCCTGAAAAATTCCTGCTTGACAGGAAAGGAGGGATGTGTGATGTTCCTTGGGAATACACAATCTTTTTTTAAGTATTCCAAGTTAAGCGAGGGATTACTAAAGCTACCACAATGGAAATAGGTCACTAGAGTTAACCCCCAAAGAGATTGTTATAAAACTGTAAAAACTGTCGGTGTTGGGAAGAAACAAAGGTGAGTCAGACAGTGTTTGTACAACCCATCTTTTGGTTGTATTAACATCTGACTGATTGCCTGTATTAACATCTGACTGATTTCCTGTTCCCCCCTTGGAAAGATTATCTCTGATTGATCCTGGATATATCTTGCTTGCGAGTAGTTGTTTGCATGTTGTCTCTCATGTTAGATCACTGGGCTCCTTGTTGAGCAGGGACTGCTCGGACCTTTCTTTTGGTCCCCAGTGTTTAACTATGTGCCTGGCACATAGTAGGTGACATAGCACTTCATAGACACTTGTTCACTTGGGATCCATTCAGGAGACTTCTCTATGCCCAGTAGGTGCTCTGCACTTTTCCAGGGGCTAGTCAATTCAAAGATGTATGAGACAACATTCTTGTCCTCTTACAGCTTTTTACATAATAGGGGAGGCATAAAACTGCCATTATTGTGCCTGGTTATATTTCCTTTTTTCATCTTTAGAAGGAAATAAAACTAACTCATTCATAAAATACAGGATTCACTCAGAGCCTTAAGAAATAGGCAGTTTGGGGCAGCTAGGTGGCTGATTGGATTGAGAGCTGGGCTCAGAGATGGAAGGTTCAAATCTTACCTTAGACACTTCCAAGCTTTGTGACCCTGGACAAGTCACTTAACCCTGATGCCTAGTCCTTATTGCAAATCTGCCTTAGAACCAATATGTAGTGTTGATTCTAAGAGGGAAGGTAAGGGTATAAAAAAACGAAAAAGACACTTTGTGGTGCAATGCATGGTTCTGTCCCAATAACCTCTGAACCAGGGTATTTCATTTTCCCTATTACCTGCAATGGTTAGATCTTCCTGAAAAGCAACAGTGTTAGGGGGCAATGAAGAGATCCCTGGGTTTGCAATCAGGATAGAGGGAGTTCAAGTCCCAGTTCTTACATTTTCTGTGCTTTTCTGGGCAGGCCACTTAATCTTCCTGAGTTTCAAATTCCTCCCCTGCATAATGGGAAGATGAGTAAATTGAACTCCTTACCTTACAGGGTTATTGTAACCCTGGTCTTTGTAAATATTAAAGCATTAATGGCTCAAAATGTGGACTTTATTGTTATCCTGATCTGGATTGCTGACACTGTTCATGCTTTCCCAATCATTCTTAATCCCATCGTGTAGGGCAGAATCTATTCTCTCTTCTCCACTACCTGCAATTCCTCTGATTTCTTCCATAACGGGACTGTATCTTCTGGTGTCTGAGGGCAACTTCTAATTGGCCCCACCTTCCCTTCAACCAGTTGAGTCAATGCCTCTTGCTGCCTTTGGGTGAGGAAAGTCCCACTAGTGACCTTCTTGTCTTGGGGATCAGGACAGAATATAAGCAAATAACTGCGCTGCAAAATAGATCATTAAAAAAAGAAGCTCAGCATGTCATTTGAAGTCTGAAAAAGGAAAGGCCACTTCTGAATGGAGGGGTTTGATGAAGGCTTTGTGAGGAGCTGATGTTTGTGCTGAGTCTTGGAGGATTTCATAGGATTTCAACAGGAAGGGACATTTAGAAGATAGGGAATGTTGCAAGCAAAAGCTAAGGTAGGGGAAGCATCATGTATGGGGGGACAATAGGAAGTCCAGCTGGACTGTAATAACCCCCTCTTCTACTCATCAGACTCAGGGTGGTGTAGTAGAGAGACCTGTACACAGAGGCAGAAGATGGGGTTCATGTCCCAGCTCTGCCACTCATTCAGATGAATCACCTCTCTGGGTCTTTTTCTTCCTCTTTAAAATGAAGGTAGTAGCAATAGTAGAAGACTTGTAGTAGGAGACCTCCAAGGTTTTTTTCAGTCCTGTGAGAAATTACTTTTCATCCTTAGTCTCTTCCTCTTGTCTTTCTAAAGCTAAAAACTTAGCTTTCTCCTAAAGATATCACATCTTGGCACTGCCCTTTCCAGTGTTAGCCTCTCATTCTCTCATGACTCTCAATTTGCAAAATCAGAATACCTCATGTTTCTTACCAATACCTCCATTACTTTGTTCTAACGGTAATGCTCCAAAGTTCCTCATTTGAAGTTTATGCCATTAAAGTCTTTTAGCAAGTTCTTATTCTGGCATGTATGAGTGCTCAAGGAGGACTTCACCTCTGATATGAGGGCCTGCCAATCCCTTTTCAGGATCGCTCACTCGCCTTTGGTATCCCCTTGTTGACTAACTCTCACCAGTGGCTCAGAGAAGCTGCAACATGCACAATGGCCACATTCTAATGAGCCATCTTGACGGATGGGGTAAACCATGTTGAGGGTAATGGATAGGCCACAAATCCATCGGGGAATTAGAGAGGTGTCCACCTCAAACTTATAAACACTTCCCTTGGTGGAAAGGGCAGATGAGAACAACTTGTTCCAACAGCCAGGAGAATAGCTGAAGCAGGCACTGTGGATTATTTAGTTTGGTCAGACACTGAACACACCAAGTTCACCCAGTGTATCTTGGGTTATCACCAGTTGTCCTTGCCACTGGACTTGGATGGCTCTGGAAGAGAGAGAAACTTCCTTATTCCTTAATGACTTCAGCACCTGATGTTCTCTTTGTCCCAACCTCTAACTTCATCCTTGCCAACTACATTATTCACAATGATGGCCCACACAACACCCTCAACTTCTTTGGATCCTGTGACTTCTATCTCTGTTTTATCTCAGCCATCTGTAGAGTGGATTCACCATCACTTAAAACAGCTCCACTTCCAGGATTGTGAATTCAGAAATCTCTCCCTCAAATCACAGTCTCCTTCCTTGGCCTCTCTCTTCATTGACTCCTGAACCTATAGTGTTGTTCCGACATGATGCTCCCTCTCTCATTCAATAACTTCAGTGGCTCCAGAACTTTCTGGTCCCCAGGATCAAATATAAACCTTTGTTTGCTTCTAAAGACCATCATAACCTGGCCTCCTCCTCCCTTTCTAGTCTTCTCATATTTATTTTTCCATGTACTTGTGGTCCAGTTCTTTGGACTTGACACTTCAGTCTCCCTGCATAGAGCATTTTCACTGGCTTTTCTTCATGCTTGGGATCCTCTTTCTCATCACCTCCATCTCTTGGCTTCCTTCAGATCTCAGCTAGAATTCTACATTCTGCAAAAAGCCTTTCATCGTTCTCCATAATCTTAGGACTTTCCTTCTGAGACTTCTGAATTTATTCTGTGTATAACTTGTTTGCACATAGTTGTTTGCGTGTTGTCTCTCCCATTAGACTGTGAGCTCCATGAAAGCAGGGGCTCTTTTTGCTTTGCTTTCCATCTCTAGGGCTTAGCAGTAGAAGCTTAATAAATATTTAATTATCTCTTCTTTGATCAGTAGTGTTGTGCTATCACAATCCATCATATTTGACCTGATTTTGTTCCCTTCTTTTCACAAGTTTGACCTCCAGGATCAGTCATTTCAGGAAAATACTGTCAATTTACCCAGATCCTTTTATTGCCGTGCCCTTCCACTGTTTTCACTCTTGTAAATCCCACAACTCTGGGTCAACTTTACCATCTGATTTGAATGAAAGTTGAGAGAGAGAGAGACAGAGAGACAGAGAGAGAGAGAGAAGTAGATAGACAGACAGACACAGAGACAGACAAATAGAGAGAGGAAGAGAGAGACAGAGAGGGAAATGGAGAGAGACAGAGAGGGAAAGAGAGAGAGAGAGAGAGAGAGAGAGAGAGAGAGAGAGAGAGAGAGAGAGAGAGAGAGAAAGAGAGAGAAGTAGATAGACAGACAGACACAGAGACAGACAAATAGAGAGAGGAAGAGAGAGACAGAGAGGGAAATGGAGAGAGACAGAGAGGGAAAGAGAGAGAGAGAGAGAGAGAGAGAGAGAGAGAGAGAGAGAGAGAGAGAGAGAGAGAGAGAGAATGAATTGTATATTTTGAAGAGCCCGCTCTTCACTCAGGGGTCTCTGGAGGTGGGATGGTGTAGAGAAAATGAAATGAAAATGAGCCAGAATGCAAGTAGAATTGCAGAGGCTGTTCTCTCTGGTGCCATCTGCTGATTTTTATTTTTATACCCCTTTTTTTCCTTATGATCTCATACAGGTTTTGATTTTCCCATACATTAAAAATCACATATTAACTTTTGAAATATCATATGACTGGCATTTACTAATTATCCTATTGTGGTTAAACAAAGAAGCAAGCTTGGTCAAAAATTATTCATTATGGCCTGGCTTAGTTGGAACTTTATTATTTTCAGCCATCCGTAAGGTACAAGAACATCATTTCCTAGCTAAGCATAATGGTTGATTATATTTTAACTAATTAAATCTTGCATATTCTTACTTTATACTATTCATACCTATCATCAATCAAGAAGATAGTTATGGTAGTTGGTTACATCAAATAAGATACAATAATATCAGTCTGGTCCAAATATTGTTCCAATTATGTTCTTTTATTTTTCACTATTTTTAAAAAAAGTACGTTTGCTGTTCTTTCTGCTAGAGGATTAATACGAATGCAGTTCTGGAAGCGTGATTTTGGGCTAATTTGTCATTCCCCTGTTTTCCTTGTGTTTCACTGTTTCCTTGGTCTGTGGGAGTTTGGGAACAAACCCAGGCTAGGTACATTCTTGCTGGGGAATTTAGAAACTTGCATTAACTCACTAACTGCTGGTTTATTGCAGAGATGTTTCTAGGGGAAGTTTCTGTATTGTGAGGGTTTATTTAGGGGTTTATTTTAGGATAGTGAGTAGTCTGTGACTGTGGTTGTTCTTGCCATGAACCTGTATTGTTTTTCTGTGTCTCCCTGGGGCTGAATAAGGATACTGATTACAATAGTTTCAATGCAAGTGAATGCTACTGAGAAAAGAGTCATATAAGGGAAACTGAGTGAGAAATTTCCATCCTCCTGACAACCTGCTTTGCTGGTTTGTCAGAGCTGGTGACGAGCTGTGCTAAACGTCATGGGCTTTGATGGCTTCCTGAAGTATATCAGAGCACTAAGAGAGCTAAAAGGCCATCTAGTTCAGTCCCATCATATGACAGAAAATGAAAATATATCATCTTAGGATTTCTCATTGGGTATTGTTTAAAGCGCATCTAATCTTGTGGTCTCATGATTTTGTCATTCTGTGAAAAATGAATAAAACATCCCTGGTTTGAAATAGCTTCCAATCTAGTAGGCAACAAAGACATACAGATATCCCACCCAACAAAAAGAAACAAGGCACAGAAAAATGTGGAGAGAGATATGAGACTTTAAGATACAGACATCTTTTGCCTCCCTTTTCAAATCACAGATAATGAAACTAAAGTAATGCATGATATCTTTTTTCTTTGTATCCCCAGCACTAAGCACAATGGTAAGAACATAGTAGGTGCTTAATAAACACTTGTTGGGTTGACTGGCCTGCTTTCCCTCCCTATTCTGGCCCATTTCTGGAGGGAGTTGAGGTACCATACAGACCAGCATCTATAGACCACTACAGATTCATGCTATGTAACCTCAGCTGAACCCTAACAGCCTTATTACAATCCTTTAATTCATCTCTGATTGACCTCCCCCCCAATATCCTTTTATACTCTATACTGCAACTATTCTAAATCTCTCTTCTCAAGTCTTCACTTTTTCACTCTAACATTTTATCTAATTAAATGGCCATCCCTTCCTACTTTATGGATAATATTGAGGCCCTGCACCTTGCATTCCCTCATAACCCCTTACCTCCACATCTCAGAATGTCTGACATTTTTATCCATCTTAGAGGCAGCTGATAATGTAGTAGATAGAAATGAAAGCTTGGAGTCAGGAAGATGAATTCGCATTTGGCCTTAAACGCTTACTAGCTCTGTGACTTTGGACAAGTCACTTACTCTCTGCCTCAATTTCCTCGACTGTAAAATAGTTATAATAATAAGAGCACCTACTTTGGAGAGTTATGAGGATCAAATGAGATGATGTTGGGAAAAAATATTTCACACAGTGCATGGTACATAGTTGGAGCAATATAAGTGCTTATTTATTCCATTCCATCTCCTCTTTCTTTCCTCCATCCTGAGGTTAAGGGCATCCTCTTTCCAAGGCTAGTTCCTCTACTTATGTCCTATAGCAAATCATCTTTCTCATCTAGAACTTTGCTCCCTTTAGCATTCTTCCCTACTGCCACACCAATCTTCAATCTTTCCTGCTCTATTGGGTCCTCTCCCTATGCTTAAGATTCTAAAAATATCTTTCTTTGACCCTTCCATCCCTTCTGCTATCATCTGGTCTCTAATCCTTTGGTCTCTAAAACTTTCTCGGGGAATTACTGCTAAGCTAGAGGTGGCTGGAAGGTACAGTGGATAGAGCACTGGGTCTGGAGTTAAGAAGGAATGATATAAAATCTCAAACATTAGCTGTGTAATCCTGGGCAAGTGACATAACCTCTGGCAGACTCAGTCTCTTCATTTGTAAGATGGGGATAATAATAATGCCTTCCTCCCAGGGTGGTTGTGAAGATTTTTTCTTGTAAAAATGCTACCTTAAAATGATATAAATGCTAGCTATCATATTATTAACTGATGTTTACATAGCATCTTTCTTGTGTTATCTCATTTTGCTTCTATATAATATATACTAAAATTGGAATGATATAAAGATTACATGGCCCCTGCACCAAAACAATATATGCATTTATAAAGCACTCCATTTTCCCCATTAATTTCTTCTTATCCATTAACTCTTGCCCTAAAAATATTCCAATAATTTCTAGGTTTTTTAAAAAACATTTTATTCTGCCAATCCCTTAATATCACTTTATGTTTTTCTCTATCTCATAGCGAAAATCCAAGAAAAAGCTTCCTATACTTGTTGCCTCCACTTTCTTACCTCCCACTCATTTAAGAACCCTTGCAGTCTTGCTTTTATCCCCATCGCTTGATTGAAACTGTTCTCTAAAAGGCCTCCCATGATAGCTTTATGATGACAAAGAATTGCTTTTCATTCCTTATTCTTCTTGATTTCCCAATTTTTGACCCTACTGACAACCTCTCATTCTCAAAACTCAGTCCTCCCTGGGTTTTCATGACACTCCCCTGTTGTGGTTCTCCTCCTTCTTGGATTATCATCTCAGTTTCCTTTATGGGCCCATCTTTAAGTGTGAGTGTACCCAATAGCTCTGATTAGGTACTCTTTCTCTTCTCTATACTATGTATTGGAAAATTCACCAACTCCTGTAGGTTTAACTATCATTATTGGGCAAATGACTCTTAAACAATAATAATAGTTAATATTTGTTGTTGTTATGCCCAATTCTTTGTGATCCCCTGGGCCATAATTATCCTCAGAGTTTTCTTGGCAAGGATGTTAGAATGGTTTGCCATTTCCTTCTCTAGTGTATCCTTCTGTTCAACAATCAGAGGTTAAGTGACTTGTCCAGGTCACATAGTTAGGAAGTGACTGAGGCTGGATTTGAACTCAGGTCTTCCTAACTCCAAGTCTAGCACTCTGTCCAGTGAGTCACTTAGCTGGCTCCTATCTAACATTTATATAGTAGTTACTATGTACCAGACACTATGCTAAGTGCTTTGCAATATTATCTCATTTATTGATACAGTACCCCCAAGGAGGTAAGTACTACTATCATCCCCATTTTACAGATGACAAAACTGAATGTGAAACTTCTCTCTCACCTCTTCCTCTTTCAAACCTAAGCTCCCTTCAAGGTTCAGTTTGAGTACTACATTCTTAATAAGGTCTCTCTTAATTCTCCCAGTTGGTAGTGCCCTTCCACCAAATTATTTTGCATATATTGGGCATTTACTTACCTGTGTATATATTATTTCTCTCTCAGTAGAAAGTAAACTCAGAGTGGACAAAGATGGTTTGGTGTTCATCTTTGTCACCTCAACTCTTGCCACAGAGTTTGGTATACAGTGGATGCTTAATAAATGCTTATGGACTTGTATGGTTGAAATCGATCCTCAAAAAAACCTCATTAAAGTTGGCATAACAGGCAATATTATCCTCACTTTGAGGAATAGGAGATGTGGAATGTTTGTTACTTGCCTACAGACACTTGGCTAGTAAGTCCCAAGGCTCAAAGCCTCGTCTCTTTTGACTCCCCAAGTCCAGAGCTCTTTCTACCACATCATCCTCTCTTTTGGCTCCACTTCTACCCTCCTTATTTGCTTCCCAAGCCTCTGCAATCTGACTTCCTTGACTACTGATCTTGAGGAAGTAGAGGTATCAACAGACACTGTGTTCCAGTGGAAGGAGCATTGGTGCTGAAGTCGAGTCGACACCCAGGTTCAAATCTTGCATTTAATTCTTCTTAGTTGTGTGAGTATGGTTAAGTTCCAACATCTGGAAAACTTGATTTCCTTATCTATAAAACAAGGTTGTTGTGAGATCATATGAGATTATGTATCCAAAATGACTTGTGTCAGTTTTTATTAAGATTGCCAGTAGCTTCTTTTCTTTTAAACTCTCTTTTAAACCTTTCATTTTAGAATCAGTACTAAGTATTGGTTCCAAAGCAGAAGAATAGTAAAGCACAGGCATTTGGGATGAAATGACTTGCCCAGGGTCATATAGCTAGGAAGTGTCTGAGGTCAGATTTGAACCCCAGTCCTCCCGATTCCATGCCTGGCTCTATGCACTGTGCTACCCACCTTCTGGTAATAAGTTCCCTCTTATTGACTGAATCAGAGTTGTCATCCTTGACTTTACTGTAGTATTTGATACTTTTCATCACCCCTTCCTTTATTTTTTTTTCTCCCCTGGTTTATGTACCCTGCTCTTTCCAATTTTTCCTCCTACTCTCTGGAGTGCTCTTCCATTCCCTTCAATGATTCATCTTCCTCCTCCACCCAACCTCTAAATGTTGGCATCTAAAGTGTTTCTGTCCTTGGTCCACTTTTCTCTAAGCATGCTCTGTCAGTTAATGATCTCATCTGCTCTTTTTTTGTTGTTCTGTCATGTCCTACTCTTCCTGACCCTATGGACCGCATTGCCCATGGAGTTTTCTTGGCAAACATACTGGATTGCTTTGCCTTTTCCTTTGCTTTGTCTTTTCCTTCTCCAGTGGATTAAGATAAATGATGGTTAAGTGATTTGCCCAGATTTGCAAGTGGCTGAGGCTAGATATGAGCCCAGGTCTTCCTGACTCCAGGCCCAGTGCTCTATCCACTGAGCTATCTAGCTGCCTTTCGTATGCACCCATAGCTTTCTAAGAAAATGATTATTAATTCTCTATGGCTTTTTCTACTTTGTCTTGAGTGCCAATCACTTATTTCTAGGTACTATTGGTACCTCAAACTCAATATTTCTAAAACAAAACTTATCATCTTCTGTCTTTAACTCTTTTCACACCAACTTCTATATTTCTCTTGATGTCATTGCCATCATCCTAGTCACTCAGGCTCTAAACTTCCAAGTCATCTTTGACTCTTTCCTCAACCTCACGCTTACTTCCATAACTCAATTGTTTTTCAGGTTGCTGGCCATTTCTATTACTGTTTGATGCATATGTGGCAACCAAGTGATGCAATAGATAATGGATGGAACACTGGGGTCTGGAGTCAGGAAGACACAAGTTCAAATCCAGCCTCAGACCCTTACCAGCTGTGTGACCTTGATCACTCTGTTTGCCTCAGTTTCCTCAATTGTAAAATGGGGATAATAATACCACATACCTCCCAGGGTTATTGTGAGGATCAAATGAGATAATTAGAGAGCACTTAGCACAGGACATGGCTTGTATTGAGCTTTATATTAATGTTAGCTATTATTATTATTATTATTATTATTAAAATAATATTCTTGGGATCTGATATACCTCTCTGTGCCAGGAACATAGACTCTCATCCACATCTGATGAAATGGTCTTCTTCCTTCAATTCACGTGCCACCTGTTCCATAAAGTTTCCCTTGATATCCCAACTGAAAATGATCTCTTCTTCCAAATGAGCTCTAACCTTTTAGCTGAACTTCCTCTGACTTTTTCACCTTCTAAGAATAATTATAGCTGGCTTTTATATGATGTTTTACAGGTTACAAAGCACATTATATAGGTTACTTTGTTTGATCTACCTTTTATTATGCTATTTATGTTTATATTTTATCACCACCACCTCCTGGGTCACCCTCAACTCCTTGAAGGAAGAGGCTGTATCAATTTTCATTTTCTTATCTTCAATTCCCCCAACAGTACTTTGTAATCAATTCAGTCAGTAAGCAAGCATTTATTTTATAAAGCACTTACTATGTGCCCGGCACTGTGCTGTGCCCTGGGGACAGAGAGACAAAAGTGAAATAGTTCCTCCCTTCAAGGACCTGACAGTTTAGCTGAGGGAGACATCATAGGAGTCAAGGAGGTTTACAAGGCTATTCAAAATAAAGGCCAGGTAAATTTGGGGAAGAAACATTGACAGCTGGGGAGATCAGGAAAGACATCATAAGGGAGGAGACACTCATGAGCTGAGCTTTGAAGACAACTAGGGTTTCCCAAGGCAGAAGTGAGAAGGAAATGCAATCCAGGTTCTGAAGGAAACTTGGCAGATGTACTAAGTTAGAAGATGAGGTACTGATGAACAGCAAAAAGCTTCAGAGTAGAGACTTAATAAAATCGATGAGAGGAAATGTGATGTCAAGGGATGAGTGCTCAATTTTAGAGTCAGGAAAAACCTGTGTTCAGATCCCAACAGATAATCACTAGCTCTATGATTATGGAAAATTCATTTAACTTGTAGCCTCTTTGTACCCTAATGTCTGTCCTAGGCTTTGGGAGGAAAGAGAAGATGGTATACCTAGTTGGTCCCTAGGGATAACCAAAGCATGTATACAAACAAGACAGGTGGCAGCTCAATGGATAGAGAAAGCATTGAGTATATGGGTTAAAGGCAACACTGAAGTGAAGAAATCTTTCCATCCAGCCCCTTTTTGGTACTCCTATGGCATATGCACAAGATTAGGAAGAAGAACAAAGAATTTCTTGTCATCATTATTATTTAGTGATAGTCATTTATAATCATTTAGGTGGCCAATAAATGTGTATTGAACTGAATTAAATCACCTCCCCTTAAACATCTATGCCTTCTTTTTCTAAAGCTTTCAACCATTTTCACATGTATTATAGTAGGACCTTGTTTTACTCAACTGATATGTTCCATGACCCTTCGGGCAACTCAAAAACATTGTGTGATGGCAAAACCCTTATTTAGTAAGTATTTCTTATACAAACCTATCGAGGTATCTTATGACTTTTCTTGAGCTTATCTGAACTATCCGAAGCCCTATTCTTGTACTTTGGGGCCATTATTGATAATTCATGAAACAAAGAGAAGCACTGCTCTGATATAGACATGACTTCCGGGTCGAGAACTCCAAACAAAATTTGATGCAGGAGCTAAAGTTTGATGAAAACCATGTAAAGACTCACAGGAACGCTTCTCAAACGGAGAATGAGAGTGATTAGGAGAATTGCCATGAGACCTTATGCCACTTGGGAAAATGGCATTGATTTAGTACATAATTAAAATTTTTTATTTAATTTATTTATATATATTTATTTATTATATATATATTATTTTATTTAGAAAATTTTATTTTCTCCCTCCTTTTTTTTGATAGCTCAATAGCATAACCTGGATTTGCTTAGTGTTGAGTTTGAATAAAATGAGAGCCTCCTGTATTCTCCTAAACTTATATGAAATAAGAAGCAGCAGGGAAGCAGGTATTAATACCCCTATTTTATAGATTTAGAACTGTGGCATCCAAAGGGTAACCCACACTTATACAATTTAGCAGAGAAAGGAGCTACTTCATTCTAATGGGGCCCAAGTTTGAATTCTAGCTCTTATTACTAGCTCTGTTATTTACCTTCTGGATTCCCTTGGGCAAAATACAAACTCCCCACTTTCTTCATCTATAAAATGAAGGTATTTGACTACCTCTGAAGTCAACTAAGCAACAATCAAAAAATATCTATAAAGGGGGCAGCTAGATGGCTCAGTGGATTGAGAAGCAGACCCAGAGATGAGAGGTCCTGGTTTCAAATCTAGCCCCAGAGAGTTTCTAGCTGTGTGACCCTTGGCAAGTCACTTAATTCCAATGCCTAGCCTTTACTGGTCTTTTGACTTGGAATCGATACTGTGCATTGATACATAGTATCGATTCCAAGTCAGAAGGTATGTAAAGGGAGAAACCAGGGTTAAAAAAAATCTGTTAAACACTTAATTATTAATAGATAAATTACAAAATAGTAGATATTAAGCCCTTATTATGTTCTAGGCACTGTTAAGACCTGGAGAAACAAGGAAAGGGAACAAAAGAACTCTTACCTTCTAGGAGCTCCCATTCTAATGGGAAAAACATGTAAAGTAGGTATATGGAAGAGATCTACAATGTAGATGGAAAGCATATAGCCCTCTGCAGCATGTCAGATATTGTTTTAGGCGCTTGAGACATAAAGTCAAAAATGAAATTAGTTTTTGCCCTCAGGGAGTTTGTATTCTATTGGGAGAAATATCTCTTCCATGGCAAAATCCTTGTGTCCTGATACTCAAGGATACGCACTGTTTATATTACTGCTGTGTAATATTTTCTCCTTTTCAAAATACCTGTTCCAATTTAAAATTTCAATCAGTAATTGTCTAAGACAACTGATACTATGTCACTTACATTTTTTTTTTGAAATGTAATTTATCTAAGTTTCCTCCTTTTGATATCCCGGGTCATCTCAGATAATGAGAAGAAAAGTAGAGTCTTAATTATTGAGTCCCTTCCACTCCCTGGTATGATTATAAACTCAGAGCTCATGCTAAAGTTATCCTGAATTCCCAGTCCCTAGAAGAAATGTAAACAGAGTTTTTCACAGTAAATATAAAGATGATGAAGCTGCCTGGGTGTGGTGTGTTCCCAGAGTTATTCACTGGGGGAAGCCTACGCTGTGGAGGGAGGATGTGCAGCCTACTGATGAAAGGTGCTTATTCTGAATCATGATTCTTCTATAGGAATGGGAGGATTGTGATTCACATGTGTCAAGGTTGATGGAAATATTAAGGGCTCCATTCTTAAAGAGAAAGAATAGACATCCTCATTGTCTTCAGATATTTCATTTCTTTTTTTAAAAAGTCATTCGTTCTCCATCCCACTGATTCAGTGAGTAAGCACCTTGTTATGTACTGAATTAAATTAAATCTATGATCAGAATAGAGTGCTAGTGATTTTCAGTGTATGCTTAGTGCAGAGAGAACCGGATTCTACATTTGTTATTCAAGCACCAATCCCATCAACCCAAGAAAGGTCAAGAGATATCTTTCTTTGGAGGAACCTTTTCAAGGGATAGTGACCTCCCTGTTCTGTCTCAAGGGTCAAACTAGAGAAAATGGGTTTCAGTTGTAACGTGATGGATAAGAGCAGACATATTATAGCAATGGCTATTAAAAGCAGAGTGAGTATAAAAAGACATTAGAAGAGATTTGATAATTGGTCACTTTCTCATTGGTCTGGGATATGATACTTTTTAAAAGAAAGAGGGAAGATTAAGTGATTTCTTAAGTACTCACAGGACAGAGTAACACCTCAAACTCTACCTTTTTTTCTTTTTTAAACCCTTGCCTTTTGTCTTAGAGTCAACAGAAATTATCAGTTCCAAGGCAGAAAAGTCCACTAAATCACCACGCTACCCCACAAGCACCACCTTTTGCAGGAGATCTTTATAGTCTTTGCTAGTCTTCCCATCCATTCCAATGGACCCTTTCCCCTAAAATAATCTTCCATCTGTTTTTCTACCTTGCATATATCTTATGTATGTTGATTTATGAATGTAAACTCCTTGAGGGCAGGGACTTTTATCCTTCCTTTTTTCAAATTGCCAGTATTTACTAAGCACTCAACAAATTGATTGTAGGAGTCTTCTAACTCTGTAATTGTTATTACTATTTTACTTATTTTTAAAAAATCTGTCCATAATTTAAATTCATGTCCTACCTAAAAGGAGTCAAATTCAACACCAAAGCTTTTACTTCCATGAAACTTCCCTATTCCTCCCTTTTTTTGAGCTTGACTTGATGTAGGCTAGTTCGCTAGTGGCACAGTGGATAAAGTGCTGACCCTGGAGTCAAGAAGACTCATTTTCCCAAGTTCAAATCTGGCCTCAGACACTTACTAGCTATATTATTTTGGCCAAGTCACTTATCCCTGTTTGCCTTAATTTCATCGTCAAAATGAGCTGGAGAAGGAAGTGTCAGATTGCTCCAATATTTTTAACAAGAAAACCTCAAATAGGGTCACAAAGAGTCTGAAATGACTGGACAACTACAACAAAGTCTCTGATAGTTTAGAGAAAATATTGGGGAAAATGAGACACACAGGATATAGTTAGTAATAGAGATAATTAACATAACCATAAAATATTCAACAATGGTAGGCATTAAGAACACAAAATAAATAAAAATACAATAGAACATAGATAATGTTAATATGTAGTATTCTAAGTTAATATAAGGATCCTTATTATGGTTTAGTAACCTTTATTTCTATTTATATTAGGCCACTGCTTTATAGTGCCTCTTCTCTGCATTTGTAGATAATATTCCCTTTTACATTATGGTTATTTGTGTGTATATCCTCCCTGCCCAGATGTAAGCTCTCTGAGAGCCAAAACCATATCTTACTCATCAGTTACATACTGTAGTTTAGTGCCTTTCACATAGAAGGAGGTTAATAAATGGTTATTGAATTAAAGGTGACAGGAGAGACAACCAATCTCTGTAATAAACACAGAACAGAAGTGAGCTCAGTGTTAGATGTCCCTGGTCTTGTGAGAAAAATAATTCTATGCCATGCAATCAGTCAACAAAGAATTATCCTCTAGTTAGAGGAATCAAAATGTATAGACTGGGAGGCATTGTGGTGCAGTTAAAAAAAAAAGATCAATTAATCGACATTTATTAAAGACCTACTATGTGCCAGGCACTACACTAAGTTGGAACTTCCTGGCTATGGGACCATGAACATTGCTTAGCTTCTCTGAGCTCCAAACTTTCACTTATAAAATGCAGCCATTAATATCACCACCCACTGTAGAGGGTTGTTACAAGAAAAGCCTTTGCAAACCTTAAGGCATTGCATATATATGAATTTTTATTGTCATTACCAAAGACTGCCTTCCTAACTTGAGACATGTATTTTATGATGATTTCAAAGATAATCCTAGGTCTATGTTGGTAAACTGATGGCATGCATGCCAGAGGGAGCTGCTCCCTTCCCCCTCTCCCTTCATGCCTGAGGACATTTCTCACATCACCTGCCCCTCTGCCCAACAGCCCAATGGGTGTGTGCCTCCCTCCCCTGTCAGGGGTAAGGCGGGGAGGGGGGTGCTCACATGCAGCAGGAGGGTTGCAGTTTGGGCACTCAGTCTCTAAAAAATTTGCCATCACTGCCCTAGACCGATATCTCTCCAACATATACTAGTTAGCAGAGCCCAGGACCAAGTTTGGATGAGAGACTAGTTCCCTTCGTGGCCAGAGAAGGTCACTTCCACAAACCACAGGCAGGTGAGAGACAATAGATTCCTGACCACAGGCCCCAGTCCCCCCCAAACACAAAAAATATAGGACCAGTTTCATGCTCTGTGAAGGAAATTTCAGGGATTTACTATAGCTCATATACAAAGATGGCATATAATGGAAGTCCTAGACTATTCCTGAGTCTAACTAAATGCAAGTTTATTAAATCTTAGGACTACTGCTGTGACATCATTTAATCATTCTGTCTTCCCAAGAATAAAATGATCATAGCATTAATTCTCAGATTGTTACTTTAAGAAGCAGGGTCTTATGCTATTGAATAGTTGGGCACAGCTGTTCTTAATTACTGTTATTAAAAAGACTCAGTCAAAAATCTGCCAGGTTAATACAATTAATTTCTAAGTTTATTTCTGAATTATTATTTTATGAATCACTATTATAAATAATAGTTCACACTTGTATAGCACTTTAAAACTTACAAAGAACTTTTTTCCACAACTCTGAGGGTATTGTTCTCCTTTTGCATATTAGGAAACTAAGACCTAAAGAGATTGTTCAACTTCTTTGTGGTCACCAGGACTCAATCCCAGGTCTCAAGGCACCAAGTGTAGGACTCCTTTTAGAATACCATGGGACCCAGCAATTCCTCTACTATGTCTATATCTTAAAGAGATCAAAGAAAAAGGAAAAGGACCCTTATGTTAAAAAATGCTTATAGCAGCTCTTTTTGTGTGACAAAAATTGGAAACTGAGGGATGTTCATCAATTGGGGAATGGTAGAGATCAAAGAAAAAGGAAGATAACCCTTATGTACAAAAATGTTTATAGCAGCTCTTTTTGTGTGACAAAAATTGGAAACTGAGGGATGTTCATCAACTGGGGAATGTTGTAGCATGGAAATGTGATGGAATACTATTGGGCTATAAGAAATGAAGAGCAGGATGGTTTCACAAAAACCTGGGAAGGCATGAACTGATGCAAAGTGAAATGAACAGAACCAGAAGAACATTGTACACAGCAACAGCAATATTTTTTGATGAACATATGTGAATGACTTTAGCTATTCTCAGTGCTACATTGATCAAAGACGATCCCAAAGGCTCATGATGAAAAATGTCGTCTGTATCCAAAGAACTGATAAAGTCTGAATGCAGACCAAAACATAGTGGATTTCGCTTCATTTCTTCTTCGTCTTTTTTGCTTGAAATCTCTTTCACAAAGTGACTAATATGGGAACACGTTTCATATCATCACACATGTAAAATCTGTTTCAGATTGTTTACTGTCACAGGGATGGGGTGGGAGGAAGGAATCTCGGAGGTAGGAGGGAAGGAGAGAATTTGGAAATAAATTTTTTTTTAGTGTTAAAAAAAGACAGCATAGTCAAACAAAAAATAATATCATGGGACTGAATGGAAAATTCCATCTGAGTTTGGGATACTATGAGTATGTTGGATGTTGGTAAAGTCATCTACAATATATGTATCCAATATGATAAACATTTAGTAAACATTAAGCAAAGCACTGTCTTAGCTAGGTTTTGGGGAAACAAAAGTCTGCCCTTCAAAGACATTACATTCTACCAGAAGATACAACATATAGCAGAGATAAGTAAATACAAGATTATTTGGAGAGAGAAAGAGCACTGAAAACAGGAGAATCAGGGAAGACTTTATAGAAGAGGTAGCACATGAGCTGAGTCTAAAAGGAAGACCATACTTTTGAGAGGTGGATATAGATAATGAATGCATTCCAGGAGGCAACATGCAATCAGCAAGCATGTATTAAGTGTGTATTATGTGTCAGATACTGTGCTAAGATCTGAGAATACAAATAAAAATGAAAAGAAAAACAATCCTTGTCCTTAAGGAGCCTACATTCTAATAAAGGAATTAGGACACTACATAAGAGCGAACTGGAGTAAAAAAAGGGTAGAAGGTAGTTAAGTTAGTCAGTCAATACATATTTATTAAATGCCTACTATATGTCAAGTATGGGAAGCTAGGTGGTGCAGTGGATAGAGGGTTCATCTTCCTGAGTTCAAATTTGACTTTAGACACTTACTAGTGACCCTAGGCAAGTCACATAACCCTATTTGCCTCAGTTTCCTCATCTGTAAAATGAATTGGAAAAGGAAATGGCAAATCACTACAGTATTTCTGCCAAGAAAGTCCCAAGGTGGTTAATGAAGAGCCAAATACAGAATGACAACTGAACTGATATTATTACATTATTAGTTTAGCTAGACATATTCATTTGAACAGAGATAATACTGCTAATTATGATAAATTGAAATTAAACTTGAAGCTTTACAGAATAAATAGAGAGGTCCACAGATCCTACTAGAGCTCTCACAATTAGGGATACATTTTGTATTGCAAAATCACCCCAAACTCCTATACCTTTCCAAGACCTCATTCATTAATCTAGTAGCATTGCTTTCTGTTGTGGGTTTCCTCAACCTACCTTCTTCAACCAAAAGAAACCCAGAAACTCCCTCTAGAGATATACTCAGAATCCCAAACACCCTCCTTCTTTGTACAACATGTTTCTGCTCCCAATATCTTTTTCAGGGAAGTGGCATTCGAATATGCATACATACCAGGGTAGCAGTGACATCCAGGAGGCCTGGTCCTCTAGGACACTGATTCCAGAGCCCACACTTATTTTCTTGGCATTGTACTGGGCACAGAATATGATGCGCTGTAAGTTTTCCACAGATTAGCCCTAGAGGTCATAACCAGCTCTTCATTCTTGAACTATGATCTCTTCTCAGCTCTGCAGCTGAACAGACCGTGAGAGAAAGAAGGGAAAAATCTAGTCAATATGCATAAAAAGATGGAGAGAAGGAAAGCTCACTTCACTGAAAGTCAAGAGGCTCTAGTCTAGTGTTGCCACTAACTAGGTGAGCTTGGTAAGTTGTTTCAACCCATCAGTATCACAGTTCCTTTATTCATAAAATGAAGGTGTTGGATTAGATCTAAATCCTGTGATCTCAGGTGATTTTTTTTTTCAGTTGATGCAGTATATAACACATTCCATAAAAATTCCTTTACCCCTAATCCGACCTCTTTGGAATATAGACTTAGTAATGGTATTTCTGGGTCAATGGGTATTGCATACTTTTATGGACCTTTGGGCATGGTTCCATTTTGCTTTCCAGAATGATTGTATCAGTTCACAGTTCCACCAATAGTGTATTAGTCCGATTTTCTCACATACACTCCAAATAGAGAAGTCCCATCTTGTTTGTTTCTTTTCTTATTTATTCCTTCCAAAGGCTATACATAATGGAATAGAACCACCATTTAAAGAGGGCACTCAGGCTAGCCATATCTTCATTTTCCTCTAGGTTGCATTTCTCCAGACTTTCCCATCACACCTCTCTCCATGCCCCCCAACCTCATTTCCCTTTCCCTCCCTCTTTTCAGTCTCTTTTGATGTATTGCCTTGCCTGTGAAGTAAAGTAAATGATTAAAACTAAAACCGGTCAACTGACCCCACCCTGTATACCTGCTTGTTGTGTAACCATTAACTACAGAATGTTCCCGGCAAAGTTCCAGGAATTTCAAGGTCCTCAAGTATGTCTACACCCCACCATCTTCGGGGTAAAAGTCCTGTTTCCTCATCTTCAAAGCAAAACCCTGTAAGCACCAGACCAAAGCCCTGAGTCTCTTCATCTCCAGGGCAAAGTCCTGTTTCCTCATAAGGACCAGATCAAAGCCTCAAAAATGTATATAAACTCCACTCTGATTATACTGCCTTGGAGCTCTCTTGCAGAGCTTCCCTAGCTCCTTAGAATTAAAGACTTCCCTTTGCTTTGATTGCATTGTCTCTGTGTATTCCTTGGGCAGTCATTCACTTGGACCCTAACACCTGCTAGGATATAAGCTCTTTGAGGACAGAAACTGCTTTTCTTTTAGCTTGCATTTGTATTCCAGCTCAGTGCCTGGCAAGTTAAACACTTAATAAATGCTTGTTGATTGATTGACTAGTAATACTAACAGGTAACTAGGTGGTCAGTGAGAAATGTGACAGTCAAAAAGGAAAGTGACTTAACGGGACATACTCCCCCACTGTCTCAACTTGAGGGAAGTCTATATAAGTTTCAGTAGTGTGAAAGGAAATTCTTGGTTCTTTGTCTATTCTGAGTTTATACTTGTGAAAAGGGAATCCTTTATACTCTTTACCTAGTTGGAGTTAAAACTTTGGTTAACAATAACTTAAATACCCCTACTTAGTACCTCACTAGATTGTGAGGACAGGATTAACTCTCCTTTGTCAACTTTTGAATTAATCAACATAAACAATACGCCCATACTTAACCCTAAAATAAGGGAAACTTACTACTGGAGTTTCTACCTCCAAAAGGAAGACACCCCTACTTAACCTTAAGTAGGTGGAAATCTGCAACCCCTGTGCTAACTGGGTGACAACTCAGAAATGTGTGAATCCTAGGAGGAGAGTTAACACTTTTAGAGGTGACAAGGCAATCCCACTGACACTGCCCCTGGGCAGTGCTAGACAATTTGGAGGCTGTGATTGGCCCCTGTGAAGAGGGGAGGAGACAAGAAGCCACTATAAAAGGCCCTGAATTTTTGAGGCTAGAGGTAAGTTGACTCCAAAAGAGTGAATACAAGTCAGCCTCAGGAGTCACCTTCACCTCAAGTCATTGCCTTGACCTGCCTCTGGGAGGGAACTTGGGTGAGTGGATAGCTGACTTTCCTTTTCTGCCTTCTGGAGAGAATTTAATTCTGGCTGAAGGTTAACAAGTCCTGGCTGAGCCAAGCACTGGAACAATATTTAGTTAGGTTAATGTCTCTACTTTTTTATATTCTTCTGCTTTCACTCTTTCTACTTGTTTTGTAAATAAAAGATTTATAATTTTCATATATTTAGCCAAACCATTAATTTTAACACTTACAGTAGGAATCCCCAACAAAATAAAACCTCCACAGAAACCTTCTCATTCACTTTGGATTATAACTTTTAGGGAGATTGCAGAAACTTAACCAATTTATATCCTTTTCTTATCTTTTCCTAGGACATGAAGTGAAAACACATTATCCTTTGCTTTTTTTAATTAAAATTTTTTTTAATTTTTAAAAATATTTTTCCATGTTTCCATGATTCATTTTCTTTCCGTCCCCTTTCCCTTCTCCAATAAGCGCTTCCACTGGGTTATACAAATGTTATCACTTAAACCTATTTCCATATTATTCATTGTTGTAATAGAGCAATCTTTTAAAACCCAAACCCCAATCGTATATCCTTAAAAACAAATAATTTGTTTTTCTTCTGTGCTTCTACTCCCACAGTTCTTCCTCCCAATGTTGATAGCATTCTTTCTCATAAGTCCATTGGGATTGTCTTATCCTTTGTTTTTAAAAAATGTTTTTAAAGTTACGTGTAGAAATAATTTTTGATAATTGTTATCTGACATTTTGTAATTCAGATTCCCCACCTCCCTCCTTTCTTCCCTTCTCTCTACCTTCAAGGGGGTAAATAATGTGATATAACTTATATAAGTGCTGTATGCAATATGTATTTCCATATTTTTCATGCTGTGAAAGAAGATCCATATCACATGTGCAGTAAAAAACCATAAAAGAAATGAAGTAAAAAATGGCATGTTTTGATCTACAGTCAGACTCTGACAGTTTTTTCTTTGGCTATAGGTAGCATTTTTCATCATGAGTCCCTTGGGGCTATCTTGGAACCTAGCATTGCTGATAATAATTTACTCCTTCACAGCTGGTCATCGAACAATCTTTCTGTTACTGTATACATTGTTCTCCTGGTTCTGCTCACTTCACTTTGTATCACTTCATATAAAATTTTCCAGGTTTTTCTGAACTCATCTTATTTATCTATTAAAACCATATACCATGTCTTGTTCAGACATCCCCCAATTGACGGACATTTCCTCAGTTTCCAATTCCTTGCCACTACAAAAAGAATTGCTAAAGATATTTTGATACAAGTTGTATCTGTTCTCTTTGGGATAGAGATCCAATAGTGGTATTGATGGGTCAAAATTGGCATGTTTACTTTCATGGCTCTTGGTGCATGGTTCCATATTCCTCTTCAGAATGGCTGTTTCAATTCACAGTTCCACTAATAGTACATTAGTGCCCCATTTTTCCCATATCCCTTCCAACATTTCTCATTTTCCTTTTTGGTCATATTAGCCAATCTGATAGGTGTAAGGTGGTACCTCAGAGTTGTTCTAATTTACATTTCTCTAATCAATAGTGACTTGGAACATTTTGTCATATGACTTTAGAGAGTTTTAATTTCTTCATCTGAGAACTGCCTGTTATCAACTGGGGAATGTGTTGTATTCTTATAAATTTGACTTGGTTCTCTATGTTTGAGAAGTGAGACCTTTGTCAGAGACACTTGCTATCAAGATTTCCCCCTAGTTTTTTGTTTCCCTTCTAACACTGGTTGCATTGGTTCTGTTTGTACAAAATATTTTAAATTTAATGTAATCAAAATTATCCATTTAACTTCTAATGATGTTCTTTGTCTTGTTTAGTCATAAATTCTTCCCTGACAGGTAAACTATTTTGTGCTCTCTTAATTTGTTTATGGCATTACCCTTTATTTCTAAATGATGCATATATTTTTATTTTGGTATATGGTATGCGGTATTGTTCTCTCTCTAATTTTTGTCATACTGTTTTCCAATTTTCCCAGCAGTTTCTGTCAAATAGTGAATTCTTCCAAGACCTTTGATCTCTGGATTTATCAAACACTAGGCTACTATGGTAATTTACTATTGTTTGTTGAGTGCTTAATCTATTTCATTATCCTTCCACTCTATTTCTTAGGCAATACCAGATTATTTGGATAGTTGCTGCTTTATAATATAAGATCTGGTACAGCTAACCTACCTTACTTTATTCCCCTCCTCCCTCATCAATTCCCTTGATATTCTAGATCTTTTGCTCTTACAGATGATTTTTGTTATTATATATTTTAGCTCTATGAAATAATTTTTGAGTAGTTTGATTGGTATGGAACTGAATAAATAAATTAATTTATGGAGAATTGTCATTTTCATTATATTGGTTCAGCCTATCCATGAGCAATTAATGTTTTTCCAGTTGTTTAGATCTGACTTTACTTGTGTGAAAAGTGTTTTGTAGTCGTGTGATGATGGGATAAACACCCCACTTACACTCGAGTGGGGGAGGTCTATAACCCATGTGTACAATAGTGGGTGACGAATCAGAATTGACTGACTGCTCCCTGAGAAGTCCTAAGCAAAGCCTTTGTTGTGGTTGGTACACATGAAATGGGAGGAAGGCACAGGAAGTGATGAAAGGAATGGTCTTTATAAATTATAAGAACTTCTGGAAAGCTCTTTTTGGCCTTGAACTGGACCTGGAGGAGAGCTGGCTGAGGACCTTGGACTGCTTTATATTTCTCCTTTGAATTGCCACATGGTGAGTGAAAAGGCTGACTCCCTTTCCTTGACTTTTTTGGAAGGACTATCCTTCAAAAAGGTTTCTTGGTCTTGGAGGAGGCCTCGTGGCTAGAAGCCTTGCTTGATTAACCTCTGGGCCCCCCTTTGCTGGGGCCTCTGAAGCCCTTCCTGGTTCAGACCTTCAGACCAGTACAGAGTAATTATCTTTCACTCTCTCTCTCATTTTCCCTACTTTCTCTCTTTCCCATTTGGAAATAAACTACCATAAAAGTCATTCTGACTTGAGTTTTTTCATCTGGAATTGAGTAATTAATTCCTGGCGACCCTCTCTTGAATATTCAATCCAATCATAATTTTTCCCTTTAACAGTCGTGATCATATAGTTCCTAGGTTTGCTTTGGCAGGAAGACTCCCAGGTATTTTATATTATCTATAATTATTAAAAATGGGATTTCTCTTTCTATCTCTTGATATTGGACTAAAGCCCAATTGGTAGTATAGAGAAATGTTGATGATTTATGTGAGTTTATAATCTCCTGCAACTTTGCTAAAGTTGTTCATTGCTTTGATTAGTTATTTAGTTGATTTTTGAGGATTCTCTAGGTATATATACCATCATATCACCTGCAAAAGTGATAGCTTTATTTCCTCATTGACTATTCTAAATCCTTCTATTTCTTTCTTTTACTGTTATAGCCATCATTTCTAGTACAGTACTGAACAGTAGTATGATAATGGGCATCCCCGTTTCGCTCTTGATCTTATTGGGAAGGCTTCTCACTTATCTCCTTTATAGATAATATTTGCTGATAATCTTAGATAGATGGTATATCATTTTGAGCAATGTTCCATTTATTCCAATGTTCTCTAGTGTTTTTAATAGGAATGGGTATTGTATTTTTTCAGAAGCTTTTTCTGTTGCTATTAAAATAATCATATAGTTTCTGTTGGTTTTGTTATCAATATGGTAAAGTATACTGATAGTTTTCCTAATATTGAACCTTCACTGCATTCCTGATATAAAACTCACCTGGCCATAGTGAATGATCCATGTATATATTTCTGTGATCTCTTTGCTAATATTCTTGCATCAATATTCACTAGGGATATTGGCCTATAGTTTTCTTTCTCTGTTTTTGGATGTCTTTAATTGTTTATCCTTCTCTGCTTTCTGGATTTTTTCTGTGCAAAAGTTATCAAGTGTTAAGACTTTTTTCTTGGTATTTTTGGTGGTTATTTCCTGGGCATTGTTTGTCATCATTATGCTGGTTTTTTTTCTCAGTCAAAAGTCTGAATGAGGCAGGCAAACTCTCTGTGAATAGAGCTAAGGAGCAATTTTTGCCTGAGACTACTTTGAGAGTCTCCTGGCTTCCACTGTCTGCTGTCTGTGGCCCCTCTCAGCTTCACTCCTGTGCTCAAGGTCTGCGCTCCCCAGCCTCCTGGAGTCTCTAGTCTAACTGTTCTCAGGGTCAAGCCCCCAGTGGTCCTAGTCAGCTGCCCAGAGCCCAGAAATTAGCCCACACTTGCTCCTCTGCCTGAGGTTCTCCTCTGAGTCTCAGTGCACTGAGCTGCTTCCATTGTCCTCTGCCTCTCTCCACTCTACTCCTGTGCCCAAGGTCTGTGATCTCTAGCCTCCTGGGGTCTCAAGTCTTGCTGCTCTCAGGGGAAAGCTCCTGGTGGTCCCAGTTAGCTGCCAGGAAGCTAGATTTTGCCATCCTCTCACTCTGACTCTGGTGCACGGCCTCTGACTCTGGTACTGTGGGTGAGGTGAGTGAGGGTTAATCAGCTCATGTTTTGATGGGAGCTATTACCCCCCCCCCCCATAGCATGGAAATGCCCAAATCCCATGTACCTTCAATGCTGTGCCCTATTGTGGGGTCCCTTCATTCATCTGGATATGGTTTTCGTGTCTTTTTGAGGTATTGTGTATAGGTCAGTTTGGAGAGTAAAGCACCTTGCTTCTACTCTGCAGCCATCTTAACCTGGAAGTCCTCTTTCTCTGTTTTTGTTTTTCCTAGTATAGATGTCAACACCATATTTGTGTCATAAAAAGAATTTGGTAGAGCTCCTTCTTCAGTGATTTTTTCCAAATGGTATATATAGTATTCGAATTAATTATTTTTTAAATGTTTGTGAATCCATCGGGCCCTTAGGTTTTTTTTTCTTAGAGAATTTATTGATGGCTTATTCAATTGCTTCTTCTGAGAAGGGATAGTATAAGTAATCTATTTCCTCCTCTGTAAATCTGGACAATTTACATTTTTTTAAAAATATTCATCTAATTCACATAAACTATCAGTTTTATTGGCATATAATTGGACAAAAAATTCTCCTAATAATTGCTTTAATTTCTTCTTCATTGGTTATAATTTCTCTCTTTTCATTTTTAATAGAGTAATTTGGTTTTCTTCTTTCTTTTTTTATCAAATCGAACAATGGTTCATCTATTTTATTGATTTTTTTCATAAAACCAATGTGAAGATGGGATTAACTCTACCTTCCCCATTTTTAGATTTAATCACCAGAAGCATGTTTATACCACACTTACACTTGAGTGGAGGAGGTCTGTAACCCACATGTGTGAAAGTGGGATTGACTGACTGCCCCCTGGGCAGTCCTAAGCAAAGCTTTAGCTGTAATCAGTACACATAAAGTGGGAGGAAGGCACAGGAAGTGATGAAAAGAATGGTATTTAAAAGTGGCCAGAGGGGGCAGCTGGGTAGCTCAGTGGAGTGAGAGTCAGGCCTAGAGAGAGGAGGTCCTAGGTTCAAACCCAGCCTCAGCCACTTCCCAGCTGTGTGACCCTGGGCAAGTCACTTGACCCCCATTGCCCACCCTTACCAATCTTCCACCTATGAGACAATACACCGAAGTACAAGGGTTAAAAAAAAAGTGGCCAGAGGTGGGCAGCTGGGTAGCTCAAGTGGATTGAGAGCCAGGCCTAAAGATGGGAGGACCTAGGTTCAAATCTGATGTCAGACACTTCCCAGCTGTGTGACCCTGGGCAAGTCACTTGATCCCCATTGCCTACCCTTACCACTCTTCTGCCTTGGAGCCAATACACGGTATTGACTCCAAGATGGAAGGTAAGGTTTTTTTAAAGAAAAGTAGCCAGAACTTCCTGTTATACTCACCTTTCACCTTGAACTGGACCCTGGAGGAGCTCTGGCTAAGGACTTTGGACTGCTTTCTATTTTTCCTTAGAACTACTACATGGGTGAGTGTAAAAGGCTGACTCCCTTCCTTGGCTTTTTCCTGGAGGTACTAGCCTCTGGAGGGACTCCTCATCTGGAGGAGGCCTCTTGGCTAAAAGCCTTTTTAATTGACCCTTAGGCCCTCCAGCTAGGGCTACTGGAGTCCTGCCAGAGTAAGCCAGGGCTTGAGCACATAGTCTAGCTCATTGTTAGATCTCTTACTCTACCCTCTTCTCATTTCTCTACTTTCACTCTTTCCCTCTATTTTATAAATAAATTGCTAAAATGTCATTTGGAATTAATTAACTCTTGGCTACCACACTCTGATAAATTTAGTCCAACCCTTTTAAATTTTAACCCCTTAAACATTCTGCCCCTTTCACTAAATCCTTGCTTTATTCACTAGTTTAATGGTTTTCTTATTTCCAGTGTTATTAATCTCTCCTTGGATTTTCAGGATTTTCAATTTGTTTTTTAAATGTGGATTTTTAATTGGTCTTTTTAAAGCTTTTTTTTAGATGCATACCCAATTCATTCATCTTCTCTTTACTTGATTTATTGATGCAAGCATTTAGAGATATAAATTATTCCCTAAGTACTGCTTTGGCTGCATCCCCAAAATTTTGATATGTTGTCTCATTGTTGATTCTGTGATTTGTTCTTTGACCCATTCATTAAGAAAAGATTATTTAGTTTCTAATTTATTTCTAGTTTTTTCTCCAGCTTTTTGTTTAGTGTAATTTTTGTATGGGTTGGAAAAGGATGAATTTAATATTTCTGTTTTTTGCATTTGGTTGTGAGGCTTTTATATTCTATTATGTGATCAGTTTTTATGAAGGTGCTATGTACTGCTGAGAAAAAGGTATATTGCTTTCTATTCCCATTCAGTTTTCTCTACAATCTATGAAGTCTAACTTTTCTAAAATTCTATTCACCCTCTTAATTTATTTCCTGTTTATTTTTTGGTTTGATTTATCTACTTCTGAGAGGGGAAGGTTAATGTCCTCTACTAATATAGTTTTATCATCTATTTCCTCTTGTGACTAATGTAATTTTTCCTTTAGAAATGTGAATGCGTTTCTATTTGGTGTATATATGTTTCATACTGATATTACTTTATCATCTATGGTTTCTTTTATCAATATATCATTTCCTTCTTTATCTCTTTTAAATAGGTTAATTTTCACTTTTGCTTTGTTAAGATCTCTTTGCTTTTTAAACTTTAGCTTAAGGATAGTAGATTTTGCTGAAGCCTTTTGCCTTTACTCTATGTGTGCCTCCGTGTTTTAAATGAATTTCTTTTAGACAGCATGTTGTGGGATTCTGGCTTTTTTTTAAAAAAAAAAATCCTTACCTTCTGTCTTAGAATCAATACAGTGTATTGGTTCCAAGGAAGAAGAATGGGAAGGGATAGGCAATGAGGCTTAAGTGATTTGCCCAGGGTTATATAGCTAGGAAGTGCCTGAGGCTAGATTTGAACCTAGGACTTCTTATCTCTAGACCTGGCTCTCAGTTCACTGATCCACCCAGATGCCCCAGGGATTCTGGCTTTTAATCCACTCTGTTATCCTCTTCCATGTTATGGGTGAATTCATTCCATTCTCATTCACAGTTATAATGACTAACTGTGGCTTTCCCTCCATCTCATTTTCCTATGTTTATCCTTTCTCTCCTTTTAGCTTTTCCCTGTTCACAAATGTTTTTGCTTCTGCTTACATGCCTCTCCAAGTTCCCCCACCCTTTTGTCTGTTCAACTCCCTTTTTGTTCCCATGCCCCTTCTTACTTCCCTATTGGATAAGATAGGTTTCTATAGCTGACCATTGATGTTATTTACCTTTGTGCCAATTTTGGTGAAATTAAAATTCACATATTGCCCACCCCCACCTCATCTTCCTTCTCATTGTACTGATTCCTACATGCCTTCTCATGTGATATAGTTTACCCCTAACTTTCTCTCCTTTTTTCCCCCTGTGTATTCCTCTTTCTTATTACTTGGTGCTTTCTTTTTTAATATCATCCTGTCATATTTAACTTACTGTCTTCTCTCTGTCTAAATACGCTTGTATTCATTGCCCTAATAGTGATAATGTTCTTAAGCATCTTCAGTACCTTAAGTATTTTAAGTACTTTAGGTATCTTCAAAAGTATTAGGTACTTCAAGTATCATATATGTCTTACGAATCTTAGTTATCATCTTACTAGTTATGTAATCCATTTAACCTCATTGTTTTCCTTGATTACCTTAAAGTATTTTTTTACTGAGGTAAATATGTAAAGGTATACCTTTTATACCACAAATATCTTAAGTATTCTAGTTATCTCTTTCATATGCAAATAATATAATCAATTTAACTCCATTGTTTCCTTTAATTATCTTAAATGTAGTAAGTGCTTTAGGTATTTATTATACCATAGAAATCTTAAGTATCCTAGTTTTCACTTTCCCATTCAGGGATGAGATTAGTTAAACCTCACTCATTCCCTTGAGTTTTTTCTGTTTACCTTTTTTTGTTTCTTTTGAGTATCAAATTAGATTATTGAAATGACTTTTAAATTTTTAGTTCTTGTTATTTTGTAAGGAATGCCTGAAAGTCCTCTATTTCATTAAATATTCAATTCTTCCCCTACAGTATTATGCTTATTTTTCTGGTTAGGTAATTTTTGGTTGTAGGCCTAGATCCCTTGCCTTATGAAAAATAATATTTTATGCCTTCTAATTCTCTAATGTAAAATCTACTAGGTCCTATGTAATCATGATTATGAGTCCAAAAATATGAATTTTTCCTGCCCATTGACAATATTTAGCTTGGGAGTTCTGGAATTTGGCTATAATAATCCTGGGATTTTTAAATTTGAGATTTCTTTAGGAGGTAATTGATGGATTTTTAAATTTCTATTTTCCTTTCTTCTTCAAAAATATCTGGTAGTGGGGCAGCTGGGTAGCTCAGTGGATTGAGAGCCAGGCCTAGAGACGGGAGGTCCTAGGTTCAAATCCGGCCTCAGACACTTCCCAGCTGTGTGACCCTGGGCAAGTCACTTGACCCCCATTGCCTCCCCTTACTACTCTTCCACCTATAAGTCAATACACAGAAGTTAAGGGTTTAAAAACAAACAAAAAAAAATATCTGGTAGCTTTCCATGATTTCTTGCAATTTGGAGTCCAGGTTCTTTTTTGGTCATGTTGTTCAGGCAATTTGATTCCTTTTTCTGGTCTCTTGTTTTTCCAGTGAGATATTTCAGATTTTCTTCTATTTGCTCATTCTTTTGAATTTGTTTTCTTTTTTCCTCCTGTCTTATGAAATCATGGCCTTCCATTTGTCCAATTCTAATTTTTAGGAAGGCATTTTCTTCTTTGAGGCTTTGTACTTCCTTTCTTAGAGAGTTATTTTCCCGTTTGAAATATTGTATTTCCTTTCATAGGGAACTGTTTTTCTGTAAATTTTTGTTCTAAGCTGTTGACTTTTTCTATCATTTCCTTTTCCAATTTTTCTTCTAACTCTCATATTATTTATTTTTCTATTCTTTTTTGGATCTCTTCCAGGAGTTTATTTTGGCATACTTTCACATTTTTTCCTTTTTCACATCAAATTTTCCTTTGAGGCTTAAGACATTTTCATTTTTGTATTGTCCTCTTCTAAGCTTGCATTTTGGTCATCTCTATTATTGAAATATTCTAGCATTGAGATTTTTCTCTTTCTTTTGCTCATTTGGGGATTATTTCTTTCCCCTTGATTTTGACTATATGCTGAATCTTAGCTTCATTCCTTGGGTGGAGGAAGTATAGTCCTGTATTTGTTCTGTGCCTGAGATTGGCTCAATCATCTTGGTTCCAGGTTGAACACTCTGTAGAGGTTGACTGGTTGGCCTACTGTGTGAAGGCTTTTAGCTTTTCAATTCGGCCAGGTTGAGTTGGGTTCTGCCCAATCCTGCCAAGGCTGGACCTTGTTGGGCTGAGTTCCCCCCACTACTGCCCATATGGGGTTGCACCTGTAAAAGGAAATTCTTTGTTCTCTTTGAGTTTACACTTGTGAAAGGGAGTCCTTTATTCCCTTTGTCTATTTTGAGTTAACATTTGGTTAACACTAACTTAAGTACCCCTACTTAGTACCTCACTAGACTGAAGACAGGATTAACTCTCCTTTGTCTACATTTGAATTGAATCAATAAAAGGTGAACACCCTACTTAGCACCAGGTGGAGGAGTTCTCCCCCCCTTTCAACTCAATCTACCAGGAAACTTTATACCTCAATCAGCCAGGAATCTGTGAACTCTTATGATGAGTATTCACCTCTCCAGAAGGTGAGACTTAGAAAATCCACACCCTTAGATGAGAACTTAACCTTAAGAAGGTGAGAAGTTGATCCCACAGACACTGCTCCCTGGGAAGTGTTAGACAATTTAGAAACTGTGATTGATCCCTGTGAAGAGGGGCAGGGACAAGAAGTTATCATAAAAGCAAGCCCCGAAATCCCCCAGAGGAGATTGTCTTTGAGAAGATAGTCTGAAGAGATTATATTCTGGAGATAATCTTCTGACTGGGGAGAGTCTTTGAGGGAACTTCATTGGAGACTGTGGATTAGATCTTGGTTTTGGAGCTTGCCTTCAATTTAGACTTTGACTCCTTGACTACTTTGATGGGCTAGTGAAAGGCTGACCCCTTTCCTTGATTCTGGAGAGACTAGCTATCATCTTGGAGGAGGCTGTGTGGTTACTCACTACCAGCCTTCCTGGTTGATAGCTAATTAATCTCGGCCTGGATTAAGCAGATCCGGAGCAAAATATTTAGGTTGATAGGCTAGATAATCTCTCTAACCTCTTCACATTTCTCTACTTTATTGTTTCCTCTCCATTTTGTAAATATTTGTAAATAAATTTCTGACTCAACATATAATAAATTTTGGAAACCACATGATTTCATAAAATTATTGTTCAGCCATTAAATCTAAGCCTTACACACCCAGCCTCTGTTTGGGCTGGGCTATGCAGGGTCACTTTCCTCCCATTGCAATCTATTCTGTAGTCTGTTAGTTTCTGTTTTTCTCCTGCTGAGGCTGGAACAAGACAGTTGTGCTCTTTCCTCTGCTGCTGAGGTTTGTTCATCACCCTCTTCTTGTACCCCAGTGAGATGAGTCTTTCTTGCTATCTCTTCACATTGTTTTTAGCTAGAGCACTGTGTCACCCTTTTTTCCTGTTGGTTCTGCCATTCCAGGGTTCATTTTGAGGTACTTTTGTTCTTCTGGGGTCATTTGGAGGGTGGTTGGCAGTTTCTTACTTTTCCTGGAGTGTTTCTTAATCTACCATTGTGGCAACTGGAAGTCAACAACATGTGACTTATTATACTAGTTAAGAATAATATGTAACCCACTGGTCAACAAAATACATTATAATATCTTAACCTGAGAATGAAAATAGTATGTTGATATGACACATATTGAGAACAATTTCATAACTGGTTTATCATACATATAATTTGTGTCCTTAAATTGACCAATCCTGTGAAGCCATCTGGGTCACTGAAATAACTCTGCTGATTTGAATGCTCCACAGTGAATACATTTGCTTTGGTTTTTTTGTTGGGGTACATATTTATTTAAATGTCTCTGAAGATTCTTTTTGTCACACCCATTTAATAGGCAAAAAGTCATATTTTCTTTAGATGCTAGTGTCCTCCTTATCTGGAGTAGCTATCAGAAAATAAGAAACTACCTGTTAGCAGCCTTCTGCTATCTAGCCATTACTAATATGTCTGACCCCACTGTACACATACAAATAATCATTTACATCATGCTAATGGAAGAAGATATCAAGATGTCAGATCATCTACAACAGGCTGTTATGTGGAAGAGAGATTAGACTTTTTAGTGATTTGATTAGACTTTTTAGTGAGTTTGCCTTAAACTCACCACCCAAGTCAGACTGCTAAATCTCCCCATAAGGTTCTATCACTTCTCCTGTGTGATTGGGGTGTCCCAGCACAAGCCACCAACAGTTCTGCTTCTCCTACTGTTAGGCACCATCAAGTGACTAGTGCCTTGATTCCATTTAACCAATTATTAGTTAGCTTTTACAAAGAGATTTATTTCAAAAACATTCCTACCAACACCTTGTATGACACACTGTCCTATATTCCACCTTGCTCTCTATGGAAAGTAGATTCAGACATAGAACTTTTTCTATTTGGCTTTGGTTCAAATTTGGAACATATTTGCATCCAAACATGGCATCTCTGCCACATGAGTAATCATGTTGGCTGCTGTTGGGCTGACTCTGGAAGGTCCTCCTTATTACTTGAGGCACACTGATGTGGGACTACCTGCAAAATTTAGAATGGATTCAATCCTGGAACTCCTGGACTCCCAGACAACTCATTCTCCTGACCTTTCAAAGCTCATATAGTCAAAGCCTCTGATCCCTTCACCTAAAACTAAAGAACAAATGCTAAGCCAAGCAAGAACCATGATCTATATTTATGGGGCCACATGTTGATCTTAGAGAAAGCAGACTCGAGTGCTCTCTTTCCCATGCAGAGCCTTATTACTCACTGGATGCCATCAGTGAAGGAGTCAAACCAAGAGCAGAGGTCCAACCAAGAGAGCCTAAAGTCAACTAATACCTTTTGAAGGTGGTTCTTCAGTTTTGGCCAATCAAAGAAGCTGCTGTCTACCACATGGTTAGCTGACTGATATGACTCAGAGCACATCTACATATACTTCTAAGTCTCTCCAAGGCCCTGCAATAACATGTCACCATGACCCTTCTGGAAGCAAACTCTCTAGCCTCTAGGGATTTCATCAACTTGGGAACATGCACTGGTATATTTGTTCTGTTAGGTCCCTGAGGGCAGATTAGGATTGAAGGATGGATGCTGCAATGATGCCAATTTAGGAAAAATTTCTCCTTTTAAATATTTTATTATTTATTCTAAATTTAATGAGCACAAAGAACAAAAGAGGAACATTTCTATATATGTAGTATAGCAGGGTAAAATGAGTATATGTGAAACTATGATTCCTTGTTATCTACAACTTGCTTTTTAAAAAATTGATTACAAATTCAGCATGCTACTTTCAAAGCTGTTTGGTTTCCCTCTCTTTCTGTTTCTCTCTCTGAACTTCCTTTTGTTTTTTTCTGTACATTTAAAAATGCTTCAATATGGGGCTACTGAGTGGCTCATGAATTGAGAGCCAGGCCTAGAAATGGGAGGTCCTAGGTTCAAATCTGACCTTAGACACTTCCTAGCTGTGTGACCTTAGGCAAGTCACTTAACCTCCATTGCCTAGCTCTTACCACTCTTCTGCATTAGAACCAATACATAGTATTGATTCTAAGGTGGAAGGTAAGGGTTTTAAAAAATAAAACAAAAAATGCTTCAATAACCATCTTTTCTTCTTTTTTCTCATCACTGATGTTCTTCTATCAATAGCTCTCTTCTATCTTGCCAAAATCTACCCCAAAGGGGTGGGAGGAAGAAAAATGCAATCCCTCTGTAATTCCAGACCCAAAGTTCATTGGTATAAGCCTCTCTCCTTATTGGTGAAGATCAGTGTCCCATGTCTGTGGAAGGGAAGTCCGAGAATCTCTGAATTCTTCCTTAAATCTTCAAGTTCTCATCAAGCTTTGAATCTTTTTCAAGCAGGTTTGGGTGATTTGGGCTTCCAACTTCAAGAGAGAAGATGAAAGAGACATTTGAGGTCAATAGAGCTCAAAGAAGACTGAAGAGACTCAAGCTCTCTCCATCTCACCAACTCTACCCCATCCCTCAGGTATGGGGCATTGATCTCCATCAATAAGGAGAGAATTCTATGCCAATGGGCTTTAGGACTGGGGTGACACTTGTAACAAATAAACAAAGTCAATAAAAACAAATGAACCTTTTTCTTCCCCAATATTTTATGTCTTATTCTATACGTTCAATCTATCACCCTTTGACCTCCTGTCAGGAGGTAGATGGCATGTTTCTGTGTTCATCTTTTGGGGACTTGAGTAGTTCAAGCATTTATCTGAATTCTAAGGAAAAGCTTTTAATGATTAATGTCTGTCTAATAACGAAATATGTTGTCCCAAGAAATGGTAGTAACACCCTCTTCAGAGGTTTTCAAGAAGAGGAAGATGATCGTTTCTTAGGTATATTATAATGGGGATTCCTTTCAGACCTGGGTTTACTGAACTAGTAAAGTTTCTTTTATCTCTCAGATTCTATGGTTCTGATGAACAACACAGATAATTCTAACATTTTGCCAGCCTACACATGTTTTTACTACATTATTCTCACTATTCCTTCTCTACGGGGACGGATACACACCTGCTAGGACATGGAGGACAGATTTAATTACATCAATGCTCTTTACAGTCTTAGCTTGCTATTGCCTCTGACCAACATGGCTGCTTGCCAAGCAGACCTAAATTGTAGCAATACTTTTGTGTACTCTTACTTTTAAAAATGTGCTCCTTTAGTTGGGACTACTTACATTAGGAATAGATATTATTTTCAACTAGTAAAATTTCCTTTATGTCATTTAATTAAATGCCATTATTAAGCATTTATTAAATACCTACTGTGTGTTAAGCATGAAGTTAGCTGCTGAGGACACAGAGACAAAAACAATTGACTCTCCCCTCAAGAAGCTTACATTTTATTGGAATGAAAGATCTTGATTTCTTCTCACATGTTCTGTAGGAAAACTAGTGATACTCTACCAAAGACCCAACTTGGAAAAGATTTTACAGTCTCAGACTGGATCTGTGTGTGGCACATTATCACTCTGAGAGTCAGAATAAGCCCCAACTCTGTCAATGACTTGTTCTATCCCCATTGGGCAAGTCACTTCACTGGGCCTCAGTTTCCTCATTTTTTTAAATAAGGGAATTAAGGTCTTACCATACCCTAGATCTCTATCATCCTAATAGCTCTTTGGTTTCTTCTAATCCTAACATGTTATGATTCTGCATAAATTGATTTATATAAATATTGCTCTCTTCTTTCCCTTCCTCCTTTCTTCTGATTTCTCCCCCACAGGATCCTTTTTGGAGAGATTGGTATAGAGGGGAAAATAGAGGAAGAAAGGACTAGAGAGGGGAGGAGACCAAGTACGTTTTTAAAAAAATTATTTATTTATTACTAATTATGTGTTATACAAATTTCCATGAAAGATTTTTTAGGTTATTTAATCAAACTTATCTCTCTCCTTCTCTTTCCTTCCCCTTCCTGCTACAAACAGGAAGTTTGATATGGGTTATACATGTATTATCATGTAAAACATATTTTCCTTGTTCATTTTTATAAGTGAATAATCTTACAAAACCAAAACCTCAAATCATAAACCCAAATAGACAATAGAAAAAAATCATATGTTTTCATCTGTATTTCTACTCCAGCAGTTCTTTCTCTTGAGGTGAATAGTATTTTTTGGCATAAGCCCCTCAGAATTGTCTTGGATCATTGTATTTCCTATAATTGCTAAGTCTATCACAGTTGATTATTCCACAATATTGCTGTTACTGTGTATAATGTTCTCCTGGTTCTGCTTATTTCATTCCACATCTGGTCATGTAGGTCTTTCCATCTCTTTCTGAAATCATCCTGTTCATCATTCCTTACAGTACAATAGTATTCCATCACCAACCTATACCACAATTTGTTCAGCCATTCCCCAATCAATGGACACCCCCTCATTTTCCAATTTCTTGCCACCACAAAGAGTGCAGCTATAAATATTTTTGTACAAGTCTTTTTCCTTATTATCTCTTTGGGGTACAAACCCAGCAGTGGTATGGCTGGATCAAAGGGCAGGCAGTCTTTTAAAACCCTTTGTGCATAGTTCCAAGTTACCCTCCAGAATGATTGGACCAATTAACAACTCCACCAGCAACGCATTAATACCCCAATTTTGCCACATCCCCTCCAACATTTATCACTTTCCTTTGCTGCCATATTGGCCTATCTGCTAGATGTGAGGTGGTACCTCAGAGTTGTTTTAATTTGCATTTCTCTAATCAGGAGGGATTTAGAACACTTTTTCATGTGCTTATTGATAGTTTTGATTTCCTCCTGTGAAAACTGCCTACTCATGGGGGACTAACTCTTTATAACATAGTCCCTTTTTACAAGTCTTCTTACATTTTACTTCTTCCACGTACTCTGCAATTCAGTGGCACTGGCCTTTTTGCTTTTCTTTTCACAAGGTACTCCATTTCCCTATTCCTAGCATTTTTACAGGCTCGTCTAGAATGCTCTTCCTTCTCATCTCTAGCTCCTAGCTTCCCTGGTGTCCTTCCAGTTTCAGCTAAAGTTTTGTCTTCTGCAGGAAGTCTTTCCCAGTCCTTATGAATCTTAATTCCTTCTCTATTATATCATTCCTCAGTTGATCCCATCTATATCTTGTTTGAACATAGTGGTTTTCATGTTTTCTCTCCCATTCGACTGTGAGCTTCTCAATAGTAGGAACTGAGCTAGATGGCTCAGTAGATAGAGTCAGCCCTGGAGATGGAAGATCCTGGACTCAAATCTGGCCTCAGACACTTCCTATCTGTGTAAGCCTGGTCAAGTCACTTAACCCCAATTGTCTTGCTCTTACCTCTCTTCTAATTTACAATCAACATATTGATATTTAGCATCAATTCTAAGATAGAAGGTAATGGCTTAAAAAAGTTCCAGTGAATAGCTTTAGCTCCTCTTTCCCATCACACTTATCTACTGTAAACATCTTTATTAAGAAAATAGTATCTTGTGTGATTCCATTTTACTTTATATTTCCTTTTTCATATTCCAGTTGTCCTGGCTTTTGTCTTGCCACTGGACTTTGATGACTGAAAGAGAGACTTGGGCTGATGCTTTGTACGCCTCATTTAAATTCAATTCACACACAAGTTAAAACATCATCCATATTGTCATTGTCTTGGAAAATGAAGGACAAGGGGCAGATAGATGGCTCAGTGGAGAGAGAGAACCAAGCCCAGAGATGGAAGTTCCTCAGTTCAAATTTGGCCTCAGACAGTTTCTAGCTGTGTAACTCTGGTCAAGTCACTTAACCCCAATTGTCTAGTCCTTACCCCTCTTTTGCCTTGGAATCAATATTTAGTGTTGAATCTAAGACAGAAGGTAAGAAAATAATTTTTAAAGAAAAAGAAAATGATGGGCAAATAAGAACACCAAGGGAACTGGACTAGATGAACTTTGAAGTCCCTTCTATTTCTGAATCCATGAATCTATGAATGTCTTCCCTGACATAAATACCAGTCACAGTAACAAACAAACATAATATGAAAAGAATGAAGTACTGTGATACCTCATAAAGTAGAAAGAACATTGGATTGTTTTTATGTGTAAAAAGAAAATTATCTTAAAGCCCTTCCCTTCCACTGAGAAAATCCTTGTTTAATCTTCAATGAAATGAGGAATAAAAGATGTTCTCCCCAGACTTGGTTTCATTGGACCAAAGTTATACCATAAATGAGTCCACCTATGGTCAAAATTAACTTAAACTGCTCTAGGTTTGCTGCAAAGTTTTTTCATTCAAAAGCTCTATCTGGTTTTATGGGAGTTTAGGGAGAAGTATGTTGGTAAATGGATAACAACCTACTCTCTCTCACACACCCCCCCCCACCACCACCAAAAAGTGCACACAACATAACACTTTCTCATCACTCTCTTAAGTCTAGACAATTAACAAAACAATAAATCAAGTTCTGGTGTATAACATTTGTCGATTTCTGTGGTGTATATTCTCACACTGAATATTTAGCAATTGGTTCTCATGAGTTGGTTGGAGCTGGCTCCAGCACACCCCTTTCTGTGGAAGTTAATTCAAACCTTCTCACCTCTACTAGTGTCATGGTTCACAAGGGAGAGAGAGAGAGAGGGAGAGAGAGAGAGAGAGAGAGAGACAGACAGACAGACAGAGACAGACAGACAGACAGACAGACAGACAGAGACAGACAGACAGAGAGAGACAGACAGACAGAGAGACAGACAGACAGAGAGAGACAGAGAGAAATGTTACTTTTTTTTAATGGTGAAGTTTGTAACCCATTCTTGTCTTCTTGTCCTGTATGACATTTTAAAATAGCTTTTTGTTTTTTGTTTGTTACATTAAAATATCCAGTCAACTTCCTACATTCCAGAAGAGGAATCACTTGACAAAAAGATATGTATATATAAAACAATGTCATTTCTATTCATCAGTTCTTTCTCTGTATGACTTTTTTTTTCTAAAACCCTTATCTTCCATCTTGGAATCAATACTGTGTATTGGCTCCAAGGAAGAAGAGTGGTAAGGGCTAGGCAATGAGGGTTAAGTGACTTGCCCAGGGTCACACAGCTGGGATGTGTCTGAGGCCGTTTGAACCTAGGACCTCCTGTCTCTAGGCCTGGGTTCCTAATCCACTGAGCTACCAGCTGCCCCTCTCTGTTTGACTCTTGATCATGTCATCCTAAAAACCTTCTATGAGAGGTTCATTCAATAGCCTAGAGATCTCTTTTTAGCTCTCTTGACATTGTAATAGAGTGCCCAGAGTATTCGATGGTTATCCCTCTCTTCTTATTATATGATCAGTCCAGCTCCTTTTCCAACCCTATGCTTGTCTGATATATGTTATATCATTATTCTACTTCATTGGTAATATGCAGCATTGTACTCATGTCTGTGAATTTCTTCATTACCCTTTAGGCAACCTGCAGCTTTAATCCTTTGGAAATTGTGGTGTTCCAGGCTTTGAAGTTATCAATCAATCAATCATCCAGCAGACATTTCTTAGGAACCTACTTTGTTCAAGTCACTGTGCTAAGTACTGGAGAGAAAAAGATTACAAAAAAAAGGTCTTGTCCTCAAGGAACATACCTTTTAGTGGAGAAACATGCTTCCCCTCTCCCCCATACAACATTTATAAAGCAAATGAGAAAGGTAGCTAGATGGCACAATGGATAGAATGCCGAACCCGAAGACAGGAAGACTTATCTTTCTGAGTTCAAATCTGGCCTCAGATATTTACTGGCTGGGGACCCAGAGCAAGTCACTTGACCCTGTTTGTCTCAGTTTCCTCCTCTGTAAAATGAGCTAGAGAAGGATATGGCAACCCACTAAACTTTGTCTTTGCGAAGAAAACTCCAAATGGGATCATGAAGAGTCAGACATGATTGAAAATAACTGACAAGAATAAAAATGTAAGATAATTTTGGTGGGGTTTCCTTGTAGCAACTGGGGGAGGACCTTAAGAAAGGACTCACGTAGGAGACAGCATTTAAACTGAGCTTTGATGGGAGGTTAGGATTCTACAAAATGGAATGTTGGCATTAAAAAGATGGGCAGTTGTTTTTTGGAGATGCTCGGGACCACTAATGTACTTGCAGTTTTCCAAATACAGTTCAGCCTGCTCCTCCCTTCATTTTTAGGCATATTCATTGTCTTTCTCTAGCATCTGTCTAAGATTTAGGTTCAAGTAAATAAGCTCTATAAATTGTCTATCCAATTGCACATTGAAGCCTGAAAAAGAAAAACACATTTTTTATCTATTTGACTTTTTTCTGAGTCTGACCTTTCCGAGTTCATATCCGACCTTAGACACTTCCCAGCCATGTGACCCTGGGCAAGTCACTTAACTCAATTGCCTAGCCCTTACCCTTCTTCTGTCTTAGAATTGATACTAAGACAAAAGGTAAAAGATTAAAAAAAATAACTTAAGACTTTAATAGTTTAAAACTTCACTAAGACCTGTATGAGCCTTCCTGTTTGGCTTTTAAAGGTCTTCACGACTTGGGCTTTTCCTTTCCAATCTTCCTACACATTAATTTTCTCTCTATATTCCATGGTTCAGCCATACTGACCATTTTCTGTTTCTCACATTCAGTGCTCCATTCTCTGGTCTACTTGGCTTTGCCCTGACTCTTCCCAATGCCTGGAATCCTCTTTGTCTTTACTTCTACACTTTGGACTCCCTGATTTACTTTAGGACTCCGTTTAAGTACCATTTTCTTGCAGGAATCCTTTTGTGGTTGCCTAATTGTTAATGCAGAGCCCTCTAAGTGTCTACTTTGCATGTAGTTTATGTATACTTACATATGTACTTGTCTCTGCCTTAGAATGTAAACTTTCTGAAGCCAGAGACTATTTTGATTTTGTATCTTTGTATACTGAATGCTTGGCACATAGTAGGCACTTAATAAATGCTTCCTAATGATGCGGATGAATAGCACTCTAACTGACCCACAAAGTACAAAATAAAACTCTCCCTTGAAAATCCCTTATTTTCTTTCAGAGTAGAAATTGCAGCATTTTGGCTTATTTCTTGCTCTAATCATTTCGGTGATATTCTAAGATCTCTGTAAAACTTGGTTTGCCTGTGTGCACAGCATTCATACAGGGCCCAGGAATGCTTTGTTTCAATCTTGTGAGTTTTGCTTTAGACAGAGCAAGCTCTCCATTAATTTGAGTTTCTTATATTGTACAATGAATGGTCTTTGTGTTCTGCCCAAGAGCACCAACTGAATCTTTTCTGCCTATTTTAGTTTCTCTCTCTAAGCTAGATTTTATTCCTACAGATGCCTATTTGTTCCCACAGGATGCTCCTTTTCCCTATTCCGATGCTGTCAAAGTTGTCAGAGGTAGAAGTAGACAAAGGAGTTTGTAGACACGTGACTAGTATGTCTCTGAAAACTGCAGGAATCTAATTCACTGTGGATTCCTTCTCCAAGGATATGAGATCATGGCCTCAGCTTTCCTTTGTTCTAGGGAGCAATTAGACTTAAAATTTATGGACTGGGAAAGGTATTTCTTGATCTGTTTTTTACATTTTCCATGACCTTTGAACATTTTCTTATGTCTTTCTTTGCTTCTGGTGAAAGAACCATAAAAGAGGACATATTCAATTAGCTTATCTTGTCAGCTTGTCTGGGAGGAACAGATCAGAAATATAATGTATCTTACAAAAATGAAGTTCTAGAAAGATATTTAATTCAAATCTTTACCAGTTTTTAAATGACCAACTTCCTATTACTTGGAATTGTGCCTCTCTAAACTTGCTGTAGTTTCTAATTGGTCCCTTTTTCTTCTAGTCCCAATAATCTATAATTCAAAACTGTTCTGTTGAGAAAATCCCCTCAAACCCGTCACCCTTTGATCACTTTGGCTACCTCATCTGACTAGATTTTCTTCTCTCTAAGTCTTTTATGGTATAGTTAGGTACATTTCCCTGGTGGGAAACCAGAAGAACCATTCATTACATATTAGAAATAAACTGGTAAAATACCTCCAAACTCTCACAACAAAGAAATCTGGAAAACATAGGCCAGAAAACATCAGAACCTACATTATATCCATGTATTTCAACTTCAGCCCATATGACAAAGTACTCGAAGGTCAATTATGGATTGCATTTTATACTATTTCTTCAGCATGTCTTTGGAATTAAAACTAAAAGGTAAAAAAACCAAAATAACAACAGAAAACCTTACCCTCCTTTGGTGGAAATAATGATTTGATTTGTAACTGAGCAAAATTAGAATTTAACTCACTTCCCATGTCAAGTGGTCTCTAATGGAATCTTGAGTTACCCTGACTGCTTCGCAAACACCCTTCTTTCAGCATTTCTATTCACCCACCCCCACCCCCAATCAACCTGCAGAACTCATTAATGTTTCTGCCAATTTAACATTCCAGTGTTTCTTCCTTTATGATCCTTCTTTCCATATGTTTCCTCCCCTCTTCCACTCCCAATATCTGCCTTTAAAATCCTTAACTACATGAACCTAGAAAGACTGTCTTCACTTCCCCCAGGAGCCAGGAATGCTTCAAAAGCAAGATGCCTTTTTGAATGGGTTCACTTCAATGCCAATTTCTGGTTTATCCCTTTTCAGACAATGTGATAGGACATCTGATTCTGTGCTTCGGAGGAAACTCAGCTGAAGTCTCTCTTTCTACAAGCCACTCAAGAGCAATTTGGAGATCAATGCCTCAACTAGTAAAGAGTGGACAAAATTACTTTAACATGTCCCCTAAAGAAGGTCTGCAGATAAAGTCTCTAATTTGTGAACCCTCTCCCATAACAAGAAAAGTCTGATGTGCTTTGGGCCAAAGATAGGTGGAAGGGACTCTGCTAGTTGTAGCATTTTGTTAAAGATGAGAGGGAAAAATGTATTTAAGGACTTAAAAACTGATTGCCAACCCAGTAACTTGTTACTGGGATTGGGATGGCACAAAACCAGAAGGGACTTTGGGCTCTTGTTTTTTATTTGTATCCTCTGGGCTTTGCAGAGTGCCTGGCACATAATAAGTGCTTAATAAATAATTGTGGTTGGATTAATTATTAGATATATATCACCACCACTTGAAAATAACTTGAAAATTAAGTGAATAAAAGTCCCAGGATCAGACAAACACTTACTTCTCTGTGCTTTTGTAAACCTGAAAATGCTTTGCACCTGGGATTTACTTTCTGTTTTCCCTTAATTCCCCAGTCCTTCACCAAAGGCTAGTTCAGCCTTGGGAGCATGAAAGTATCTCAGGAAGGGCTTTGAACACAGATTCAGCAACAAACTATGCCTGTCACCTGAGAATCAGTCTAGATAAGTTCATAGAAACCCATAACCAGAGACTTGACCATCATTTTGGCCATAGTAGCTCATGTACACTCAATGTGAGTCAGGAGTGAGATGTGGCAGCCAATTAGTTAGCCAACAAGCACTGATTGAATGCCTTTTATGAACCAGGCACTGTGTTAAGTGTTACAGATAAGTCAGAAACACAGTCCCTGCCCTTGAGGGGCTCACATTCTAATAGAGGAGACAACAAGCAACAAAGTGTATATCCAAGGAATGTACAGAGGAAATGGAAGATATTATGAATAAGGAAGGCACTAGGGGCTCTTGGAAAGAGCTCCTGCAGAGAGTGGGATCTGAATCAAGTCTTGAAGGAAGTCAAGGAAACTAAGAGAAAGATAAGGAGGGAAAGCATTCCAGGCATGGAGGAAGCTGATGCAAAGCACCAAAAGGAGTTACCACTCTTCTGCCTTGGAAGCAATACATAGTAATGATTCTTAGATAGAAGGTATGGGTTAAACAAAACAAAACAAAACACCCTACTGATTCTAAAGGTAGAGGTCAATAGGAAGTACATTCCAAGCAAGGAAGACAGCCCAAGAAAAGTAACGGAAGGGGCAGATAGGTAGCACAGGGGATAGAGAGCACAGTGACCTGAAGTCAGGAAGACCTAGGTTCAAATCTGGCCTCAGATACTTTTTAGTCGTGTACCCTTGGGCAAGTCACTTAATATCAACTGCCCAGCCCTTACTATTCTTCTGCTTAGAAGAGATACTTAGTATTGATTCTAAGATAGAAGGGCTTAAAGAAAGAAAAGTCATGGATACAGGAGATTGAAAAATCGATGAGCTCGGTTGGAGTGTAGTCTCTTAACCCTTTTGACTCTGTTTCCTCAGCTACAAAATGAACTGGAGAAGGAAATGGCAAACGAATTCAAGAAAATCCCAAATGGGGTCACTAAGAGTTGGAAATGCCTGAACAACTATGTATCTAGAAGTCCGAAAGGGTAGAATGGGATGAGATTATAGATAGTCCCAAAGTGAGTCCCAAATTGGAGGAACTTATTTGATCCCAGGAGTAATGGAGAGCCCCTGGAGTATATTGAGTAAGGGGAATGACTCAATCATACCAATAATTTAGGATAATCACTTTGGCAGTGGTGTGAAGGATAGGTTGAAGCTGAGGTTCTAAGTTACTTTGCTGAGCTGCTCTCTGGTGACATCTTCACTGTGCTCCTCTCTTCTACTCTGCCGCCATCTTCTGATCCCCAGCTGCTATGGGACTTGTGTTCTGGTTTGGGAAAGGGATCTGTCAGTTCTTTTGCTCATAGTTCCCTAGTTAACTATTTTGTGGTTTCAGACATTTGCCATCTACTGCCAGCCAGGTAGAGAGAGAATGTAGGTATCTGAATTCTTTTTTCTTCTCCTGATGTCACTCTGATTCATTTTCAAACTTTTGCCCAAGTAATGTTCTAAAATTTTCTTCTGACATATCCTTTGGACTGCTGGCCTGGATTTTCTACCTATCTTCCTAGGGAATGTACTTAGCAAACCTTCAAAAACCTGAGTGGAGCTGGGGTGATGGGGTTCCTTTCAATCCCATCACCTCTTGGTTGCCATTCAAATCAGCTCAAGAAGATTACAGAAAAGAATGAGGTGGTAGCACAGAATCTGGCCATCTTTGTTCTTCTTTCTTCCAGCAATCAAAATTGGTACTTACCCCAGCATCAGCATCACCACTTAACGTTAAATGAACTTCCACAAAGAGTTTGTATTGGACAGCGGAATACAGTTTACAACGGATGTGATTCCTTTCTTCTCCCATCTCCACGTCTTTCCCTAAGCCCTGCTCAAGGTGTACTTCCTTCTCTCCCTCCCCATTTCGTGTCTAGCACCTCAGCAAAGTGCCTTGCACGTGGAAGGTTCAACAAGAATATTAGTTGAACAGAACTGGGCCATTTATCAGATAGGGTCTTTCAGCTGGCACACCCACCTACATGCAGAGAAAGACACCTTAGGAAGGAGCCCCCGGTTGTGTTCCCTGTATTTGATACTCGGTAACTGAGGATGCACAGCTCTCTTACAGATCTGCTTAGGAAAGGGCTTAGGCTTGAGGAAGAAGGCCCTTGAAGCTTTTGCAGCCCACATTCAGAGAGAAAAAAGCCCTGACCAGGAGCTGAAGTTTGCTTGGGAACCTACCTACCTCTTCCCAGCTTAATACATGGGGGGAAAACCAGCCTTTCCTTCACAGCTCTGGATGGGCAAGTGCAGATCGTTCTCCCGGCTCCATTCTTCAGTTTTAGTGGTCTCATTTCTCTTCAGGCGTTTCCCCATTTGCTGGCTGTTTGCACTACTGTGCTTGATCAGCCCATGCTCGGGTGGCAAAGTATCCCCATTAAAGTATCAGCCTCCAGAGTGCATGGTCAAGGTCCGGGTGGGTGGGCTGGCGTGGAATCCTCCGGCACCCAGGGCTCTAGGAGCATCTGAAGATGGAGAGAAGGTTTGGCCAGGTAACTGAGGCTGGTGGAGCCCGGATCTGATCCCAGGAGCTGTTCTGACTGTGGGGCTTCCCTCAGCTCCACCCCTGGCTGACCATGTGAAGAGCGCAGGAATGAGGAGGGCAAGTGGAGAGCCAGGGAACCGGGGAGAAGTGGCGAGCGAAGGAGAATCAGCGAAGGGGAGGAGCCCCCGAGGGGGCGAGAGACTGATCAAGTGAGAAGGGGGCCGGCAGCGGGCGGGCTTTGGAGAAGAGGGAGGAGGAGGAGAGGGAGGCGAGCTGGGAGAGCGCAGAGCGGGGCGCCGAGAGAAGATCTCCGGAGCTGGGTCTGCGAGGGAGCTGGGCGCAGGGACCGAGGAGGTGCTGGCGGCGGCGGGCGATGCTGCTGCTGCCTGCCTGCACCGGGCTCCACTGCTGGGGGTGAAGGCTCAGCCAAGCCAAACCCAGCGGCCAAGGGAGTCCAAAGCGGGACCAGAGTTGGAAGAGAGAGAGAGAAAGGAGGAGGTAGTGCTGGTGGAGGAGGATGGGCTGTGGGGGAAGCCGCGCTGATGCCATCGAGCCCCGCTACTACGAGAGCTGGACACGAGAGACCGAGTCCACCTGGCTGACCAACACAGACACAGACCTGCAGCTCTCGGCTACGGCTACTGCCACCGGGCTGAGTCCCGGGGAACCGGACAGCGGCCCGGAGGCAGGCGGCCTGCGGGACCAGGGCTCCCTGTACACGGGTGAGTGAGCCAGCCGTTCATTGGCTTTTCCCATGTCCTCACCCTAGTTCTCTCTCCAGCTCGCCGGGGGCAGCGACCGAGTGGAGGCGCCCAGGCAGCACTTCCCCCTGGACTCCAGCCCAAAGCCCTGCTGGGTCTCCAGGGAAAAGAGGACGGAGAAATAGGTACAGGGTGAGAAGGGGTAACCGAGGGACCCACAGCAGGATGGGGCGACACATGTCCGTAGGGTGGTACCCTCATTCAGCAACTGTCTTTACTGGGAGACCTGATTATCAAAGGCTGGCTTTCTTCCCAATTCCATCCCCAAGTTCTGGGCGAAATCGACTGGCTTCCCTCTGTATTTCGCTGTGCTTGTTCATCTACAAGGCGACAGGGTGGAAAAACATCCTGGTGTTATCACAATGGCGTATCCCTTCTTCCCCCCACCCTTCACACACCCCCAACCCCCATACCCCCTTTCTACCTCTGCATCCATGTTTCTCTCCATCTCTCTTTCTCTAGAGCCATCTCATCACCTCTCCACCCAGCCAATTCCTCATCCACCTAGTCATCTGGCCTTACTCTGCTTGGACATGGATCAGCTATTGAGATGCTGTATCTCAAGCTAATAGCTGGAGAGCAGTATTTCCCTCTGTTCTCCACATCTTGCTAGTCTTAGAAAGCAGCTCATTGCTTCTTCCAGAAAGCAAAATTCGAACTTGCTTCATATGTTCACGTTTGGCAAGTGTTCTTGTTCTTGGGTATCCTTGAAAAGCGCTCACTCTTTAAAGATGTTTTCTTAGGTGCTTGGTTCATTCTTTTCTTTGAGGGCTAGAATGCAACCAGATCATACATGCTCTTCTGCTACAGTGTAAATAACTTCCCAGCACAGTTCTTCTCTAGTGTAAAAGGAGAAGAGACTAGGTGATCTCAAAGATCCCTTCCATGTCTGGGTTCCATGTTTTTATGTTATGAGATTTTAAAAATATGCAGATAGCTTTTAGGTCCAGCCACAGAGTCGGGATTTGGAAGGAAAACAGACAGAGAACAATGAAGACTGATATAGAATCATTTTACTCAAAGGTCTCACCTCCCACATATATTGGCTCAGTGGCCTTGGGTAAGTCACTTAACTTTTCAGTGTTCTAGTTAACTCTAGGACTATAAGTTACAGGGAAGGCTCTCATTGGAATTGGTGGTGAGAGTTCCCTCTTCTAGGAATTCGCTGTATCAATAAAATCATAGATCTAATCTCTATTCCTATAAATGTTATCTTTTTTTTTTTTAAACCCTTATCTTCTGTCTTGGAGCCAATGCTTTGTTTTGGCTCCAAAGCAGAAGAGTGGCAAGGGCTAGAGGCATTGGGGGTCAAGTGACTTGCCCAGGGTCATACAGCTAAGAAGTGTCTGAGGCCAGATTTGAACCTAGGACATCCTATCTCTCAATCCACTGAGCCCCACCAGCTGCTCTCTATAAATGTTATCTAAAGAATCATAAAGCTGAAGGGACCATTATGGGGAGTTGTACTGTGAAAAAGTCTACTTCTAAAATCTAGCATCTAGCTGAATACTTCTGCTGAGAGAGAACTCAGTACATCATTAAGTTGTTCATTTGATGTACAGAGAGTTCTAAAATTAAGAAAGGTTTTCCTTACCTTGGGCCAAAACACATTTTTCTTTTAACTCCCACTCATTCATCTAAGTTCCCCCTTTTAGAGCTACAAAGCACAAATCAAATCTCTCTTCCACAGGGTAACTCTTTAAATATTTAGTAATGTAGACTTAGAGTTGGAAGGAGTCTTAGAAGTCCTTTAGTTACACCTAGGAAAGCCAAGTTCTACAAAGGTTAAGTGGTTTACTCAAGGCCACACAGATAATACATGGCATTTACTTGGAGCCAGGACTGGGAAACCCAAGGCCTGTGATCTGAGGCCATCTCCTCCTGACATTTTCCTTTATCTGGGCTAAGTATCTCCAGTTCCCTCAACTAATCCTTATCAGAAATTTGAGGCTCCTCATCACCCTAATATCTTTTTTTTTAACCCTTAACTTCTGTGTATTGGCTTATAGGTAGAAGAGTGGTAAGGGTGGGCAATGGGGGTCAAGTGACTTGCCCAGGGTCACACAGCTTGGAAGTGTCTGAGGCTGAATTTGAACCTAGGACCTCCCGTCCCTAGGCCTGACTCTCCATCAACTGAGCTACCCAGCTGCCCCCCACCCTAACATCTTAAACTAATTGATATTGTTCTGTGACATTTCACCCACAATTTCCAAAATTTATTAGAAGAAGAGGAAAAAAACTCATATTTAGCTATTTATTATAAAGGAGTTAACTACCATCTTCTTTCTCCATTAGTACCAAACCAAATCAAATTTCACAAAACAATTTCCTTGTTTGGTAGCCTGCATAGCTAACCACTTGAAGCCTACCATCTTGCTGTGTTGTTTCTGCATTTGACAGTCCATAAGATCATAAAGCTAGAGAACCTTATACAAACTCTAGTCCAGTCCTCTCATTTTGCTGATGAGAAAGCAGGCAATTTGTTGGTGGTCACACAGGAATTAAAGTAGCAGCACTAGAATGCTAACCCAAATCTAACCTTGTGGAAGCCATGACTCTCTCCTTCAAGCTATCAGTTTAGTTTTTTTGTGAAAAATAAAAAGAAATGTAAATAATCAGCTAAACAATATGCAAATTCACCTTAAATGTATGAGGGTGAGTTGGAGAGTCATCATGAAATCACCTTCTAATGAACACTTCCTCATTCCATAGAGGCAACTGGATTCTAAAGGGAATATCAGCAGATGAAAAGCCCTGAGGTCCTAACAAGTTGTAACCATCTTCTACATCTCCAAGTATTGGCCCAGTGTGCAGTTATTCAAAGACCAGCCTACCTAAATTTGGAGACTCACCACCATCAAGTAATTTTTTCTTTCCTTTTTTGGAGGAAGCCCCTCATTACAACTTTAAATATATATAATTAAAGTGTGACAGAGTTATGATGTGTACCATTGGAGAGAATATAGACAGATGAAACAACAAGATTGTAAAGGGAAGGAAAATGAGGCCCAAACAGCAGTAAATGACTGGGGAAATCAGGTGGGATAGAGGAATCCCCATATATGTGGATGATGAGGCCATCCAATTTAAACCTCTTTCATTTCCTCTCTCTCATAACTTAACATCTTCCTGTTTTAACTCTTGCTGTCTTGTTTTTTTCCCCCAGGCTGTCATTGCAATTCTATTCGCCCTGGGGGAAAAAAACCATATTCTTCCCCTGAACCCACTCTGAGTTTTGATTGGCCAACTTTGGCCTTAGCTTACTCATGATTTCCCAGCCTTCTCAGTAGAACCCGGACATCACCAGCCATTCCTTGGCAGCGACCATCTTGCTAATATGTATTTGTATAGTTTTTAGCACAGTGTCTGACATGTAGTAAATGCTTAGCCAAGTCTCCTTCCCTCTCCTTCCCCTCTTGAAGTGAAAAACCTTCATTGAAATTCCTTAGAAAAAGAAATGAAGGAAGGAACAAAAAGAAAAGGCAGAGGACAAATTCATACTGTTGTTTTGTCTTCCCTCAGAGGATAATTCCCCTCATTGCCAAAGTTATTCTAGTCACCTATGCCCTTGGTCGTATTCTTCTCCCCCTCCTCTCCATTCACTAAACTATCATTCCTATTCTTATTACTCTCCACAGCCTCTTTCCAATCTACTTACACACGTCTTCCAATCTCTTCAGTCCTAAATTAAAAAAAAATAATGCAAAACAAAACCTTCTCTTGACTTTGTAGCCCTCTCAGACCACCTTCTTTTTCCTTCTTTTTTTTTTTTTTTTTTAAATCCTTACCTTCTGTCTTAGTATGAATTCTAAGAGAAGAGCAGCGAGGGCTAGACAATCAGGGTTAAGTGACTTGCCCAGACAACTAGGAAGTGTCTGAAGCCAGATTTGAACCGAGATCTTCCTGACTCCAGGCCTGGTGCTCTTTCTACTGTGCTACCTAGGTGCCCCCTCAAACTGTCATCTCGTGTCCTATTTATATTCACTATTTAACTTCTAGTAAGTGTGCTCTGACCCTACCAGATTTTCAACCTATCATCTAACCAGTTATCAAATCAACAAGTTCTAAATGTAATATCTCTCACATCCATGTCTTTCTCTTCACTCCCACTACAACCACCTTAGTTCAAGCTCCCAGATCTCATTTTGACTATTATAACAACCTTCTAATTGATCTTTTTGCTTTCTGTTCTTATCTATTCTCTCCATCCATCATTTACTTTTGCTGTCCAACAAATTCTCCAAATGCACTGTTCTGATTAGTCTTCTAGTCAAAAGTCTTCAGAGCCTGCCATTAACTACCTGATAAGGTATGGAACTTCTGATCCTGGTATTCAAGGCCTTCATAAAATGGCTCTAGCCTTTCTAGGCATGTTTCAGTTTACTTTTTTCATGGACACTACTCTTCAATCCAATTGGATCCCCCTTCTTTCTTTTACTGGGTGATGATGCTGGGTATGTATTTGCCCATCTTCCTTTTTCTCACAGTCTCCCATGACAGGAATGGATTCCCTCTTATCCTTTTCTACCTCTTAAGGGCTCTCTCTTCCTTCAAGGCCAAATTCAAGTGCTAATATCTCCATTCTCAGATTTCCCCGGGTGAAAGTGATCTTTTCTCATGAGTCTGGCAGAAAATAAGGGGTTACATGCTATCCAGGATGAGGGCAGAGTTGAGAAACTAAGCTATGTCATGATATATGTCTGCCTCACTCCCCAACAATTGTAGAGAAGTTCAACCTTTCATCTGCCCATTTATAATTCAACCAACATTTAGTAAATGCTTATGTGGAATAATGTCCTGAGCACTGGGTATGATACAAAGTGAAGACAGAATCCCTGCCCTTATGGAGCTTATAGACCATCTAATCTCTTTAACATCCTACTTGCCCTCCTCTGGATACTCTCTGCCTTATCAATGTCCCTGTTGAACTGTGGACCTCAGAACTTAGTATGGTTGGAACAGAGAAGAGTCTGATGGGAAAATTGCTTCCATATTGCTGGAAGCAGCACCTTTCTTCATGCAGTCCCAATCACAGGAGCAATTTGGGGCTGCCATATCACATAGGTGGCTCATATTGAACTTAAGAGGCATTTTAAAAATTCCATTTTTCTCACAGACAAAACTGCCATCTAACCATGTGTCTCCTTTCTTGTACTTATGAAATCAATATTTTGAACCTGAAACTCAAGACAGCATTTATTCTATTGAAGGTCACCTGAATAGAGTCAGCTCATAAGTTCTATCTAGCCTGTCAAAATCATTTCGTAGGTTGACTCTCCTTCAGGCATATTGGCTACTTCTTCCAGCTTGGCATCATCTGAAAATTAAATGAATGTACAGTCTGTGCTTTATCCAAGTCATTGACAAGCAATGTTAAATAGCCCAGGCTTATTCACAGGTTGCTGAGGTAATCCACTGAAGGACTTCTTACAAGACTACATCAACCTCCAACCAACTGCTCTTTGAGTTCAGCCATTCAGCGTTTCCAATATACCTAATTGGTCTGGTCCACATCTCTCCCTATTTTGCACAAGAATAGCATGAAAGGTTTTATGAAAGGCTTTGCTAAAAGCCAGGTAAATTATCACAAGATCATAATTTTAGAGCTGCAAGGGATCTGAGAGGCAAGTTGAGGCCAGCCTCCTCATTTTAGAGATAAAGTCCAGAGAAGCCGAATAACTTGCTTGAGATCTTACACTGTGGCCAGGCCAGGATTCAAGTCCAGGTCCCCTTTCTTTCTACTACCCTATACAGCCTCCTCTGAATGGATTAAATGCTTCACAGCAATTTTCTTCTCACCTTTAACTTATATAATAAGCCAATATCTGGGAGAGTAATGACTTCAGATCAATTATTGGCTTTAAAAAAGTTGACAGGTTTTTTAAAGTGCTGCTACTGTGTTTTGTTTATAACAGTAACTAGCATGTGTACAGCCCTTTAAAGTGTACAAAGTGCTTTATGGATTATTTATTTTATTTTCACAACAACCCTGGGAAGATAGATGTTATTATTATCCTGATTTTACAGATGAAGAAATAGAGGCAGGCAAAGGTTATGGGATCTAGGTGGTATAGTAGGTAGAATGTGGGGCCTGGAGTCAGAAAGTCTTATCAAACTGAGTTCAAATATGGCTTCAGATACTTAATGGCTGTGTGATTCTGGGCAAGTCACTTAACCCTGTTAGCCTCAGTTTCCTCATCTGTATAATTATCTGGAGAAGGAAATGACAAACCACTCTAGTATCTTTACCATGAAAACCCCAAATGCAGTCGGTCACATAGAGTTGGATAGGACTAAAATGAATGAGCAATAAATAATATATTAACAGAGCCAGAGATTTCTATAGAAGCAGCATGGATTCTAGCAGGTCCTTGAGGTTTAAAATCAGGAAGGCTGACTAGATTCTGGGAATCCTAGAGCTTGAAGGGGCTCTAGTAGTTCCTTCATCTGAAACAAAGGTGATCTATGTTATTGCTATTTAGTCATTTTTCAGTCATGTTCTTGACTCCTTTTGGGTTTTCTTTGTAAAGCTATTGGAATGGTTTGCCATTCTTTCTCTAAGTTGATCTTATTTATTTTTTTTAAACCCTTAGCTTCCATCTTGGAATCAATACTGTGTATTGGTTCCAAGGCAGAGGAGTGGTAAGAGCTAGGCAATGGGGGTTAAGTGACTTGCCCAGGGTCACACAGCTAGGAAGTATCTGTGGTCACATTTGAACCCAGGACTTCCTGTCTCTGGGCCTGGCTTTCAATCCACTGACCCACCCAGCTGCCCCTTCAACTAGCTTCTTACCACAGCAAGGCCATATTTTTTACTCTTCCCAAATGAACTCATCATATTTCTCACAAATGCTATTCCAAACTTTTCCTTCCATCCTCAGTTCTCCCATATCATCTCCTAGTTTTCCATCTCTGAAGAGGACCTTGCCTCAGACTTTACTGAGAAAATAGAAGATGTTTATTTTGGACTCCCATTACTTTTTTATTCTTTATCTCAAAAGTTCTTGACATCATTTCCCATTCTCTTCTAATTACAGTCTCTGATGAAGATTTGACCGTTCTCTCCCAGAAGTCTCTCCTCTTCCCCTCACTTCTACTTTCCTACTGAACTCAGCCTTCCACCTTCCTTGGTCTGTGATTGAGGGGAACCCCTCTCCTTTTCTCATACATCTCTACAGTTGATCGCCTGGCAAATACATACACAGAGTTGGGGAGGGGAGAGAACTTTTTCTCCTGAGTTGTTAATTTGGTAGTTTTGAGACTTTTGATTTCCTCAATATCCTAAGCCTTGACTTGTGACAGTGACTTGGGAGGGGGCTGGCAGTTTGTCTTCCCCCAACTCTTCCTAGTCCTCTATGCTTTGGTTGGTGTCTAATAAACACATTGAACATAATATCCCATTAATTGGCAAACCCACCTCTTAAAATAGGAATTCTTAAATTGAGCACGAACGCTTTACTTATACCCATGATTCCTTCTTGTCTTGAGTAGATTACTCTTGCAATCATCTATTCTCCCTATCCACTACACCCCCTCAAGTTTAATTTCTTCCTGTCTTTTGGTTTCTTCCCTGTTACCTACATGCATGCCTAGTTCACATCCAGCTTGACAAAAAATCTTCACTTGACTGTATCATAATTCCTTCAAATTGTCATCCTTTATCTCCCCTCCCTTTTATAGCTAAACCTCTATGGAAAGAAGGATGGTGGTCTACACATGCTACCCTCATTTCCTTTTTTCTTACTCATATTTAGGTCCATTTGACTTTTAATTTTATGAATCAACTGAAATGTTTACTGCAAAGTTACAAGGAAATTCTTAATTGCCAAATTAAATCAATTACCTTTTCTCAGTGTTCATCCTTCTTGACCTTCTCAAAGCACCTTATGCTGTTGACCATTTTGTTTCTGCTTACTTTCTCTTCTCTGTGTTTTTCTATCTCGGATCTCCAAACTGTCTACCTATTCCTTTTCAGGATCATTTGTTGGTTCATCACCAGCCATCATTTTTAAGTCATTGTCCAGAAACTGAAGCCCTGTTATCAAATGCTTTCTTCTTAGTGAAATTTTCCCTTCCAAAATCTGCCATTCTCTCCTGAAGTTCTTGCCTTTGATCAACAACAGGGGAAAGACTCCACCACCAAAGTCTTCAGTTTCCTAGCCAAGGTTCTTCAATCTTTAATATTGCTTCCTAGATTCCTTTTGGCAGTGTTGCTTATGCCCTTTCGAATAATCAGAGGTAGGTAGATTTGAACCTGTTCTTCTTTATAGTTCATATCCTTAGTATGGCCTCCAATATTGGAGAGTATTACCAAATGGATTATTTGCAGTCATGCACTCTCTCCCATGTTTGAGCCCCACAATTCCTAACTTCTGCTAGTCATTTCTATCTTGACCTGAAAGTGCTGCTGGGACCTCAAAGTCAACATGTCCAGTGGGATTTACTATCTTCCTTCCATAGTTAGCTCTTGACTTACCTATTTCCTTTCATGCCACCACTTACAGTAACTTTGCTTGAAATCTTAGAGTGATTTCTAGCTCCCCTCTCTCCCTTAGCCTTCATATATAATCAGGTACCAAGTATTGTTGACTCTCCTTTTTGATTACTTCTTGTATTGGTCTCTTTTTCTATTCCTACTGCTACCACCCTAAATTCAGGATATCACCTTAGGCTGACATTGAAATAGTCCATTAATTGGCAAACCCACCTCAATGTTCTTAAAGTAGAAATTCTTAAATAGAATGCTATTTAACAAAAACACTGGATACAAAGATCGTGTCTGTAGATGTAGATACTATTTTGCTCAAGAAGTCCCCCACTTCTTCCATGAGGGAGGAGGTTTGCTTGATTATCTAAATTCTTCAGGACTTTCAGTGGGTTTTTTATTACTCAGTTTAACTTCCTTTTAGGGATCTTTTCATTTATATTGCTGTTGTCATGTATTTTTCCTCTTAGTTCTATTTTGCTTCATATTCATTTGTAGAAGCCTTCAATTTCTCTGAATTTTTCAAATTTGTAATTTCTTACTATATAATAATACAATATTAAATTAACATACTATTTCCACATGCCTTTCCCCAATCAATTGTTGTTCAGTTGCTTTCAGTCATGTTTCACTCTTTGTGATCCCATTTGGGGTTTTCTTGCCAAAGATACTAGAATGGTTTGCCATTTCCTTCTCCAGCTCTTTTTACAGATGAGGAAACTGAAGTAAACAGAGTTAAATAACTTGTGCAGGTTCACACAGCTAGTAAGAGTCTGAGGCCAGATTTGAATTAAAAAAAAAAAGAATCTTTTTTAATCTAGACATGACACTTCTCTCTCCACTGTGCCACAAAGCTGATTCTCCAATTAATACACAGCTATTTTGTGGTAAGTCTCCTGTTTTCCCTGAAATACTTATCCCAAAGGATAAGTTCTTTCTCTACTAATTAATCTTCTAGGGTTTATCAAACTCTGGGTTATTCTTTTTTTTTTTTTTTGATTGCTTCGGTTTCTTAATTATAAGGATATTTTTTTCTCAGTACTAAAATATTTTGATGACCTCTGCTTTAAAATTAAGATCTGGCATATAAAGCTTTCTAAAGTGATTCTATTTAATTTAATAAAACTTATAAAATTAACATCAGTACCTTTCTACCTCATCTTTACTCCCATGATCAAGACTCAATAACTTCTTTATCCCTAAGAGCTATTGGAAGTGCCTCTGTGAGTCATTGGAAACTCCCAGCAGGCTTCAGATATAGGGCAAGAAAGGAAGAGGAAGAAAAGAATGGAAGGATAGACATGGGAGAAGGGAATAAAAAGGAGGAGCAGTGGTTCTAAAACTTTTTGGTCTCAGGACAACTTTATATTCTTAAAATTTTTTGAGGACTCCCTAGAGAACTTTTGTTTATTTGGCTTCTATCTATCTATCTATCTATCTATCTATCTATCTATCTATCTATCTATCTATCTATCTATCTATCTATCTGTCTGTCTGTCTATCATCTTTCCATTGTATTAGAAATGAAAACATTTTAGTAATATTGTTTTAAACTCATGGACCCTCTGAAAGGGTCTTAGGACACCCCTACCCCAACCAGGATTCCCTGGACCACACTGAGAAGTGCCATCCTAAAGCCATTCATAGAAACTGAGATTCAAAGTCCAAAGACAATCTTCTTCATTGAACAATCTGGAATCAAGTTTCACAAACCAGGATAAGCCAGATACCCAGAGGAGAGCTTCTAGGATCAGGAGGGCTCAACATCATTAGACTAAGCCAGGAGTTGCTCATTCAGGGCTTTGCCCCTGCACTGTCTCTATGTCTATGTCTCTCAGTACCACTCTGGGGGGGGGGAGCTTTCTCAGCTCTGCCGTGGGGGTGCTGACACAACTCCCTTCCCAGATGGGCCTCCCCGTTGCCTGGATACAAGACTGACAGAAGTGTTGCTTGTGGAAGGTTGAACGAGTTAGTGTGGGGAGTTTCTGCAATGTATCCATTGTGATACCTTCTGGTCTGCAGCCCCCGTGGCCAGGCAAGTAGCTTAGCATTAAGAAGACCATGACTATTGGGAAGCCGGTCTACCCCAATCCACGTTTCTTCTGAGCATCCAAAGGTGCCAGAGATGACAATAGCATTAGGAGATGTAGATTCTCATAAATGTTTCAGAACAGGGGCCAGGGATATATGTGAAGAAATAGTATAGGACTTAACTCTGCATGGAGGAAAGGTTTCTGTACATAGACTGGGAAAGAGTCTACGAGCTTTTCTTTAGTGTTACAAATCTGACTTGGACTAGAGTTGCTTTGGTGACATCCATTTTTTTTTTATTTTATTTTATTTTTTTTTTGTATTTTAAACCCTTAACTTCTGTGTATTGACTGATAGGTGGAAGAGTGGTAAGGGCAGGCAATGGGGGTCAAGTGACTTGCCCAGGGTCACACAGCTGGGAAGTGTCTGAGGCCGGATTTGAACCTAGGACCTCCCATCTCTAGGCCTGGCTCTCAATCCACTGAGCTACCCAGCTGCCCCCATACATCCATTTTTTTTTGCCTATTTGTGTCAGCCTTTAGGGACTTGGGTAACAACGAATTTGGAACAAGTTGAGCTGCCTCGGTTCTCGTTTGATAAAGAGGAATAGAGTGACATGTAGGTGAAGTGCTTTCTCAAACTGAAAGCTACATTACATGTCTGCTAGCTGTTATTATTATTATTATCATTAACCCCGAACCTTTCTCCAGCTATTCAAGTAGGTCAGGAATTAGGAGCAAGCAATAGTTGTTCTGAATGGTGATCCCATGCAGGGTCCAATATTGGCTAATTCTGAATGATCCACTTGTTTTGTTGTGTTTTACAAATAGTAAAGAAGCCTAGTAGGATAATTTGAGTATTAGATTAACTGATCTATCACAGTGGGTCATTCTCTAGGGACTCTCGAAGTGCTCATCACCTGTGGGGATTAGAGCCTCTAGCATAAACATGTATACAGTAACTTTGTTATTGGAATATAATAAAGATAAAAATTTTAAAGATGTACTATGCAGTTGAAACATTAATGTGGAGGGAGAAACTCAGTTTCCTATAGGCAGAATACATTTGCAAAGGTCTGGCAACTGCCTAAGGAATTTTGGGGTGGGCTCTGGTAATAGGGTAGGGTGACTAGCAGAACTTGGTACTCCTCCTGTATCTTGTGATAATGCCATTCCTGAAATCCAGCTGCCAGACCCTGAGCTCCCCTGGGGGAAAGGGGTGGTTCCTGAAGCCCAGGATCAGGGTTTCTTGCTCTTCCTCACTCTTATTTGCAGAACTTTGAAGGTCATGAGCCAAGCTGCAACAAGCATCTACATATCTTCCAAACTCTTCCTGGCCTCATTTAGACTGACTTGGGTCAGTGTGAAGTCAATAAAATTGTCTGAGGCCCTTGAAAAGATGAATGCATAGATAATAGAATTGGGGAAGCATCATTTTGCTTGGATAGACAGCCTTTTATTTGGGGAGGTAGTGAGGTAAAAGTGAAAAAAAAATGCTAGATTTGGAATACTTAATGCTTGTGTGACCTTGGGTAAATCACTTTATTTCTTTAGACCTTCATTTCCCCATTTGTAATATGAGAAGGGTGGCAAGGTGACCTCACTAAGGTCGCTTTTCATTCTATCTATGATTGAATGATCACCATAACAATAATCAACATCTATGTAGCACTTTAACATTTCTAAATGCTTTACAAACATCTCATTTTATGCTCACAATGACTCCATAAAGTAGGTGCCATTATTATCCCCATTTAACAGATGAGGAAACTGAGACTGAGGTCAAATGACTAGCCTACATATAGATCATTAGTAAATCTTTGGGATAAGATGCCAGTTCAAGTCTTTCTGGCTCCAAGTCCAATCATATCTCTATAAAGTCACTCACTTGGACAAATATCTTATATGTACTTGGCTATTTGAGTTCCTTGAGGGCAGATAATAGGTTTGTAACCTTTCTTTATAACTTCAATGTTTACTTAGCACAATGTGCGGTCACCTATAGCAGTCACTTAATAAATGCTCATTGGCTGGTAATGCCATTGGCATCATGGTACAGTCACTATCCTCATTTTGAAATCTGAGGTTGCTGGCCAGGAAGCCTTTGCCTGGCACCGTAGGGGCTCAGGGAATGTTTGTAGCATTGTTTGATTTAATCCCACCATTGAGAGGCCACCAGGATGAAGCCATTGGATTCATTGATTGACTGGTTGGGGTTATGTCATTCTTTAAGGGTGCATTGGTGCTCCTTCATGAAGTATCAGGAATGAACCAGCAGGGGGCTGTGTTATGTCATAAATGGCATTGCCCAGTCCATGACAAGGTTTACTTTCTGATACAATGTGCTGTGGCTAAGAGAGTGTTGAATTTAGAATCAGCATGCCGAGATCTCTGAGTCCTGGCACTTACAAGAAGTGTGATGTTGGGCTCTACTTATTTTTCTAGGCTTTCTTCCCCTACCTCTACCCTCCCCCCCTTGCAAATATTCAATTATCTCAGGAGATTTATTATTTCATCAATATTCCCTCTACTAATACAAGCAAAGGTGGCATATCAGATAGAATGCTGGGGCTAGAGTCAGGAAGACTCTACTTCCTGAGTTTGAATCAGGCCTCAGACCCTTACTAGCAGTGTAACCAAAGGAAAGCCACTTAATCCTTTTTTGCCTGCATTTCTTCATCTGTAAAATGAGCTGGAGAAGGAAATGGCAAACCACTTCAGCATCTCTGCCAAGAAAACCCCAAATGGGCAGTTAGACATGACTAAAAAATGACAATGACAAAAAATGCTAGAAACTGAAGCCCTGAAAAGGCTTGTAGGAGGTCACACCGGTGGCAAAAATGAGATGTGAACCCAGATCCTTTGACTTGAAATCCAGTGATCTTTTTAAGGCCTTTGACTGTTTTCTTACTCCAGCTTGGTCCAAGATGGATTGCTTCATGGGGAATCTAGTAGAATCACACCATAGCTTACCTATGGTGCAAGAAGGGCACTAGCAGAAGTATGGAAAGAGCCCAATGTAGACATTTTAGACCATGAGGATAAATCATAGGTCACAGAAAAATGTATCTAGGGAAGGGAGGACTTCCAATTGGGATCTGGTATCTCCAAATGAGGCAATATCCCCTTCTGGCTCTGGTTTCCTTACTGAGAAAATCAAAACTCCATTTGTTTGGAAAACTTAATATCTCACTTTATCTTTGGCTTGAATATAGGGGTCACTAACTCTTCCTTCTCCTTCCCTCACCAATCTCCCACAACAGTAAGAAAGTATGATACATATGTTAAATATATAGACATAAACACACACACACATATATTCTAAGTAAATATAAAATAGATAATCTTAATGGCCCTTAGCCCCATAATTTTTACTCAGAAATATAGTAGGATGTCAATGTAGAGATTTTAGGATGAGACCCCAGTATTAATTATGGACCACGGAAAAGATGTATTGGGGAAAAGAAAAGCTGTCTGTGCTGCAAACACCAAATGTTTTGTAGTCACATCTTTGTTTTCTCCTTCAACTTCGTGGGAGTCCGAGGCCCACCAGAGAATAATGTGCTCACTAACATTCTGTGGCACAAATATCCAATTAGTGACAACAGCAGCAAAGGTTCACAGCAAGGGGTCACTGGCAGACAGGAAGGCTGAAAGCTTATGGGGAAGTCAGGAGACAATGGACAATTGGCTAATTGAAAGCCTTGGCAAAGTTCCTTGTGGAAATTTGGGAAATCATCATGCCCTTGTCCAATGTGCTCATAGACTTCATAGGATGAGAAACTGAAAGGCCTGGGAGACAACAGTAGGACTGTTTAGAAAATGGGTTACCATAACAACAGAGAGTGATGTTAGGACCAGGGGCACTTGTCTGCTGTTCCAACCCTGGGATCCTTACCTCATGTTTGAGCACCAAAAGTAAACAGGCAGCACAGTTTCCAAGGAAGACCTGATTCATTCATTATCTCTAAGAATGAGCCCCCAGGAGGCAGAGATGATTGCAACAGGTTGAGATCAAGTTGCTTTGTTGTGATAGTACATTTAGTGTCTGTGGTGTATGGACTTAAACTGATTTCTCTTCATGAACTCTTGATATGAACTCCCTTCTAAGAATCCCTCCCTCATCTTATCCTAAGAGATCTTCCCTTACCCCCTTACCTTGCCCTCCTATTTCTCTTTTGGGGATTTAGTGTAGAGGGTGATCTATGGGCTCATTCAATCTCTATTTTGCCCTCTTATTCAAGAACATCAGGGCAGTTTTCTTGGATAATTTCTTGTAGTATGATGTCAACATTCCTGTTTCTGATTTTTCAGGAAGACCAATGTTTCTCAAATTGTCTCTTCTAGACCTGTTTTCTTGATCAGTCATTTTCTCAGTGAGATATTTCATGTTTCCTTCTATTTTGTCAGTCTTTTGACTCTGCTTTATTAGTTCTTGCTGTCTTATGAGATCATTGGCTTCTACTTGCCCAATTCTGGTCTTTAAAGACTGGTTTTCTGCTATAATCTTTTGATTTTCCTTTTCAGTTTGGTCTATCCTGTTTTTCATGGTTTCCAGCTGTTTAATTTTGGTCTCCAATTTGCTTATCATTTAATTTGATTTTTGGGCTTCTTTCTCCACTTGGGAGTTTCTGTCTTTTAAATTGTTAATTTCTTTTTGAACTATTTCCCACTTTTCTTGCTAAATCTCTTCCACCTTTCTCATGATCTCAGATTTGAACTCTTCAAGAACTTGTGCTTAATTTTCATTTTTGGAGGAAGGTTTGGATGTGTTTACTTGTTTGTCCTCCTCTGCTGTCTCCTCTGTGGTCTGGATTTTTCCTCCATAAAAATTATCCAGGGTCAGTGCCTTTCTCTTGTTCTTTCTGGTGTTTGAAGGTTGTATTTCTTGGGCTTTGCTTGCCATCACTATGCTGGTTTTTCCTTCCCAGCCAGAAGTCTGAGTGAGGAGGGCAGGCTCTCTGTGTATGGAGCTAAGGAACAGTTTTTGCCTGAGGCTACTTTTTGAGTTTCAGCATGGCTTCTACTGTCTGCCACCCCTCTCAGCTCTATCTCTGCACCGAAGGTCTGTGCTTGTTAGCCTCCTGGGGTCTCAAGTCTAGTTGGTCTCAGGGGTAAGTCCCTGGTGGTCCCAGTCAGCTGTCAAGAACCCAGAGATTGCCCCACACTGGCTCCTCTGCCCAAGGCTCCTTTTCAAGTCTCTTTGCTGTTTCCACTGTCTGCAGCCCCTCTCAGCTTTATCTCCATGCCCAAGGTCCACATTCTTTAGCTTCCTGGGGTCTCACATCTAGCTGCTCTCAGGGGCAAGCCCCTGGAGGTCCCAGTCAGCTGCCCAAAACCTAGAGATTGCCCCATGCTCTCTCTATTTCTAGCATGCTGGCTCTGACTCTGGGACCATAGGTAGGGTGGGGGAGGGTTGGTCAGCTCACATTTTGGTGGGAGTTATTTCACCCCCTTACAGCATGGAAATGCCCAGATCCCATGTACCTTTGATGCTGCGCCCTATTGTGAAGTCCCTTCATTCACCTGGATTTTTTTTGTCTTTTTGAGGTATCATATATGGGTCAGTGGTGAAGAGGGTAAGAGTTCTGCTACTACTCTGCAGCCATCTTAACCTGGAAGTCCCTCCTCTCAATATGAACTTCTTTCCAAGAATCCCTCCCATATCTTATCCTAAGACCATGATGGTGGATCCTATGGCACACATGCCAAAGATGGCATGCAGAGACCTCTGTGAGCACTTGTGCCATTATGACCAGAGTTAGTTCTTAGAAAGGCAGAGGAACTTGGACAGAACTTCTCCCTTCCCCTTCTCCACCTCACCTCCTGTCTTCTTCCCAGTAGCACACGGACGCACTTACTCCCTCCCCTGAGTAGAGCACCTGGACCACTCCCTCCCTTTCTCCCACTCCTGTCTGTGGTAAGGCAGGAGGTGGGGTTTTGGTGGAAGGGAGTGGTTGGCACAAGGTCCCTAAAAGGTGCTAAGTGGTTCACCACCACTGTCCTAAGAGATCCTCTCTTATCTCCTTACCTTGCCTCCTATTTCTCAATATGAATTTCCTTCTAAGAATCCCTCCCTTATCTTATCCCCTTGCCCTCCTTTTTCTTAACCTACACATGCTTCTTTTATTCCCTTAGACCCTTAAGGGAGACTCTTACTCTTTTTGAACTCAACCCTATGGACATTTCCCATCAGCTGGGCTCTAAAGGACTACGTGCAATGGGTATCACTTCGGATCAAAGATTGGGAAGAGAATCTGGTAGAGTGTATTTGAATTTCCTCCCAGGAGATGCTTTGTTTATGTCTCTTTTCATTTTTATAATTGTCTTTATAGATCTGAATTGAATAATCCTTTAGTATAGGTGGCACATTTTGTAGATGATAATTTTATGGATGATAAATTTAGAGCTGAAAGTAACCTTAGGGACTATCTAGTCTAAACCCATAACTTAATAGGCAAGGAAATTGGATTCCAGAAAGGCTGAGTTTTGCCTCAATTCACACAATTAATAAGTAGCAGAATCAGAATTTGAATCCAGGAGTTCTGATTCCAAATCTAGCATACACTCCATTATTTTTGTCAAGAACACTCCAAATGGGGTCACAAAGAGTTGAACATAACTGAAAAGACTTAACAACACACAAAAAAATGGTAATATATACTTTAAGGCTATATGATCCTAAGCAAGTCATTCACCTTTGTAGGTCAGTTTCCTTATCCAAAAAAGTGAAAAGGTTGGGCTCAATAACTCCTAAATTCCTTTCAACTTTAAATCTGTGATCATGTGTTCTCACACTATGCTATTATACTCTGCTCACAACTCTGCGAGATTGGTGGTATTATTAAGGCTATCTTACAGATGAGGAAACCGAGACTCATTTAAAAGCTATGTGACTTGTCCAGTCATGAAGCTAATTAAGCATTTGAATTGGGATTCAAACTCAGCCCTTCCTGATTCCAGGTCTGACCTTCTATCTATTTTGCCTCCTAGCTACCTAAAAACAATCTCTTTCCTCAGATAAGAAAGTTATCAGAGGTCAGATTAAATCCAGGGCTATCATGATTTCCATTAGCACTAAATACAGTACCTTGTTCATGATGGGTGCTTAGTAAATGTTTGATGAATTGAAAAAGATTTTAGCCTTTGTATATATGCACTGCTACTATTGGAGTCTTTGTTTCTCCTCCTAAACATTTTCATTAGATTGTGTTTTTTGTTTGGACAAAGGGGCAGGGTGCTATATAATATTTTTTTTGGGGGGTGGAATGGCAAGAGAGTACAATCATCAGAATGAGCCCCATTGAGATTACTAGTGTAGGAAATATGCCTTTGTCTTGCCTGAACAGATAAGGGATCCCAAACTCTGTACTAGTGTTTTGTTTTAGAGAGCTCTGTATCATCAAAACCCTGACTTTTCTTTAAAATTGCAATAGAATGAACAATGAATCAGTAAATTTTTAGGCATTGTATTAAACCCTATTGAGAAAAAGAAAATGTCCAATAGTCCCTGTCCTCAAAGAGCTTACATTCTAGTGGGGTAGAAAATATGTAAATAAATAGGCACATATGAAATACATACAGAGGAAATAGAAGGAAACTATAGACTGGAAGATATAGACTACATTACAATGATGAATAAGTGCCCAAATTCACACTGCATGTGAGCTGCCCCCTAACCCCAGATAGGGGAGGGATGAAGCACTCCCTCTGGGCTGGGCAGAGGGGTGGAGGATGTGAAAAAATGTCCTCAGGAATGATGGAGAGGGGGAAGGGAGCAGCCCCCTTTGGCACGCATACCATAGGTTCACCAACATGGGACTAGAAGGTGGGGAAACCTAGAAAGGGTTCCTGCAGAAGGCAACATTTGAGATTTGAGGGAAACCAAGAGCCTTAAGGGAAACCAAGAGTCTTGTATTGGAGAGCAGACAGAGTCAAAGTACTGAGATGCAAAATGGAACATGATGCTTAAATAATGGGAAGTTGACCAGAATGACTAGACTGTACCAAAGATGAAGAGGAATGACATGTAACATGTAAGAGGAAGGGATAAATCAGGCTATTGCATTATTGTTTAGTCATTTCAGTTGTCTCCTACTCTTTGTGACACTCTCAACCATGTCTGCAACCATTTGGGTTGGGTTGTTTTTGTTTGTTTGTTTGTTTGTTTGTTTTTTTGAAAAGGTACTAGAATGGTTTGCTATTTCCTTCTCTAACTCATTTGATAGATGAGAAATCTGAGGCAAATAGGATAAATGATTTACCCAGAGTCACACAACTAGTAAATGTCTTGAGGTTGGATTTGAACTCAGGAAGACTTGCAGGCTGGACACTCTATTCTTTGCATCACCCAGCTGCCCTCACTCAGGTTATAAAGAATGCTAAAACAAAGGCTTTGTACTTGACCTTAGAGGCAATGGGGAGCCACTAGAGATTACTGGGGTGTACAAAGTTTTGAGGTTTAGTTTAAGGAAAATCAGTTTGGTAGCTAAATAGAAGATGGATTAGACAATTGAGAGATACTTGAATAGTATGTACTCTAAGACAGAAGATATTAAAAATGAGACTAATTAGAAGAGAAGAGTATTGCCCGAGTGAGGATTATGGCTGTCAGAGTAAAGAGAAGAGGATTTACAGGAGAGGTAGAAATGGCAATTGTTGGGGCATCTAGATGGCTCAGTGCATAGAAAGTCAGGCCTGGACCTGGGAAGTTCTAGGTTCAAATCTTGCCTCAGATACTTCCTAGCTATGTGACCCTGGACAAGTTACTTAATCCCCATTGCTTAGCCCTTAATACTCTTCTGCCTTGGAACCAAAACATAGTACTGAATCTAAGGAGGAAGGTAAGGGTTTTAAAATAAATTTTTAAAAAGAAATGACAAATGTTAATTCTTAATTATGGCAATATTAATGACATGATTTGGTAATTGGCCAGATGGGATGAGAATCTGGGCAAATGGGAGAATGACCATGCCTTCAACAGTAAAAGAAAAGGTCAGAATAGGAATGAATTTTGGTTTTTGAAAAAATAATAGGTAGGTTTTTGGACTTTTAAGTTTAAGATTTTGCTAGGATTTCCAGTTCAGCCTTGTCCAACAGGCAGCTGATGATGGAGACCTCAGGAGAGAAACTAAGACTAGATATACAGATCTGATAATCTGTATAGAGGTAATCATTGAACCCCATGGAGCTAACGAGATTGCCAAATGGAATAATATTGAGAGAAAGAAGGGCTCAGAACAGACTTTTGGGGGACATGCATAGTTAGGGGGGATGATATAGCTGATGATCTAGTAAAGGACATTGGATAAAAGATTAGTCAGGTAGGTAGAACCCAGTGAGAGCCTTGGCAATTAAGAGACTATTGATGGGGCAGCTGGGTGGTTCAGTAGATAGAGAGGCAGGACTGGAGACAGAAGGTCCTAGGTTCAGAATTTGGACTAAGATACTTCCTAGCTATGGTGGCCCTGTGCAAGTCACTTAATCCCTTGCCTAGCCCATATTGTTTTTCTTCCTTGGAACCAATACACAGTATTGATTCTAAGATGGAAGGTAAGGGTTTAAAAAGAGAGAGAGACCATTAATGGGACAGCAAGGTGGTTCAGTAGATAGAGTGCGAGATTTGGAAACAGGAGGTCATAGGTTCAAATCAGAACTCAAAAACTTCCTGGCTGTATGATCCTGGGCAAGTCACTTAATCCCAATTGTGGAGTTCCTACTTCTCTTCTGCCTTGGAACCAATAATTAGTATGTACTCTAAAACAGAAGATAAGAATTTTAAAAAGAAAAAAGAAAAATGGAAACATGCCAACTAGAGAATTTTGAATTTTGAATTGGTGGGGATAGGATTCCACTGGAGTTTGGTGGGAGGGGCATGACATAGTCATAAACATACTTCAGGAAAATCATTTATGATATAGGAATGGAGGATCGTTAGGAGTGGAGAGAGACTTGCAGCAGGCAGACCAGCCAGCAAAATATAGCAAGAATCTAAGCTTGAGGAGGTGAGGGACTGTACCATGATAGCAACAGTTTCAGAGAAGAGGAGGTATATTGGAGAAATATTGCAAGTGTGAAATCAACAGGCATTAGCAACAGATTGGATATGGGAGGTGAGAGTAAAGGTGAGGAGGAGTTAAGGATGAGCCTGGGGATCTGGGAGGATGATGGACCTTTGACAATTAGAGGAAAGTTTACAAGGGGGGGATTTGTTGGGGGTAGGGAGTAAGATTACAGATGACTTTTTTCAAAGAGTTTAGCCAAGAAAGGGAAGTAATATATGGGGTTATAGTTAGCTAAAGTGATATGATCTAGTGAGAGTTTAAGTTTTATTTATTTATTTAAAGAAATTTTAAAATTTCCCTCCAATTACATGTAAAAACAATTGTAAAACATTTAATTTTAAGTTCCTGTTCTTTTTCTCCTTCCCACCTTCCTTCTTTGAGATGATAAGCAATATACCATAAGTTTTGAGTTTAAAATTTTTAAAAATTATTTTAAGCATAAACTCATGAGCTTTCTTATAAAAAGTAGAAGAGAGATAGAGAATTGTGCATAAAACGGAATCTTTGCTATAAATGGCTTTCTTTTCCCTTTAAGTATATCTTAAATTCGACCTTTAATGTCCAAAGTTCTTCTGTTTATCTTTGTTTCCTTCTGGCTTCTTTCTATTCTCTTCTGTGCCTTAAAAAATGACCTTTTCTTTTGGTGAACCTCACCCCTACATACCCCCTCTTTTCTACCTCTGCTTCCCTCCCCAGTTAGGGCAGAAAAGTAAAAAACAAAAATCAATCTTTGTAACAAATATATAGTCAGGCAAGACAGATTTCCACATTGGCCATATCCAAATACATACAAATGCTTGTATGTGTGTATACACACACACACACACACACACACACACACACACACAATTCTGTCCTCTGAGTCCATTACCTCTTAAGTCCAACTTACCTCTTCCAGTCTTTGTGGTGTTTTAAATTGCTTAGTTTAAAACCTAGTTCTTTTCACCCTCCATCCTATATCTGGCAATTCAAACACCCTCTCCTCTAAACCTGGGAAGATTTACATGAACTGATGTTATATGGGAAGCGAACAGAACCAGAAAAACAATTTATACTCTAACAGTAACAATGTAAAAATAAACAACTTTGAAAGATTTAAGAACTCTGATCAATGCAATGTCCAATTACTATCCCAAAGAACTGAATGAGACATTAATACAAGGCTGCTAGTGTTTGGCTCAAACCATAATGGAATAAAGATTGCTGGCTTTTTTTAATTTCCCAGGAGGTCTGGCCACATGTGGAAGAGCAGGAAGAATTAGGGCCTTAGGATAATGGCATCATGGATTTAGATCTAGAAGGAGACTTTGAGGTTATCCCAAAGAAATTAACATAGACAGATTTTATTGTTTAGTTATGCCTAACTCTTTCTGACCCCATCAGAGCATTTCTTGGTAAAGATACTAGAACAGTTTGCTTTTTCTTTCTCCAGGTCATTTTACAGGTGAGGAAACTGAGGCCAACAAGGTTAAGTGACTTGCCTAAGGACACATAGCTAGTAACTGTTTGAAGCCTGATTTAAACTCAGAAAGACGTCTTCCTGACTCCAAGCCTGGCACTCTATCTGCTGTACCACCTAGCTGCCCAATGCCTTAATAAATGCTTAGTGACTGAGTGATCTAGTTTTAAATTTTGGCTCTGCCAATTGCTATGTGTATGACCTTGGATAAGTTGCAGTTTTTGTATCTTCCTGACTCCAAAGTGGGCATTCTTTCCACTGTACCACCAACTGCCCATAGACAGATACACCTAGGGGAACAACAAAGCCAAAGAGATACTAAATAGAAAAGCCAGAATGAAAACCAACATGGACAAAGAACATGAAGTCAGATGGGAACCATAAAGGTCAGTCTCTAAGAAGACAAATTGAATAGTGATAAGAAAGAGCAGTCACCATGTCCTTCTTCAGATCTCATCCTCTTATGTTAAATCCACTTACTAAAGCATCATTGAGTCTTTGCTTAGGTTTTTCAGAATAATGTGGAATTTTTCAGACAGCCTGGTAGTAGATGATGAATCTCAGGTGTACATAATTTCCTTCTGTTGGATGACCTTTCATATCTACTCAGAATGGAAGAAACCGTGCCAAATGGAGCCAGCTGCAGCTTAGGAAAGCCAATCAGGGAAAAAGAAAATGAGGAGAAAATTGTTTTATTCAATTTGAACCAATTCTAACATAAAACAAGCTTAATTCAGTGAACATTAAAAACAATGAGAACACAGTCTGCTTGCAAAAAATCCCAAAGTCAACAATGACCCATATAAGTCATGAGCTCTCATTGTTCAAGCTTCCACTTTCTCTAGAATTCTACCAATATTCCTTGGGATCACAACTATTATTCCCAAGTTTCATTAATCTCTCCAAACTGCTCCCAACAAATCCATGCCAAACCTACCTACCACCGAAATTTCCAAGGTTCTCCTTGTAGTCTTCAAATGCCTCAGTCTTCAAACCATCCGCAAACCAGAACTGATACCCTTCTACGCCAACTCAGATTCATGGAACCTTAGAATTGGAAGGCATTTCAAAGGTTATCTAGTTAAGTATGTCCCTAAACAGAAAATTCCTCTACAAGATCTCAGATAGGTACTCTAACTTCCTCCTCCCTTCCCTATTACTGTAGAGGGCAACATAATCCTCCTAGTCCCCCATGCTCACAACCTAGGTGACATCCCCAACTCCTTACCACCTCTCACCCCACATATCCAATCTGTTCCCAAGTTCTTGCAATTTCATCTTCACAACATCTCTGGAATACTTCTCTTCTCTCCTCTGGCACTACCACCATTCTGGTGGAGGCCCTTACCAACTCATTCATGGAATATTGCAATAACCAGCTGGTTTAGATAGCTTGCCTCACGTCTCTTCTCACTCCAATCTATCCTCAATTTAGCCATCAAAATGATTTTCCTAAAGTGAAGGTCCAACCATGTTACCCTCCCACCCCCAATAAATTCTGCTGGCTCCCTATTGCTTCTAGGATCAAATACAAAATTCTCTATGTGGCATTCTCTTATACCTTCTAGCACCCTCCATCTAATCTACAATCTAGTGGCACTGGCCTCCTGGCAGTTCCATGAGCAAGATACATCCTGGCTATTCCACAAAGAAGGCACTCCATTTTCTGATTCTCAGCATTTTTGCTCTTTATTCCCCCATGCTTGGAATGTTCTTCCTCCTTAGCTTGGTGTCCTACTAGGTATACCTTATTTGTGTATGAACTCTTCTAAAGTGAAGTTATAGCTTGCTGGTAAGCTTCCTGCATGAGCAACAGGGTGGTACAGTGTACAGAGCATTGATCAGGAGTAAGGAAGACCTGAATTCAAATCCAGCTCAGATACTGTGTGACCCTGGGCAAGCCGCTTTACCCCATTGGCCTCAGTTTCCTCATTTGTAAAATGAACTGGAGAGGGAAAATAGGAAATCAATCTAGTATCTTTCCCAAGAAAACCCCAAATGGGGTAATGAAGAATTGAACATGACTGAAATGACTCAACAACAACAGAAAAGCTCTCAAATGAAAGATATATTGGTTGTGAGTATTAGCATCTTCTGTCTTTCCCTCTGTAATAGTCTCTCCAGCACATAGCACAATGCCTGGAACATAGCATGTGCTTAATGAATGTTTTTTCATTCATTCATTCATTCAGAAATCTCAAAGCACAAGTCAGGTAGGCAAACATCACAACATTTATGTTATAAAGTTTGTACCGTTATAGCTGGTGAAGTACATGATGACTCCAGTGATATTTTCCCTCCTCAGTTAGTGTTCCTAACATTCTACAATGTTTGATTGGAATGCTTAGGGGAGTAAGGAATAGTGCTAAACTTCTGCACACCAAAGCTAGGAATTCCTTGAGTAGATTGCTCTCCAAGGCTCTGCCTTGTTCATATGGCAGGGAATTAATATACTGAGAAATTCTTAAACCAGGTATGATGACACATGCTTGTAATTCCTGATATTGGATATTGGATATCTGGTCGTTTGCTTGACTAAAGCTGATCAAATTATCATCGTAAATCGATTACTAATATGGTAAGCCCAAATGATCACACTGAATTCATCACCAAAATAGTGAGCCTGCAAGAGTAGAGGACCATCAGACTGTCCAAAGCAGGATGAAACAGTTTAGGTCTGAAAAATGCAGCAGATTAAAGCTTCTTTACTAATCCGCATTGGAATCTACCCCATAAGGGTTATTGAACTCCCATCCAAGATGGGATAAGGGAAGTCAGTCTCTTTCCCTGCCTCCCCAAAAAGAACAAAACTAAAAACAAAGCAAAAATAATGTTACCTGTAATGCTTTGTCTGTCATGAAAGATTTTTTTATTCTCGGTTGGGGATTCATATTCAGATTGTATGAAATGATCACTTGCTATGGAGCTATGATTTATGTTATTGCTATCTCTTCCACAGGTAAAACAGTCAGTGCAGACAACTTAAAAAGATTTGTTACTGCTTTCTCTCCAAATGAGCAGTATGAATTACGAAATACTTCTCACACACTGAGCACAACTTGTACATTTCTTAGTGACATCTATAGCCATTTTGGGCCAGTAAAATCAGTTCCTTACCAGCTTCAGTTCAGCAGGAGTTATCAGGAAGACTAAATAAGTCAGAAATAACTGTGGCAACTGAGCAGACTTTTTCCTGGTGCTCATTATGTGAACGAACCCCTAAGTCTAAAGTCTTTATGCAGTACTTTCACATCCTTAGAGCAACATGCTTGGTAAAACCAACAGCTTCCTGATCCCATGGGTGAGAACTTTTAGTAGTCTGCTACTCCATTGTAGAGCTTCAGCTTTTACCATTGACAATAATCATTTGCTTTCAAATGAGTGAAACTTGAGGGCATTAACATAATTTCTTCCTTGATTCATATTCCTTCTCCTATTCCTTCATCATCCATCTGATCTTGCTGTCAATCATCCACATTACACCAGAGGTAAAGAAAGTAGGTTCAATGAAACAAGTTTCATGTCTGCTACCATTTTGTCTGGTGGAAGTCTAAAGTTCTCAGATGTTCTTCTAGTTGATGGTGGCCAAGCTCCCTGTATTATATATCACCTTTGCTCTTTCTTTTATTACCACTACAGCTTCAATATCACATGGCCTTTAGGATAGAGTGTCTGCCTCCCTCTAAGTCTTCTTTAACTATGCCGAGTTCATAATTAGCTAGTGTTGTTACTCATCTCTGGCAAGAACCATCTAACTTGACACTGATCAAAATATGTCGGGGGAGAGTTGTCCTGTGCACTTGAAGTTCTGCTCCATTTATGTAGAACTTTTCTGTGACAACCCACTTAAAAGCCAAGAACTTCAGATTGTGTATGGGGAATGAGTCTCATTGTCACTAAGTCCTATTCAAGCGAGTACAAATTCGTCTCTGGTGATCATTATTCTCTTGACATAGAATTGCTCTCAAGTTTAGCATCCAAGTGGAGGACAAATGACTTGTTTGGATCTGTAAGAGGTCAACACTGATGTGTGTCTCCCACAGCAACCAAGCCTTTGAAAGCTTGTTTGCATTTGCTCATCCATAGATCTCCAAATAGCTTTATAGATGTTAGAGCAATTTGACCTTTCTAATCCTGCTTTTCTGTCTTTTTGATTATGTATGCCTGTGAGGTCATTTTGTGACCTAGCTTCAGTGACATTTGTGAAAATGGTCAAATGCTGAGGAAAAAATCCTCAGATCTTGAAGGTTCTGTGGATGGGACCAATTTAGGAATATTCTGTCCTCACTGGGTTAGTATTCATGCCTTGCTGAGATATTGCACGACCCATATACTTGACAGAGGTTCTGTGGAATTGATGCTTGTCAACTGGCCGCTTCATACTAGCTTACTCTAGTCAATGTACTTTTCACAGTTTCACTGTCCTTAAATCTTCATGTTCTTCCAAAGACAATGAAGTCTTGAAGATACACCAGCACCTCTAGATAATTCATGCTGCCAAATATTTTTCTGCATCAATAGTTATAAGTTGGCAAATACCTCCAAGATACCTTGGAGCAGATATTAAACTGGTAAAATACCACTGGAAGGATGAATATAGGTTTTTTTTCTTTCTTCTAGTGATATAGAAATCTGATAACATCCACTTGAGTAAATCTAAGACTGAGAACCTTTACTGGCTGGACAAAAGACAGTCCAGAACATTTTGGCCCCTTGACACTGTGTACTGGTCCAATTTGCTTCTTTTGGCCAAAGTTTGGTAGCCTTTACACATGTGGTATCTTCCTTACCACATAACAGGTTATCCATATGGGTTGCTGGATTCTGTGATGGTGCCATTATCAACCATTCTTTGAGATGGTTTGTGAGGTTTCCCCACACAGATAAAATTATCTTCCTAGACTGTTTCCAGAATAGTTAGGAACTTGTAAAGTATATTCTGTAGGGTTTGCCATGAGCACATCCCACATCCCACTCATGCAATGAACTCAGGGTAAAAATGTCTGCATGGTTGCTATGGTTACTTCCGGCCTCTCAAGTCCTCGAGTGAACAACAATGTTCCCTATACTGACAAGCTGAACTCTCTTTAAAATAAGCAGATAACCTCTGCGTTCTTTCAAGCTCTGCATCAATAATCCTATGATCCCATGATACAGTGATATGATCAGACTTTAGACCTTTGTGTTCTCTAATATCTGGAATTTTGAAATTTGATTCTTCAACCACTGCCTCATATCCTTTCAGCTCTCCCCAGTCTGACTAATTCCTAACCTATTCTTTTCCTCTACTGTGGTCTTGACACACCAGATCTCTCCCTTTTCTCCCACTCTGGTTTCATTTTCATCCATGCTCAAGCTTTGAGCCCATTCTGTTAATGTTTCACTATCTGCCCCTTATATCCCATCTTTCCTGACTCCATCTTTGAATACTCTCTACCTTAACATTTCTCTTCTCTTGATCTAGGGTTACTGAGTTTTGGTGGAGAGCATCACAACCCTGAGCTGACTTCATCCCTTACAAATTTAGGCTAAATTACTACAACTAGGTTCTCACCCCTGCTTCATAGTTTTTCTCTTTTGCCCTTATTGATTCCCAAACTCATTCTCCAGTGTCCATTCTAAACTTTGTCTTCTCTCTGTGAAGTCTCTTGTCTTCCTCAAAATCTCCTCTCTCCTCACACATATCAGATGGTCCAGCCTCTTACTTCATTGAGAAAGCTTGAGATGTTCTAACAAGGGCTCTCTCTGTCTCTTCCTAAATTATTTGAAACTTCTCAGTCTTAGTGCCATGTTGCTTTTTCTTCCTGTCATAGAACAATATATCCTTACTGTGGCTAATGCTTCTCCCTAGGTTCTTGGTTCTTCATTCCATTTTCTCCCGCCTTCTCCAGGATTTTGATCATGCAACTTTGACTTCTCCCTTTTCCACTGGCTCTTTCCTATAAGTCTACAAACATTTTCACTTATCAAAAAGTCTGCCTTTTTGATGTTCCTGGTCTATTCTGATATGGTCCTTTTTCCCTCCTCTTCATTGCTTAACCTTCTGAAGAACTTGTTTATGACTTCCCCTTCCTCTTTACCCACTATTTCCTTGGCTCCCTTGATTTTGAGACTGTTCTCTCAAAGGTCACCACTGACCTTCAAATTGGTACATCCAAGTTTTAAAGTCCTCATCCTTTTTGACCTCTTTCCCCACTTTGACTCAGTTGATCATCTCCTCATACTTAATACTGCTCCTTTGGCATCAGATAGATAGACAGATAGATGGTTAGAGCATTTATTAAGTATTCATGATGTGCCAGGAACCTTGCTAAATGTTGGAAATACAAATAAAAGGATTCCAGGCAGTGTTTGCTTTCATAAAGCTTATATTCTAAGAGAGTAAATTAATACATAAAAGGGAGCTGGGACCAAGGAGAAGCATTGTGGTTCAGAAAGTTACAGTAGACTGACACATCTTTTCCAGTAGCAATTCTCTTCTTTGAATGAAAAGGATCATAAGATCATAGACCCAGAGCAAGAAGAGACTTAGAGACCTTATATCACAACATTATTATTGAACAGATGTGGAAACTAAGTAAGGCCCATGGTGGTTGTATTTTCCAAGATTCCAAAAGCAGAATAGGGCTTCAATCATATGCCTATGATGCCACATCATATAAGAAGTGGCTGAAGGAACTGAAGATGTTTAACTTGGAGGAAAGAAGACACATAGTAGCATCATTTTAAATTCCTTTAAAACCTGGCCTCTTCCTCCCTTTCTGGTGTTCTTACACTTTACTCACTTCCCACATTTTATCTAGTAATGCTAGCCTCTTTGCTCTTCCTTAAATGCAATACTCCATTTCCCAACTTTGAGCATTTTCTCTGCCTATTTCCCATTCATAGCACACTCTCCCCTCTTCTCCCCACACTGCCCCCTGCCTCCTGGCTTCCCTGGCTTCCCTTAATTCTTAGCTGAAGTCTCACTTTCTGTAAGAAGCCTTTCCAAGACTTCCTTCATCTTAACGTCTTTCCTCTGAGATTACCCTCAAATTACCTTGTCCATATCTTGTTTGTGCACAGTTGTTTGCATATTCTCTTTCCCATTAAATTGTGGAGTTCTTGAGAACAAGGACAATCTTTTCTCTTTCTTTGTATCCCCAGTGGTTAGTCTATTGCCTGGCACATAAGTGACTAATAAATGCTTCTTGACTAACTGACAAGGTAATTACCTTCCAATCTTTGAAAAACTATCTCAAAGAAGAGGGATTAGATTTACTCTGTTTGACTCCAAATAGAAGAATTAGGATCCATGGATAGAAATTACAGATAGGCAGATTTTGATTCAGTATAAAAATGAAATTCTCTTTTAAAAATAATATTTAATTTTCCTCAATTACATGTAAAAACAATTTAAACATTCTTTTAAAAAAACATTTGAGTTCTAAATTTTCTTCCTCCATCACTCCTCCCACCCCTCCCTGCTCCTTGAGATAACCTTGAGGTGTTACATGTGTGATCATATAAAACATTTTCTCTTATTAGTCATTTTGTAGGAGAGATCTCAAAACAACAACAACAAAAATAACAAAGAAAGTGAAATATAGTATGTTTTGATCTGCATTCAGATTCCATTCAGTTCTTTTTCTGGAGGTGGATGGTATTTTCCAGCATGAGTCTCTGGGATTGTCTTGGCTCACTGTATTACTGAGAGTAACTAGGTCATTCACAGTTGTTCATAAAAAAATACTGTTGTTATTGTGTACGATGTTCTTTTTTTAAAAACCCTTAACTTCTGTGTATTGGCTCCTAGGTGGAAGAGTGGTAAGGGTGGGCAATGGGGGTCAAGTGACTTGCCCAGGGTCACACAGCTGGGAAGTGTCTGAGGCTGGATTTGAACCTAGGACCTCCCATCTCTAGGCCTGACTCTCAATCCACTGAGCTACCCAGCTGGCCTTGTGTACAATGTTCTGATGTTCTTCTGGTTCTGCTCACTTCACTTCATATCAGTTCATGTAAGTCTTTCTAGGTTTTTCTGAAATCACCCTGCTCATAATTTCTTATAGCACAATAGTTTTCCATTATAGTCATATACAAATAGGCCCTTTTCCCATTAAAAAAAATCTCTTTGGGATACAGACCTAGTAATGGTATTGCTAGATCAAAGGGTATGCACAGTTATAGAGTTCTTTGGGCAAATTTCAAAATTGCTCTCTATAAAAATGAAATTTTTAATGATTATAACTAATCAAAACTGGAATAGGCTTCCTCAGGAGGCAGGAAAGACCATCATATAACCATGACCATCCAGAATGCTGTACATTAAGTGGGAGTATATACTAAATGACCTTTGGTCAATTTCTAGCTTTAACATTCTTTGGGCTGAGAGATGAGGGGGGATTTTTTCATCAGAGAAACTGTTGCCTAAACCAGGTTATGTCTTAAAGCTCACAACTTTCACAAGCATCTGAACCAAAAGCATCCCATTAAATGAAGCTGTTTTCTTTCAGTCAAGTATTCCCAGTGTGAAATTCGTTAGGCATTACCAGTTGTATTCAAAACATTATAGAATAATAATCATCAATATTATAAGAACTCACATTTAGAGGCCAAAATTTTAAACTTAAAAAAATTAATAGAATTTATTTACAAGTATCTCAACTCTTCCCTCCATTCCCTTCATCATAGAAGGCATTATTCAGGAGACAGATATGTATATATATAAATTATATCTTTCATGTTTGCATTTTTCAATTCATTCTCTGAACATTCCCAATTTATTCTTCAAGTATTAAGCCTATAGCAGTGTATCATGTTCTCTTGGTTCTCTTCATTATCCTGTGTAGTTCTCTCCAAGTTTTTTTTTAAATTAGCCTGTTCGTCATCTTTTATGGTACAGTAGTATTCTATCACAATCATGTATCACAATTTACTAGGCATCTCCTCAATTTCTTGTTCTTTGCCACCACAAAGACAGCTGCTATAAGTTTTTGGAAACATATAATTTCCTTTCCTTTTCCTCTGATCTCCTTGGGAAACTGACCTAACAATGGTATTGCTTTGTCTCAGGATATACAATTTCAGTTATAACTCTCTGAGTGTAATTCCAAATCACTCTCCAAAATGGTTGGATCAGTTCATAGCTCCAACTGTGTATCAGCATCCCCATTTTTCCACATCCCCACTGACATTTATCATTTTGCCCTTTTGTCATGTTAGCCAATCTAATGGATATGATATATTTCAGAATTGTCTTGGTTTGTATTTCTTTAATTGGTAGTGATTTAGAGCATTTCTTCATATATCTATATGTGGCTTTGATTTCTTCATCTAAAAATTAGCTGTTCATATTTTTTGCTTTTTTATCAATTGGAGGATGACTCTTATTCTTATAAATTTGACAAAGTTCTTTCTATATTTGATATATAAGACCTCTGCCCAAGAGGCTGTCTATAAAAAATTTCCCCCGATTTTCAGCTTTCCTTCTAATCTTGGCAATATTTGTTTTATCTATACAAAGACTTTTCAATTCAGTGTACTCAAAATTATCCATTTTACAAATTTCACAATGCTCTCTATCTCTTGTTGACATACAAATTCCTCTCCTATGTATAAAAAAGAACCATTTAAAGCTTTGTAAAGCACTTTCCTCACAACTATCCCATGACGGAAACAATGCACATATGGCTGGGCCCATTTCATATGATGAAAAACTGAAGCTTAGAGTAATTACATCACATTAATTACCATCACATGGCTACAATACTTTGTTTCACACCAGGAGTGAGAGGATCATTCACAGCTCTCGTGGGGCCTTATAACCCATTGGGTCTGATTGAGTCCTAACCAAGTTCAAATAAATAATAGTGTCAGATCTGGGCTTATAACCCAGGTTTCTCCTTACTCATATCTAAAACTTAAAGCAGAAAAAATAGTAATTAAAAAAACATAAAACTCTCTACTTTTAAACCATAAGGAAGCTTAAGGTTAGAAAGCTGGCATTAGTAAAAAAATGATGTCAAATAATGAGTGAGCTGCTTTACAGAATGTAAGATTAGTCAGCCTCCTTGTCCCATGGGCTAACAATTTACATAAGGATAAGAAGGGACTAAAAAGATTAATTCTTAAAACCATCATAAAAAAAGAGCAAGTTTTTTTTTTAAAGACAAACATTTCCAGAATGAGCAATGTCATCACCATTGAGAAAACCAATGACCTAGATTTGTGAATCATCCAGAGAATGAATAATCAAGTCTTCATTAAATAAGAATAAAAGCCTGGGAACTGGAGACCAGTTGGCTCCTCCAGGATGTCTTGGCCATGTGGTGCTGGTCTCTCCACTTCCCTCAGGAAATGACATTTGGCTGTGACATCAGTCCTGGTTGGAATCCTGCCAGTCCTTCTTTAGTAACTGATCAAGCTATAGAAATTCTATCCAAACTTTTTACCAAAGAAAGTAGCCCCACTGTGTTCTGGGAAGAAAGGAGAAAGATTTTTGTGCTCCTTTGGTTAGAACAGTCTAAGAAATTATTCTTATATCAGTCACAGAAAAGACTTCCCTAGATACCAGTGCCAGATCCATAGAGCAGGGGACTATTTCATGGCTCTCATGGGACCATCTTTCTCATTGGGACCAAGTGGCTGATTGAATCATGACATTGTGATCCTTCTGTGTTGGAAGTATTTTATGTTTGACCTCTGATTTCTGAAGAATCAGGACAGTGTTCTCAAAATATCAGGCAAAGGAAAAGCATTAAAAATATTGAGTTAGACTTTTGACAACCTAAAACCCATCAGATCCAACTCATTCATTTTACAGATGGGGGAACTGAAGCCTGCTTAATAGTGACTTGCCCAAAGCCATCAGTTAACATTCAAACCTAAGTCTTTTCACATAAAAATGACAGGTACAGGATTCTTGAATTTAGGCCCTTTGACATCATTTTAGTGTAGCATTCTGCCTGCTAATAGAAAGAAAACTGAACTTGAAGCTCCAAATTTGAGTCCCACTTTTGCTGTTTACTTGGACTTCAGACAAATCACTTCAGTTCTCTTGGCCCCAGTCTATCAACTATGACATAAAGGTGTTAGACTATTGATGTCAAACTAAAGGGGGGAAAGGATTAAAAGAGGAAATCAAGATGGAATGGAATATACAAATGGTAATCATAACTGTAAATGTAAATGGGATAAACTCATTCATAAAATAGAAGCAGATAGTAGAATGGGTTAAAAACCAGAATCCTACCATATGTTGTTTACAAGAAACAGATCTGAGGCAGGTAGACACATAGAGTGAAGGGAAGAAGCTGGAGCAGAATCTATTGGGCTTCAACTGAGACCAAAAAAAAAAGTCAAGAGTAGGAATCATAATCTCAGACAAAGGTAAAACAAAAGTAGATTTGATTAAAAGAGATAAGGAAAGTAATTACAGCTTGATAAAAAGGCAATATAGACAATGAAGAAAAATCAGTACTCACCATATATGCATGAAATGGCATAGCATCCAGGTTTTTAAAGGGAAAATGAAAGGTGCTTAAGGAGGAAATAGATAGTAAAACTATGCTAGTGGGGGACCTCAACCTTCTCCTACCAGAACTAGATAAATCTAACCAAAAAAATAAATAAGAAAGAAGTAAGGGTAGTGAATAAAATTTTAGAAAAGTTAGATTTAATAGATATCTGAAGAAAATTGAATAGGGATAAAAAAGGATTATACCTTCTTTTCAGCAGTACATGGTACATATTCAAAGACTGACCATGTACTAGGACATAAAAACATCACAATCAAATGCAGAAAAGCAGAAATAATAAATACAACTTTTTCAGATCATAATGCAAGAAAATTATAATTAGACTTAAGCAGGAACCACCAAGTCATTTATAAAGATCCCTATGGGTAGCATATCATTCAGTTGTTTCAGTTATGCCTGATTCTTCATGATTCCATTTGGGGGTTTTCTTGGGAAACATAATGGAGTGGTTTGCCATTTACTTCTCTGGATCATTTTACAGATGAGGAAACTGAGGCAAAAATGGTTAAATGACTTGCCCAGGGTCACGGGGTTACTAAGTGTCTGAGGTCAGATTTGAATTTAGGTCTTCTTGACTCCAAGCCCAGTGTTCTAGCCATTGCATCACCTAGCTGCTCATGTGGGTAATATATTGATTTAGAAAAAACACATTTTAATATTATTCTTTTTTGTATTTTTTATTTATTTTGTTAAATATTTTCCAATTAAATTTTTAAAAATAGCCTTACCATCTGTCTTAGTAACCAGAAGAGTGGCAAGGACTAGACAATTGGGGTTAAGTGACTTGCCCAGGGTCACACAATTGGAAGTATCCAAAGTCAGTTTTGAATCCAGGTCCTCCTGATTCCAGACCTGATGCTTTATCCACTGTACCACAAACCTGCCCTTAGATTATATTTTATTCTAGTTCTGGGCACCCAGGAATGAGCCCTCAGACTTAGACTCCTCAGGACTACTTGATTTTGAAGGTTTCTTTTTCAGTTCTAACACTGTGGAATAGTATTCGGGTTACTCTGTGAATGAGGTAGTCATATAGTGACTAGAAAAGTAGACTCAAGGCTAAGAAAGACCCGAGTTCAAGTGCAGTTTCTGACATACAGTGGCTGTGTGTCCATGAACAATTTATTAAATCGCTTAATGATCCTAGGAACCGGAGACATAAGTTGTAGAGAAGATGCTGACCTCTACTGGCAGTGGGAGTTTTCTCACCTCCATTCTGATAAAATTACAGGCTCAGCCATTCTCCTCTGTCTATCCCTATCCTGTCTTGTGAAATGGCTACAGAATGGGATTGAACAGGGATAGAAAAAGCAATGGATAAAGTCATAGAGATATTTATAAGTGGCCTAGGGAAGGTTCCCCCTGCCTCTAAGATGGATCCTGCCAAGAATCAGAAGATTGATGGAGGAGTTGAAATCATCGGTCAGCACAATCTTTGGTAGAGAAGGTGCTTGAATGGCAGAATGTAGAAAGGTAGGAAAACAAGGTATAGATTTTGTCAAGCTCTGCTTACTGGTGAGGCTTGCAATCAGAGCCAAAGAAAGCGCTGTAAATGAAGTAATAAAAATGCAGTCAAGCTCCCCTCTAACTCTGCCTTACAAATACATTTTCAAAATGTGTTTTCAGGAATCAGAGAACCCATTTAAAATTCTATTCAGCCCAGGGAATTTGCTTTGCCATCTCGCCTCCTAGCTTTTCCAGTCTCTGACAATTACCTACTAATTATTCTCCCTGGTTTGGTGGGCTGCAGAAACACATCTGTCCATCAGGAGGAGACAAAATTGCTTGCTCACAAATACCAATTCCCATGACAATTAAATAGAATTTAGGGCAGGTGCAGCTGTTTTTTTTTTTTCCCCTCGTAATCGATGTATCCTAAGGAACTTTGCAGATGCAGCATTTGCAAAATGAGGGTTCTTTTTCTTTTTGACTTCCAGTCTAATTTCAGAGATGCTTTTGACTTCAATTCTGATCACCCTTCATTTGACAGTGACCCCCAACATTTGGGCTTCAAGGTCCTAGACTTCCTTGTTAAGCAGTTAGTGATTTGCAAATGATTCAATATTTATTAAGTTCTTAGTTATAAAAGGAAAATTCACTGTATAAGAACCTGTGAAGAATTTGTTGTTTTTATAAATCTTTTCACTGCAAGTGTATAGAATTGTAACAATAACAATATAGATTGCTTAGAGATCCTAGGCACATTGATTTGGAGTTGGAAGGGAATTTAATCTTTTTTATTTTTTAAACCCTTACCTCCCATCTTAGAATCAATATTGTGTATTGGTTCTAAGGCAGAAGAATGGTAAGGGCTAGGCAATGGGGGTCAAGCGACTTGCCCAGGGTCACACATCTAAGACATGTCTGAGGTCAAATTTGAACCTAGGATCTCCCGTCTCTAGGCTTGGGTCTCAACCCACTGAGCTACCTAGCTGCCCCCAGAATTTAATCTTTATCTAGTCCAATCCTATTTTATAGATGAAGAAACTAAGATACAAAGACATCGATTTACCCAAGATCATGCACATATAGTAATTGGCAGAGCTGAAATTTGAAACTAGAGCAATCAGTTGCTCTACACATTTATTTAGCTCCTGCTGTGTATCAGGCATTGGGCAGTTAGATGGTACAGCAGATAGAGTGTCAGGCTTGGAGTCAGGAAGACTTATATTCTTGAGTTCAAATCTGGCCTTGGGCACTTCCTAGCTGTGTGACCCCAGGCAAGTCATTTAAGCATGTTTGCCTGTTTCCTCATTTGTAAAATGAGCTGGAGAAGGAAACAGAAAAATACGCCAATATCTTTGCCAAGAAAACCCCAAATGGGGTCACAAAGAATTGGACACAATTGAACAACAACAATATGCCTGGCAGCATAGAAAGCACTGGGCATACAAAGAAAGTCAAAAGAGAGTTTCTGCCCTTCTTCCAATGCTCTTTTCCACCCTCTTGTGCATCATAGTCTTTACTTCCATCCAACAACATTCAGTGAGAACCTACTATGTGCAGGTAGTGGACTAGCCACTGAGCAAGACGTATAGACGAAAAAGACAAGTGTTCTTGTCATTGAAAAGCTTATAATCTAGTAGGAGAGAGAAAATAAGGACTCAAATAGCTAGAAAAGGGGCCAGGGAATGGACCTGTGATTTCTTTCATATAGGGAACTTCCAGGTAAGAAAACTCTTTCTATCAACGCAGACCAGCACCTTTCCTAAATTACAGTCTCATAGAGTCATTCAGGGCCCTGAGAGGTTACGGGTCACACTGTGACAGAGGTAAGACTTGAATGCAGGTCTTCCTAGCCTCAAGACCAGATTTCTAGCCATTATGCCTTGCTGCCTTTCTAATACAAAGTCAAATAAGGTAAGTACATACAAAAATTATTAATAATTACTGAGGATTATATAGTACTTTAAAGCATGCAAGTCACTTTACATATATTTACAACAATCAAGTGAGATAAGTGCTTTGGTTATTATTATACTCTGTAGCCCTGGAGACCCCAAAAGGGAAAGCATCTGGGTTCACATCAAAGTGGGTCGAATTTTAGGGGTTCTAAAATGGTCATATTTAACTCTCTGGTATTGCCCCCAAGGATATTTCTAAGAAAATCTTTTAAAAAATAGTTAAGATAAATCTAGGGATTCCTTAATAGCAGGCCTCAGAGTCCCTCCCTCTCATCAAAGTATTCTGTGTATAATATGGGTATCAGGTATAGAATATGTATTTATTTCCTTCACCACAGATTTATTTTTTACACATCATGCTTTTAATACAAACTTTAAAAAATCAGAAACAATAGAAACTATAGATTTGATCAATTGTGGGTTTGTTTTCAAACTAAGTTTCAAAATACTCCAATGTCCCTTTCCAAAATATTGCACAACAGTCCATATAAAAAAGTTTTGATTATATTCTTCCTTCATTAAAGAAGAAATAAACTACTCTACTTGCCCCCACTTTCCCCACCCCGGCCTCAACCCCTTCTCAGGATCTCCTCTGTGCCACCTTTCCTACCCTAGAGACAAGACATTAGAGGCATACAGACAAGACATTACTCATTCACAAATACAAAAAACAGATTAAATAGCTCATTATGCTCATCATATTCCTCTTAGAAAGTAAAGGCAAGAAAAAAGAAGAATTAATTAAGACAGACACTATGTGAAACATTATATGAACATATAATTCATTTGAATTCACATGTTCAAATAAATATATAATTTATTTCATCTCCAAAATAACCCTGGGAAGTAGGTACTTTTACATCTATTTTATAGCTGAGGAAACTGAGGCAGACAGAAGTGAAATGACTTGCCCAGAATCATAAGGTATATGTCTGAGACTAGATTTGAACTCAAGTCTTCCTGACACCAGGCCTAACAGTCTAGCCACTGTATCACCTACCTTCCAAAGACAACTCTATGGGACCACATCTAAAGAGAAATTCCATATTCATTTTGGAAATGCATCCTCTGAGCTATTACCTCATAACGTTCAAGGATCTCCTGAGCAGTCAGGGTCTAACATTATTTAGGTCATCAGTGACAGAGTGATCCTGGTGGTATTCATATTCATTTTCTCTTCTAAGAAATAATCTCTTAGAGAAATTTTTCCTCTCCCTGATTCCAAAATTCCATATGTAGCAATTTTTAACCCAGGCAATCGCTAGGAAGGCTGGAAGGATCCATTCCTCAAGCTTGCTAGGTGTTAACTGGTGCTTGTAAAAAAGAAACAAAATGGCAGCTAAGGACTCAGGCTTACCCAAGCAAATAAATATATATATTTTTTAATACTCCTGCCACCATGTGCTTATGGTACAAGGTACTATTGCCAATGGGTGGGGAAAGGAGGAGGAGAAATGTTCTCTCTACCCTTTGTTGGATTTCCAAAGGAGAAAAAATTATTTAAAGACAGAGCATGGAAGTGTGTCCAAAAGAAGAAGAAGAGCAGATTCATTTCTACAGCTCTTATAGACCACAGAGGGGGAGTCCTGAAAAGAGTCCATCCTCCTAACTTTGTTTTCAATCATCTTTTCTATGCCATTCTAAAAAAGATATGTCCTTCAGAAAAGAGCCAGAATTCATGCATGTCTAACTCCAAAGAGAAGCTCTGGGCTAGCAAAGCAGGAGTTTCTTTGATCAACTCCTATTACTTTATCATCCCTACTCTTCAGATTAGGAAACTGAGACTAAGAGAGAAATTGAGTGATTTGCTCATGGTCACATAGCTATTAAATGTCTGTGGTAGAATTTGAACCTAGATCTTCCCAACCCCAAGTCCAATATTCAATTCACTATGCAAGGCTGTCTTTCCTAACAAAGCACCATGAATGATTCAAAGAAAGAGATAAATTCAGGCTTGGTGGGGAGGGGAGCCGAGGATAGGAGGGAGTTTGGGGAATTGAGGAACACCTGACCTAAGAGGATGCATCTGCTCTTGGCCTTCAAGGATGAGAAGGATGCCAACAAGTAGAGATGAGGGGAAGCACAAGAAGCATATTCCAGGACATAGAGAAGGGAGAAAGTGAATTAAATTCTAATAATGGAGAGTAATCCAGAACGGCCAGAATACAGTATATGATGGGGCAGTGAATCTAATTAATCTAATTATATAGTGATATGATCATAAACATATTAATATAAAAAGTATAACATAATTAATGTAATTGTAATAAATTACAGAAATTAACATAGTTATATCAGCATAGAGACCACCACATTACAATATTAACATAATTATACTATATAAATTAATAAAATAATAGTAAAATAATATATAAGAAGGTAATATTAAAATTGCATGTACTATTGTATATATTATTTATTATTTCATTATATGTATTATTATATTATAACATAAACATATCTAGTTTATGTTAAATCCTTTCTTCCCCACTACCTTCTGGTGGGCAAGAGAACATCTCTGATTATTCAGGTCATGTGCAAATGGTCAATAAAACTCTAAGGAGGCCTCCTGAGTTCTCGTGAATGGCAATTGTGCTTGGGAGACAAAGATGTTTTCATTTGGGATGACAGTTTGTCTTGTTTCGTGACAGATTATTCCTGATAAAAGGAACTCGGATAGCGGGTGGCTTCTTCTGAGTAGCTTATTTGGCTCTGCAGAATTTTTTAGCTCTTCAGAACAAAGACAGAAAAGCCAATGTTCACATCAAATATAGGTGCTTGATGGGTACACATAGTAGTAAGTATTTGGATTCCATATCCAAATAGGATAAATATTCTCATGAGATCCCAGAGATGGACTTCACCTACTGAGGTACTCAGTCCCTGGGCTTAATTATTTTGAGATGGAGCTCAGTACGTAGAGAGAGTACTGCCTTCAGTCAAGAAGACCCGAGTTCAGGTTTTAACTCTGCCAGATGTTATTTGAAAGATACTCAGCAAGGCAGTTAACCTCTCTGAGTTCTAAGCAGTTTTCTACATTAAGAAAGGTTTTTACATTTTAAAGTAGAGTTTTATTATGTTAAAAATAGACTATATTACAGAGCAAATACCCATCTTTCAAATTCCACCCTAGACACTTACTAGCTGTGTCACCCTCGGCAAGTCACTCAATTTCTCTCTCAACCTCAGTTTCCTAATCTGAAAAGTGAGTGGAAGGGAAGCACCTACCATGTGCAATGCAAACCAACAAATCCTACTAAGTGCCTCATTTATGCAATGTATGCTAGATCTGGTAGATACAAAGATAAAGCTTTAATACTGAGATGGGAAGGTTTGGAATACCAAAGTCTCACAAAAGGAAATAAGGAGCTCCCAAGATGATAGAGAGCAAGCCAGTTTTATCGAGAGGAGATATGCACAAAATGAAGATCTGTCAAGAAGAATGATGGAAACAGGCCGGATTTTCTGGGCCCCTGCATAGAATTGGATGCTCTACTGGGGCCCAGAGGGAATGGGGCACCCTCTTCCCAAACAAGTAAAATCTGCTAGACTTTTTATAGGTTTTTCACTTGGTCTAGCAGGACAAATCAGGCATTGGGGAAATGGAATGAGGAACCTGGATCTGGAGATAGAAGTTGATTCATGCTACTGGGGAGCTTCTGGGGAAATAGCAGGTGGTTACTATCCAAACTCCTCTTCTCTGGGAAAAGGCTGTTACTGCAGATCTTACCTTGACAGGGAGACTCAGTGAGTTTAAGCTTCCCCCAGCATTTTTTCTTTAGCCAATTGAGAGGCTTCTATAATCCTTACATGGATACTTATGCTTTATCGATGGGAGAAGAATGATGGTCCAGCAAAGAAGACTGAAAAGGAGGGAGGAAGGAATAATGACTGTGAGAATCAGGAAAGATCTCATGAAAAAGTCGACATTTGAACTGAGCCTACTAGGAAGCTAAGGGTTCTCAGAACCAGGGGCAAGAAGGGAGCAAATTCCAGGGATATGGTATAGGCTATGAAGAGATATGGAGGCAAAGTAAAGGATGGTATCATTAGGAAGACAAAATAGAGAAGTTTGACTGGAGGGTAGGATAGAGGCGTCAAATACACAGCCTATAGACAGTAGCCCACAACACTGCTGAGTTAAGTAAACCTGAACTAGAATAAAATGTAGTTCTTGTCTGATTTTAATGTGTTGATGTATTAATAAAAACAAATAAATAAAACTTACATGGTTTTCTAAGTGTATATGTGGCCTGCTGGGATCCCTATATATAGTTTAGTGGCTCCCATTTCTATTTGAGTTTGACACCACAGGTACAGCGTGTATGAGGGGCAGTAATATATAATCATTCTGGAAAGATAAGATAGAGGCATATGATGAATAATAGCTTTAAATGACAAAGAAGTTTGCATTTTATTCTCAAAGGAATGGTTATATAGATAGCAGTTCATACAAATCTTGGGCTTTTATTTGGCTTTAGACTTAATGTGAATTGATAGTATAATTTAGCACCCAATAAAACGAATTCAGTTTTCCAGACATTTGTTCTGTTGTGTCTGACTCTTCGTGACTCTGTGGACTATACTGTCCAACAGATTTTCTTTGCAACGACACTGGAAATGTTTTGCCATTTCCTTCACCAGTGAATTAAGGCAAACAGAAATTAAGAACTTGCCCAGGGACACACAACTAGTAAGTATCTGAGACTAGATTAGAACTCATGTCTTCCTGACTTTAGACCTAGTACTCTATCCACTGAGTCATCTAGCTCCCTCCTAATTCAGTCTTAGTCTATATCAAAAGAAGAATAGTATCTGGAACTAAGACAGAAGTCTGGTGGTACATTGCCCTGGTTGAATCACATCTGTAATGTGCTCAACTCTGGGATGCCATTTTTCATGAAGGACATTGATAAGCTGGAGAGTACCCAGAAGGAGGCAACCAGGTGGGTAAAAGATTTAAGATCAATGCTTATAAGGATCAGCTGAAGGAAGTAAGGATGTTAAATATGGGGAAGGAGAAGACTAGGGACAGGAGAAGGATTTGATAGCTCTCTTCAAGCATTTGAAAGGCTGTTATGGAAAAAGAATTAAATTTATTTTTTATTGTTCCAGAGGGCAAAATCAGGAACAGTAAGTGAAAATTTTCAAATAGGCAAATTTAGACTTAAGGTAAGGAAAAAACTGTCCCTGAAAGAATTGAAACAAAAGATGGATACCAGGTATGTCAGAAAGAGGGATTTTGTTTAGTGATGGCTTAGACTAGATGGCCTCAGAGGTCTTGAACTTCTATAATTCTGTTAGACATTTGAGACAAAGGGAATAGTATGAGAAAAGACTAGAATGCAAGGAAGATCCTTGGGAAATGATATGTAGGACAGTTTGACTAAAGTGTGAAGTCCATAAAAGGGAAGGCAGGCTGGAATCAATTTGCAGAGAGTAGTTGTTATTTGTCCTTCAAAGAGGTCCAATAACATCACAGGATGATGTCTTGATATGAGAGTTAATTGGATGTAAGTAAGGCAGAATCACATGAAGTTGGCAGCCTCAATTTCTCTTCCAGTCATTGAAGAAAAGTGGCAAGACAAATGTCAATCAAGATGACCGGTGATGACCTGGGATGCAGTGGATGATCTTGGCATTCTAGATATCTGGCCAAACTTTAGGCCTTCTACAATACTTGCTTCATGTCTATTAGAACAGGTAGTTTGGGTAGACATCCCCCTAACTCACTAAGAGAGAGTAGTGGATACCAAACTAAGGAGTTCAGTCAAAGGACCACCAAAAATGGACTCTAGTTGATTGCACATCAGGATTTATACAACCTTTGGAGATGTCCCAGACTGTTGACTGAAATGCAACATATCAAAGGAAATCAGCGTAATTTAGATAGGTAGCCCAAACATTCTAGCTGATTAGTCTAAACTTTGAGTGACTAACAGAATAGCATTTCCCTTAAGTTCTATGAATATTAATAGGGTTACATGAATCCTTCAATACTTTCTTGTTCAACTAAAATGATATAAAACCTCTATTTGTAAATGTCATTATAGCCCTGCATGTTTACTGGAACAGCCACAGAATACTAAAGACAAGAGTTTTCCTCAAATGACTCCCTCTTTCTAGCAGTTATTGAATTCCTTGTGCCCTAGCCTCACCTCCTGTATTCATGGCCTTTCTTTCTGTTCCATCATTTTGACCTGACCAACTTTGTAGAATAAAGGAGCTGTGTCTTATTAGCCAGGCAAGGCTGATCTGAAAGGCAGTTGGTGTTTTCTCTCTATAACATTTACTCCTGGGGCCTGGCTTGAGTAAAGGGCAGCTTTTACTGGATGGAACACACTCTTGGACAGAGAGAAAAGATAGGTGGAATGTGGCTAAATTAATGAGTGCCGTGTATATACAACTGAGAGACCAGAATAAGTGAGGATGCATTGAGAACTTCATTTAGAACTAGAAAACATCACAGCTGAATCTTCTGGCCCACCCCTCTAATTCTGCAGTTAAGAACACCGAGACAACAGAGGTCAAGTAATTTGTCCAAGACCACAAAGAAGATATAGCAGAAATAAATCTAAAACCAAAGTCTCTTAACTCCCAATCCACTCCAAAAGATTTTAGGAAATGATCTTTGAGAATTTTGATGACTCCTAAAGTTTAATACTTTATGGTCAACCTTCTAGGAATAAATGAGGTCAGATAAACAGGCTTTCAGATAATGGACATATAGACCATCACTAGGCCCTTAATGTAGTTGAAACATTTGTAGTTTTGTTAATACCTGAAAATACTTTAAAGAACTCAGTCACCTCTAAACCATAATGAGGAACCAGAAAAGAACTTCAAGGAAGTCTATCAAATAATTTGTAAAGGTGCGGGGAAGGTTTTCAAACCTATAATTTGGAAACTTTAAATGTCAAAACTCACCTCTTTTGTGTAGATGGGAAATGTATTTATGACTTACCATCTTAGAGATTTCTAAGACTTCCAAGGTATTGAATCCCAAAGCCAGTATGTGTCTGAGACAGGACTTAAACTTAAAGCTTCTTAACTCTAAGACTGGCATTCCATCAGTTCCGCCTCTTATCTCTTTATCAAGTTGCTAATTGGGCCAGTGGATAGGGTGTTGGTTGTTGTTAAGTCCTGTCCAACTCTTCATGACTCCATTTGTGGTTTTCTTGGCATAAATACTGAAGTGGTTTGCTATTTCCTCCTCCAGCTCATTTTACAGATGAAGTAACTGAGGCAAACAGTGACATGGACAGGGTCACATAGCTACTAAGTATCTGAAGTTAGATTTGAACTTGGATTTTCCTGATTCCAGGCTGGACAGTCTATCCACTGTGCCACCTAACCACCTAGATTTGAGTTTAAATCTGGCTAATAATAAGTTAAATCAGATAATTATCAAGTGTGTGACCCTTAGCAAGTTACTTAGCTTCTCACTGCCTTGGTTTCCCCAACTATAAACCCCTACATGTTAGGAACTGTATCACATGTTATTTGCATCTCCCAAAGTTCCTTATTGAATAAATAAATGAAAACAATGAGTGAATCTCGCTCCTTCATTCTGAGAGTCCCATTTTCCAAGACTCCAAAGCTCAATGCTGTGTTGTCACCAAGTTTTCCATTTTTAGCCTAGTGGATCCCTGACTGCAGGTGACAGATTTTTGGTGGCCTATGTGTGATTCCAAAGAGTCTAGAGGTCCATACAAGAAGTTATAAGTGAGGAAACACACCTTCTGGAGATTGGGTAAAAAGTGTTTCACAGAAATATATGTTGTTGTTTTCAAATGTTTATAGATCTCGTTTTGTTTATTAAATACAAATGTGCTTAAGAGCATTGTTGAATTCATAGGAGTTAGAGGGTCATTATACATTAATCCACTAATAAGTGGATATCAATAGTAGAACTAGGGGGGCAGCCAAATGGCATAGGGGCAGAGCGCTGACCCTAGAGTCAGGAGAACAAGTTCAAAACCCATTTCTGATACTTACAAGCTATGTGATTCTGGGAAAGTTACTTACCCTGTTTGCCTCAGTTTTCTCATCTGTAAAATGACCTTGAGAAGGAAATGGCAAACCACTCCAGTATCTATGCCAAGAAAACCACAAATGGGGTCATAAACTAATCAACATAACAACAATAATACTACAATTATTGTGATGTGAAGGTCTTTGAAATTTTTGACAGTCAAAAGGAATCCTTTTACTCAGAAAGAAGTAAAGCAGTATGATGCAACAGAAGGCACTCAGACTTCAGAATGAATAAATTTGAATTTTGGCTTTGGGAGATCATGGGTAAATCACTTACCCTCTCTGGGTCTTAGATACTCATCTCTAAAATGACAGGATTGGATCAGATGACTGCTAAAGTCCTAAGCTACTTTAAAACTATGGTCCTCTAAGAGATGCTCTTATCCTCGAGATTCATGTCCAATCTTGTTCCAATGGCCCTGGGTCCATTTGGCAATTCTATAGGCAGCCACCTCTCTGGTGGATGCACTTGAACCTATTTAATGACTTCAAGGTTCTATTAGCTCAGCAATTCTGTCCCAGCTTTGTGTCTTCCGTGACTTAGCAGGATACCTTGGACATAAATAAATGCTTGTTGGGATAAATTGGGTTGGATTAGAGATAAAAACAAGTCTCCTCAGTAATTATTACATCAGAACATGATAAATATTATAGAGGAGATATACAATTATCTAAAGCTTATACAGTAATGGCAACACCCCAGCTGGAGTGGGTATCCTTAGACTGGAATATGATTAAGAGCCAAAGAATCCAATTAGGGGCTTATGGGAAATGGGATTGGTGGGAACTGCATTTTGGCGATGCCTAAGTGAATATCTAAGTGACCTTCTTCGAGAAGAGGCAAACTAACGTGCCCACAGTCTCATAAGGAGGAAGTTTCAGAAGTAGAAACTGAACCCACAACTTCTGACTCTAGACCCCTATCTCTTTCTGTTGCACCATGTTGCCACCTTTTAGTTCCAGTAAATTTAGGGGTTTATACTTTCTTGACATTTCTGAATACTATTTTTAAGTATTAGTTTTCAGATATATTTTTTAAATTGAATTTTACTATACGTTCTTGAACATTAGCATTAAAACCATATTTTAGCTCCTTCTAGAGGAAAAATATCCCACTTAAGTAAATCATCTGCTTTTTAATGTTTCCATTGTTTTTTAATTCAGCTCATGTTCAATGTAATAGTAATATTTGAAAGCAATATGAGTCAGCATCAATAATCATTAGTATTCAGACTAAAATGCATTTTCATTTTTATGAGCCACTAGTTGGTGCTGTGGGTAGAGTACTGGGCCTGGAGTCAAGAAGGCTCGAGTTCAAATTCGATCTCAGATACTTACTAGCTGTTGTGACTCTGGGCAAGTCACTTCACTTTGTTTGCCTCTATTTCCTCATCTGTATAATGAACTGGAGAAGGAAATGGCAAACCATTTCAATATCTTTACCAAGAAAACCCCATATGGGGTTTCAAAGAGTCAGGCATGATGGAACAACAACAAAACTATTTTTCTAAAGAAAATAAAACTAATGGAAAATTAGAAAAAAAATATCATTTAAGGACCATGTGAAAGATACTGACTTTTTAAACTGTCCCAGTGCCTTAATAATATTGCAACAGAAGAGAATAGAATCCCAGAGTTGAAATACATCCCATGGCTTTGCAAGCAGATTATTGCCTATGATAATGATGCCTTCTAAATCCTTCCACTGGGAAAGACACCTTATTCTGTAAATATTGAGAGGTGTGGTTTGGTTTAAGTCAAATCCAGCAATCTCTACTTCCAGGGCCCTAAGTCTTGTAAGCACTTGTCAGGAGGGGAGGGGGAAAGCCTTTAACCTGATTTGTCTGAAAAACTAAATGAGATGATTAAACTGGCTTTTAATGACATTCAGGGGAAGCTGCCGAGACAGGACTAGGGCTCTAGGGGCCAGATACTGCATTCTAGAAATAGGAAATTAAAATTGGTCAAGGAAGAGAATTGACTTTCTACTTGCAATAACAATATGGTTATGCAGAAAGAATTGGAGAGGCTGTATACATTTTGAATACTGAATATTAAGTTTCCTGTAATAAATAGGCTTCAACATTTAATAATTTCTACTCTATTTTTTCTTGAAGTGGTTTGTCAATCAAGTAATAAGCATTTATTAAGTACCTATTTTATACCAGATGCTGGTTATAGAAAGTCTTTGTTAGCTATGGGGAGTAGAATTAACTTGCAAAGTCTTTTACATAAATTATTTAATTTATCTTCCCAGTAAGCCTACGAAATAAATTGTAGAAGGATCACTATTGCTTTCATTTTTCAGATTAGAAAACTTAAAATCAGAAAGGCTAAACAATTTGCCTAAAGTTCCCCAGTTGGTCTATAGCAGAAATGGTGCCCAAATCTGGGTTTTTAGGGCCCTAAATTCTCCTTCCTCTACTATATCCTGCTTTTATCTCTCTGATGCAAAATAAATTTTCTTTCCCTTTATTGTTCTTTTTTTTAAATTTAAACCCTTACCTTCAACCTAATACTGTGTATTAGTTCCAAGTTAGAAGAGAGGTGAAGGGATAGACAATGGAGGTTACGTGACTTGCTCAGGGTCACACAGCTAGGAAGTATCTGAGTTCATATTTGAACCCAGAACCTTCCATCTCTAGGTCTGGCCCTCAATCCACTGAGCTACCCAGCTGCCCCTTTCTTTATTGTTCTTAAAGGAAACAAGTTGCATTTGTCACAACTGGCAAAAAACTATCTATTTGGGGACTATAAGGAGAGGGATTCCTACTGTATTCAGTGAGTGGTTCTGACATGGCTTCCCCCAAATTAAATTCTCAGTGTCAATGAATTAAATAGACAGCTACAAAATATGACTATCATAAAGAGAATTATGAGTTCCCAAAAAGAATCCAGCGTTCACACTTGGCTATGTTCAATTGAACAATTAATGAGTAGTTATTAAGTGCCAGGCAAAAAAAATAGTTCCTATGCTCATGGAGCTTACATTCTACTGAGGGATAAAATGTCTACAAAATCAGTTCAAGATAGTTCCCTGGGGAGGACATTAACAGCTGGGGAGATTGGAGCAAGGAAGCCTCATGTGCAAGTTGTTGCTTGAGCTGAGTCGTGTCTGCTCTCAGTACGAGAAAGATAAGAAATGGCCCCTGTTAAGATTATTTAGCTCCTGTCTACTTGCTATATGCAAATGAATTATGAACAAACTACGTCACATTGACAGCATGAGTTCATTCACCTAGTCAAACCTCTGTGAGGTTAGCCTTCCAAAGGTTCTTGCAAGGGGACCTCTCTCCACCTGGCCAAAGAGCCCAGGGTTCCCATCATCCCTATCAAGAAGTTTTCAAGCTTATTCTCCAAGTGCTGATGGGGAATGGAGATATATAATTGCTAGTAAAACCTCATCTCAATAAATATCATTACAAAGAAGCATTATGTATAAAGCCATGGTTCTTACCACAGCCTCAGGTTATTACTTGCCGATCTTGTTACTTGTTACTTAGTACTTGTAGATCTGGTTATAACTAATTGTCTCTAATTCTTAGAAGAAATGTTTTCTTTGGTCCCAGCTTCTGAAACAATTTTCTGTAACAAAGAATGATGAAGATGAGGAGCCAAAGAACTGAATTCAACCAATTTCTATGCAATTCTTTCTTTTTGCCATAAAGTAGTAAATGAGTCAACTCTCCCAATCCTTCTTTGTCTTAAAAATTCGACAGGAGAATAAACTAGAGATGCTTCAATTCAATAATTTAATTTAATTCAAACTCACATTTAGTAAGTGTCTTCTGTATGCAGTGTAATATTGTTTCTGCTATACAAAATGGAGAGCAGAATGATTGATATTTAGCAGTTTGGAACTTGGAATGAACCGAGCAAGGAGAAAGGCAGTTACTGAAGGCAGTATAAAAAGCAGGATTTGGACTAAAGAAGGCTCTCAATTTGGAGAAGGGCTTTGGTGGGAGGTTTTGGTTGGTTGGCTAGGATACCAACAGCGAATACTGATCAATACCTTATTTTCCAATCCTGTGTGAATCTATACTATACATCCTAATTAATTAATCATCAAAGAAGAAGCAACATCAATACCATCAAACAAGCAACTGAGAGAGATAAACCTCTTCAACTGTTAATCTCAAATCTTAACTACCTTCAATTTGATAGAACCTGATCATCTGTAGCTTTAGTCAAAGATTCCCTTTATACCTCCTTCCTTCAGTTCCCTGTTTCCCTTTTCCCTAAGTCTGTCATCATTAAATCTTGTAACTTACTTAGGTGGATGTCATTCTTACCCTAAGGATTATCAAACATATTCTTGGGTATCTGAAGGAAGAGAGATTATTCAAACTAAAAGTTGTCACAGTCATTTAGTGTTTATCCATAATTTAAACCAGAATAAGTAGATGGAAGAACTGTGAAATCTGAACCACAGTTAATTTACTTATTTCTGGGACACTGTTATATTGAAGTTGAGTGTAGCAGTTTCATCTCAGATATACTTGAGGGGTCCTTAGTGTTTCACCACTACAACTAGAGTACAATACTTACGGATTTCCATAGTGACTCAGCTTCAGTTCCTAATACAATCAGGGAGAGGGACATATATTCCCTTATAATATAATAGCAGAAAACTGTGCTGAGTCCAAAGGAGAAATAAAGTTTAAAGAAGACATGGTCAGGGCAGCCAGGCAGCTCATTTAACAGAGAACCAAGCCTGGAGACAGGGGATCCTGGTTCAAATGTAGCCTCAGATACTTTCTTACTGTGTGGCCCTGGGCAAGTCTCTTAACTCCAGTTGTCGAGACCTTAACACTCTTCTGCCTTGGAACTGATACTTAGTATAAATTCTGAGACAGAAGGGAAGGCTTTTTAGAAATAAGTGTAAATAAAGCATGGTCCCTGCCTTCATGAAGCTTATAGTCTAGTAATACAAAAAAAAAAAAACAAAAACCAATACAGGTTATGCTATCAACTTGATCTACTTTTGACCATAGGAGGATATTATTTGGGTGTTAGAGATAGAAAACAAAGAGTCTTGTAAGATCTGAGGGGAACAAAGTTATTTGAAACATAAAAGGTCAGAGAAGGCTTTCTGGGGGTGATCATTTTAAAAGCCTGCTATGTATCGGGCATTGTCGAGGGTGCTAGGAATACAATGATAAAAATAAAGTTAATTCCTGCCTTCGAGGAATATACATTCTACGATATTGTGCTGGCACAGAATGTTACATACATTGTCAAATGTTGTCATAGGGACCATTGATTTTATTGAACTGTTTTTCTTGGTTACAAGGGGAAAACTTATGCTGGACAGTGGAAGAGAGTGGTATAGTTGATAATGATGTGATATAAAAATAAAAGGCATAAATAAAACCTCCAAAACAGAATAACATCTCAAGTCCTTCTGCCATTTGCAGTCTCTTTGAATGATATTTACATTTATAGTTAAAGAAAGAGAAGAATCTTGACACTTTCCTCCTGCAGACCATGTTAGATTGCCCCCAGAGATGCTGTTTAACTTCCCAGTGAGCATCTTCTGCGAATTTAGAGGATTTCTCTTCAGTGACTCTGCTATGTAAGGGGCTAGTGAGTCATCTGATAAGAGCTTGATAATAATAACTCTTACTGGATCAACATAACCTTGAAAGAGCAGGAGATGCCCAGTTGGAAGAGATCTCATCCATATCATCTAGATCAGTGATGGGCAAACTTTTTAAAGAGGGGGCCAAAGGAAAGGAAATGCTCATCTGCCAGTCTGTTTCTAAGGCAACTCTTTTGACGTTTCATTGTATTGTATCCTACTCACTGTATTCAGTAGATTAGGAATAATGTCCTGGCCAGATAGAACATTTCAGGGGGCCACAATCTGGCTGGTGGGCCGTAGTTTGCCCATCACTGATTTAGATCAATCCCTTCTTGAAATCCAAATCCCTTTACGACACTCCTGACAAGTGGCCATTCACCCTTCAGGTCTTTTCAGCTTCAGGATCCCTTCAAACCTTGCAGGAACTTGCTGCCCATCTATGTCTTTTCTCTTTTCTCCTCTCTAGGATCCCTGCCTTGGCATGGTCAATCCCTATGATCAGAATACACTTCCTTCTCACCTCTAACCTCTGGTTTCTTCGAGATTCAGTTCAAGTCCTCTCTGATTCTGCCGGCTAATAATGCGTTACCTTGCATCTGCTTTTGTATATGTCTTGAGTGAATGCATATACACGATGTGTATATATACACATACACACACATATATACACATATATATATGCATATATAAAACATATGTATGTTGTATGTGTAACCCAAAACTCAAAGTGTACTTGTATAAGACTCTCCTCTTTGGTAGAGACTTATTACTCAATTTCTTTACCTGTGTGAAGGGCAGAATTAGTGAGAGCTTGGAAGAAGACAGAACCTAGTCTTGTGGCTTTTAGGTTTGAGAGAGAAAACACAAGGTTCTGGATTCTCTACAGATGCCTGAAGGGAGAGAAAGAGTCTGGGGAGAAGTTAAAATGTAGAGGAGCTGTTACCTCAATCATTTAATCATATCTCTATCCTGGGCTTACTACACTAGAGACTTCAGGATATTTCTCCTTGGGTGAGATCTAAGATTCTCTCTTTCTCTCTGAGTTATCTCCCTCTCAATGAGATAACTCATTCACTTTGTATTTTCTGAAATATTCTTAAATGTATATCTTCTCTGAATGGAATCAAGATTATATTATATATGTATGTGTGCATATGTGTGTACACACATGTATGTACACACACACACACACCTTGGGATACTCTTTCCCCATTAAGAGAGGACAACCATGAGTACAACTAGAACCTAAAAAGTATTTCCCCTAGACCAGTGATTCCCAAAGTGGGCACCACCACCCCCTGGTGGGTGCTGCAGCGATCCAGGGAGGCAGTGATGGCCACAGGTACATTTATCTTTCCTATTAATTGCTATTAAAATTTAAAAAAATAATTTCCAGGGGGCTAAGTAATATTTTTTCTGGAAAGGGGGTGGTAGGCCAAAAAAGTTTGGGAACCACTGCGGCCTAGCCTAACAATATTTAGGGGGATGAATAGATATGATTCTAGACTGGCACATAAAAAGAACTTAAATGCTTTTTTCATTCATTCATTCATTCTTTTTTTTTAAACCCTTACCTTCCGTCTTGGAATTGATACTGTGTATTGGTTCTAAGGCAGAAATGTGGTAAGGGCTAGGCAATGGGGGTTAAGTGACTTGCCAAGGGTCAGACAGCTGGAAAGTGTCTGAGGCCAGATTTGAACCCAGGACCTCCTGTCTCTAGGTCTGGCTCTCAATCCACTGAATTACCCAGCTGCCCTCTCATTCATTCATTCTTTTTTTTAAAACATTTATTAATATTCATTTTTAACATGGTTACATGCTTCATGCCCCTACTTTCCTCTTCACCCCCCCCGCTCACCCCCTACCCATGGCCGATGCACATTTCCACTGGTTGTAACTTGTGTCCTTGTTCAGGGCCTATTTCCAAATTGTTGATAGTTGCATTGGTGTGGTCGTTTCGAGTCTACATCCCCAATCATGTCCGCCTCAACCCATTTATTTTATTTTATTTATTTATTTATTTTTTTATCCTGGGACTCCATTCTAGGAGCATAGGGCCACAACCAGTAGGCAATGGGACACAGTCGCTCAGGGTCATCCAGCTGGAAAGTGTCTGAGCCTGGACTTGAACCTAGGACCTTTCGTCTCTAGGCCTGGCTCTCAATCCACTGAGCTAGCCCAGCTACCCCTATTTTAGGTTGCAGTTTCTTTAGCAGATGTAGTTTTTACAGGGTGGGGTTGCTAGCCCCATGCCCAACCCTCTTCTTTTTTTCATCCTGGCTAGGGACCGTCCTTGGCCCAGGAGTGGTAAGGGTGGGCGGTAGGGGTCAAGTGACTTGCCCAAGGTCACACAGCTGGAAGTGTCCGAGGCCGGACTTGAACCTAGGACCTCCAGTCTCTACGCCTGGCTCTCAATCCACTGAGCCACTCAGCTGCCCCAACCTCAACCCATGCATTCAAGCAATTGTTTATCTTCTATGTTTCCTCTCCTGCAGTTCTTCCTCTGAATGTAGGTAGCGTTCTTCACCTCATTCATTCATTCTTGATCACAGGCCACAGCCAGCCACCAACTCCACCTTTGGGTAGACAAGCTTTTTGGACATTACAGTTTTTTTTACTTTGATTAAAAAGAGAAACAAATCAATTCCTCATTACTTTTGTTTTTTTGGCATTGAAACACTGGGGTGGAATAAGGGAGAAATCAAGTAAGCTCTCCTAAGCATATTCCCAACTCTGACTCCTGAATTGCCTAACCCTGTCTCCATGCCCCCTTGATCGGGCCCCACCTTGAAGTTTGTAGGTAACCACCTTGTAGAATGCTTCTCCTGATTCCAGTAAGTCAGGGCTCTGAACAGACTTTTTCTACTATAGCCTACTATAATATGACCTTTATGAAGCAAAGGTTGTTTAAGAACTGCTTTATATAGGGAGCTCTGACGACTGTTGGCTGGCAGTTCCTGCTGCCTGGAGGGAAAAGAAACAGCAAAGAGAGTCCCAGAATTCTTAGCATTAAGAGAATCAGAAGGCAAACTGACAGTCTTATAATTAAGCCCAACATCCTGGAAAGATGGTATAGTTTGAAATCCCCTTAGGAACTACAGAAGACATTGGGAAAGTACTGTTTGAGCAGCAGCAGCTTCCCAAGACTCCCCAGATCAACTGCCTCTCGTCATGGTCCTCTTTTATGTAAGCAGTTCCCATCTCCCAGGACACCTCAAAGAGAAAGCTCAGCAGAAGGAATTTTTCATGTTTGCACTTGCTTCCTTGGGTATTTTAGCAGTTTGTACTTAAAGGGAGGAAAAACACCTATCCAGAAATAAATCTCACACTAACTCTGGCTGCCTGCTGAGAGCTGTTGCACTATCTCCAGGGTTCCTCTCATTTTGGCAGGCCACCCTATTTACTAAATTGCCAAGTCTCAACAGATCCTAACAGTTAGAGTTGGGGAGAAGGGCAAGTTTTCCCAGGAATAGTAGCATCAATATTCCTGAGAACTAGCTGGGGGGAGGGAGGGGGAGAAATGTGTACAGTTTTGGATACTGTAATGTAAGCTGTCCAGCATGGAAAACTCATTTGGGCCACAGGTATCACTGCTAAAAGGCTGTCTTCAGTGAGGTGAGTCAGAGTTCTGAGTTCTCAGAAGGATGCTAATAATACCTTTTGTTGCTCTTGCCCTTCATGATAATAATAGCAATCAATTAATCAGAAAGTCTTTGGTAATCACCTAAATTGTGTGCTAAGCACCATGCTAACTAAGCAGAGGAGATAAAAAGACAAATGTGAAACAGTCTTCTCCCTCAAGGAGTTTCCATTCTAACATGGAATGAAGCTTGTGCAGCACATTCATAAGGAAATACAGAACAAATACACAATGAATTCAAGGTACTTTTAGGAGAGAGGGTACTTGTAAGAATGAAGAGAAAAAACGTATACAGTTATACACCTAATAAGTATTAGAGAGAGGATTTGAATCAAAGTCTTTCGGACTCCATGTTCAGTACTCAATCCATTACACAAGGAGAATATGAATATAGAGGAATACTTAAATTAGCCATCCTTACTCACTGATTATAACCTATTTTATAACAACTGTTTAGAACTCAAATTGACCCAAATAGCTGATGTTGTGGTGAGGGAGGGAGTGGAAATTATAGATGCTTTAGAAGAATTCTTAATCTGGAGTCCATAAACTTGGTGGTTTTAAAATAATTGATCACTGCATTTCAATACAATTAGCTTTCTTTTTCTTTAAAATAATTATGTTTAAATATAAGAATATTTTTCAAATATATAAGAATTTGAGCAATTCCCCAATTGATAAATGTTCAAAAGAGATGAAGAGTTCTTAGATAAAGAAATCAAAGCTATATATTACTATCTGAAAAAGTGCTCTAGGGGGCAGCTGGGTAGCTCAGTGGATTGAGAGCCAGGCCTAGAGACGAGAGGTCCTAGGGTAAAATCCGGCCTCAGACATTTCCCAGCTGTGTGACCCTGGGCAAGTCACTTGACCCCCATTGCCTACCCTTACCACTCTTCCACCTATAAGTCAATACACAGAAGTTAAGGGTTTAAAATAAAAAAAAAATTTTTAAAAAAGTGCTCTAAATCATTATTGATTGGAGAAATATAAATCAAAACAACTCTGAGATATCATCTTACACGTATATGGTTAGCTAAAATGATAAAAAGGCAAGATGACAAAAGGGGATGTGAAAACATAGGGACACTAATACACTGTTGGTGGAACTGTGAACTGATCCAACCATTTTGGAGAGCCACCTGGAATTATGCTCAAAAAGTTATGAAACTGTGTATACCTTCTGACCCAGAAATATCACTATTGGGTTTATTTCCTAAGGTGATCATAGAAAATAGAAAAGAAACTATATGTTCTAAAATATTTATAACAGTTCTTTTTGTGGTGGCTAAGAACTAGAAACTGAGATGTCCATCAATTGGGGAATGGCTAAACAAGTTGTGGCACATGATTGTGATGGAATACTGCTGTGCCATGAGAAATAATGAATAGGTTAATTTTGGAAAAACAAGGAAAAACCTACATGAAATTATGAACATTTTGAAAAGACAAGAACCAAGAGAACATTATATACATACAGCAACAGAAACATTGTTTTGTTTGACATGTATATATCCCCCTCCTGAGAAAGAACTGATAAATAAAAATAAATTATATATATATATATATATACATATATACATATATATATTGACTTTGAATGACTTGTATATATCCCCCTCCTGAGAAAGAACTGATAAAAACAAATTTTATATATATATATATATATATATATGTATGTATGTATATTTTTTTGTCAAATAATGCCTTCCTTAATAGGAGGAAGAGAGGGAGAGAGTTGAATGGGCGTCTGTGGATAACAAGTAAATTTAAAAAGAAAACAAAATAAAAATAATTATCTTTTTTTATTTAAAAATGATTTCCCAATTCCTTCCCATCAGTCTCTTCCCTATCTACTAAGAAGATAAGCAAAATAATATCAATTATACAACGTGAAGTCACACAAAACATTTTCATATTATCCATGTTACAAAAAATAAAAACAAAAATCAATAAGAATAAAGTAAGTGAAAAAAGCATACTTCAGTCTGTACTAAGAATTCACCAGTTCTATCTTTGTATGTGAATATTTTTTTCTCTGTGAGTCCTTTAGAATTGTCCTGGAACATTGTGTCTATTAGAGTAGTTATATCTTTCACACTTGATCATTGTAACAATATTGTTGTTACTGTGTATGATGTTTTCCTGTTCATTTTACATCAATTCATAAGTCTTCCCATGTTTTACCAAAACCATTTCCTTCATCATTTCTTATAGTATAATAGTATTCCATCACAATAAAATACCAGCTTGTTCAGCCATTCCCCAATTGATGAATGTTCCCTCAATTTCTAATTCTTTGCCTGCACAAAAATTACTGCTATAAATGTTTTTTGTACATATAGGACTTTTTTCTTTTTCTTTGATCACTTTTGGAATAAAGGCCAAGTAATGATATTGCTGGGTCAAAGAGTATACCCAGTTGTATAGCCCTTGGGTCCTAGTTCCCAATTGTTCTCCAAAATGTTTTTTCCTTTCCTTTTTAAGCTATGTACTGTACTTAACAAACTTTAAAAATTAATCTGAGAAGGAATCCATAGACTCCACTAGACTGCCAAAGGAGTACATGATGCAAAAGCATTTGTGGTACACTGTTTTAGAGCATTGTAGGAAAATGGGAATTTTATCCACCTGATTCATAGCTTATTGTGAATAAGGTTCTCTAGAAAATATTATATAAATATATGGATTCTTATGATAGTTATGGCCCAAACTAAACTGGAACAGCCTTACGGATAGAAATGCTGTAAGGAAACAAGAAGATGAAAGGTAACTACAGAAGTTGGTTGATTTATACACATAACTGTGCTTGAGTGTAGAGAGAAAGTAAGCCTAGCTAGGGAAAGGAGTTGATGATGAAGGAAGGAAGAAGGAAGAAAGAAAAGTAGAATGAGAAAAAGGAGGAGGAGGGGGAAGAGAAGGTCTACCAAAGTATTAGAACATGTGATCCTCATCATCATTATTTGCCCACAGAGTAAGCACAAGCAACACTAGAGCCTGTCTTCTGATGGCCAGCCCAATCCTCTTCCCATAAATGTGCTTAGACAGAGCTCCACTGATAAGTTATTATTTCTAATAATAATAATTCATAATAATAATTCATAATAATAAGTACAAATATAAGAGTGTTCTTGCCAAGAAAAACTGACTAGAGAGTCAAACAGGATCATTGGTGGAAGAGTTGAGGAAGTATGGTTTTTTTCATTTTTTTTTTTTTAATTAAACCCTTACCTTCGGTCTTGGAATCAATACTGTGTATTGGCTTCAAGGCAGAAGAGTGGTAAGGATAGGCAAGGGGGTCAAGTGACTTGCCCAGGGTCACACAGCTGGGAAGTGTCTGAGGCCAGATTTGAACCTACAACCTCCTGTCTCTAAGCCTGGTTCTCAATCCACTGAGCTACCCAGCTGCCCTAGGAAGTATGGTTTTTACAGACATAATCTGAAGTAAATAAGGAAAAGGGCTCAGTGAAGGCTAATCGGGGAACTATGTAAGTAGATGAAAAAGAAGTAGATCTTTTAATTATACCACCTAACACAGTTATTTGCATGACGTTGGCATTTAAATATTTGTTGAAAGAATGTGCTAAGTTTTCAGGAGTCATTCGGTTAATAAACATTTTAAAGCACTTACTTTGTGTCAGATATCACTGCTAAGGATATAAACAAATTATTCAATAATCAATCAATAAATATTTATTAAGTGCCTACTACGTGCCAGGTACTGTGCTAGGTGCTGGGGATATAGGAAGAGGCAAAAGACCGACCTTGCCCTCAAAGAATTTACAGTCTAATGGGGGGAGAAAATATGCAAACAAATATATAAAAAGTAAGTTATATATGTGGGTAAAGAGGTAATATAATGTAATCAAGAGGGATTTGGGAAGGATTCCATTAATGATGGGATTTTAGTTGGAACTTAAAAGAAGCCAGGAAGGCCAGGAAGATAGTGTGAAAAAGAGAGAATGTTCCCAACATGGGAGATAGCCAAAGAAAATACTCAGAGCTGAGAGATAGGGTGTCTTGTTCATGGAACAGCCAGGAGGCCAGTGTCACTGGATCCAAGAGCATGTGCTAGTGACTGAGGCCTAAGAAGACTGAAATGTAGGAAGGGGCTAGTATGAGGGACTTTGAATGCCAAATAGAGGAGTTTATGTTAGATCTAGGAGGTGAGAGAGAGCCACAAGAGTTTATTGAGTAGGAGAGCAACATTATTAGACTTGCATTTCTGGAAAAGCACTTTAGTGGCTAAATGAAGGATGGATTAGAGTGGGGAGGGGGGATACTTGAGGCTTGCTGATTCACCAGCAGGCTATTGCAATAGTCCAGCTGTGAAGTGCTGAGGGCCTACACTAGAATGGTGGCTTCTCTGAAAAAGGTTGCAAAGTTGAAATCAGCAGACCTTGTCAGCAAATTGGATATGGAGGATGAGAGATAGTGAGGAGTCCTAGACACAATTCCTAGGTTGTGAGCCTGAGAGATTGGAAAGATTTTTTTGCCCTCTTTAGTAATAAGGAAGGTAGAATGTGGGGAAAGGTTTAGGGGGAGAGATAATGACTTTTGTTTTGAACATATTGAGTTTAAGATGTCTTCTAGATATCTAGTTCAAGATGTCTGAAAGGCAGTGGAAGATGTGAGACTGGAGGTCAGTAGAGAGTTTGGGGCAGGTTAGATAGAATTACAATTCATTAGCATAGAGCAGATGGTAATTAAATCTATGATAGCTGATGCGGTTACCAAGTGAAGTAGTATAGAATGAGAGGAGAAAAGGTCCAGGCCTGAACTCCAAGGGACACCTGTGATTATGTGATCTGGAAGAAGAAGACTCAAAGGAGACAGAGAAGAAGAGTTCAGATAGGTAGGATGAGAATCAGGAGAAAATGTTGTCCTGAAAACCTAAAGAGAAGAGAGAATCGAGAAGGAGAGAATGACAGGGTCACAGGCAGCAAAGAAGATTAATCAAGATCGAAAAAAAGGTCATTGGATTCGGCAACTAAGAAATCATTAGCAACTTTAGAGATTTCAAGCAGTTTCAATGGAAAGATAAAGTCAGAATTGTAAGGACTTAAGCAAAGAATAAGGAGGAAATGGCCTTTTTGAAGGGTTTAGCTAAAAATAGCAGAAGAGATATAGGATGCTAGTGGGGATGGAAGGACCAGGTGAAATGTTTCTTCTGATAGAGAAGAAATGGGCATTTCTGTTCTCAGTAGGGAATGAGCCAGTAGATAGGGAGAAAATGAAAATAAGTGAAAAAAGTGAAGATGATAGAGGAAGCAATCTACGGGAGGAGATAGGATGGAATGGGATAGTTTGAACAGGTAACAGTTTTGGTAAATAGTAAAGTCACTTAGGTAAATAGTAAGGCCATTTCCAAAGAACTGGAAATTGAAGGAATGTATATCAGTTGGTGAATGGATGAACAATTTGTGGTATATTATTGTGATGGAATACTATTATGCTATAAGGAATGATGAAGGGAATGGTTTCAGAAAAACCTGGGAAAACCTATATGAACTGATGCAAAGAGAAGTGAGCAGAACCAGGAGAAATCACTGTATAACAGCAACTTTGTAAAGATGATCAACTCTGACAGACTTAGCCACTATAATAAATACCATGATTTAAGACTATTCTGAATGACTCATGATGAAAAAATGCTATCCACCTCCAGAGAGAAAGAACTTATAAACTGTGATTGAAAAACAAGCACAATTTTGTCTTTCTTTACTTTTCATGCTTTTTGTGACATGGCTAGTATGGAAATCTGTTTTACATGATTTTACATGTATGATTGATATCATTGCTTGTCTATTCAGTGAGTAGGGGAGAAATTGGAGAGATAGAATTTGGAACTTGAAATTTTTTAAAAGGAATTTAAAAATAAATAAGTAGCAAATTAAAAAATAAAGGCATTTCAATAGGGAAAAAAGAATAAGGCCACTTCATCATATGAGTGAGACAGGGGTGAAGAAGAGAAAGTGGCAGAAGGCATTAGCAATAGGAGATGAGAAAGAGAAGAGTGTAGGGATCTTGTAGCTCATGTCCTCAAAATTTTCTGTAAAATATGAGGCAAGGTTCTTAGCTGAAAGACTTGGGGAAGGGGGTGCCATGAGATGCTTGAGGAGGGATGAAAAGTTTTAGAAGAGCTGCGATGAGAAGAGATAGTGATTTGAAAGGGAGATCTAGTTGGATTTCCTAGCAGCAGCGAAAACTCAGTTCAGTTTGTATAACATAAATTTGTAGTGGACCCACTCAGAATTCTATGTGATTTTCTTCATTTTCATTCAGTAGCATATGTGTAGGAGTGAAGGCAGCGAATGGTGAGAGTGATTCACTAGATACAATTGGCAATATGATAAGGGAGTTAGGAATTCAAGTAAGGAGGTCAGCATAGAGCTGGATTTGTTCATCAATGGTTTAAGATAAAGAAAAGAAGACAGAATGGTTAGTGCAAGAGATAACTTGGGAGAGAACTGAAGGGTCAAGAGATTGAGACCATGGTGCAGATAAAAATAGGGTTTTGTAGGAGAAGGCAGAGGGAAAAGTGAAAAGTCCATAAGATTATGGTCTGATAAAGGGATTTTAGAACTCTTGAACAAAGAGACGATATATCTGTGAGTGATGGCAAGATTAAAGATATAACAATCTTTGTGTGTGTGTGAGGTGGGGTATAAGAATAGTTCATGGGAGGTGAGTAGGTTGAGGAACCAGATGGTTAGGGTGTTTAAGAGAGAGTCATTTTGTCTTTTGAAGTCCCCTATTATGAGGGCAGGACTTGAGTTGGAGGGAATAATTGTGAGCCAGGCACCAAGCCCATTAGAGGAAGTCAGGAGTGAAGCCTAGGGAGGAACCAAGAAATAGCTGATCCAGTCATCCCCCTTACATTGGAAGTTTTGAGAGGACCCAGCCAATCAAAAGAAGTCAAAAGGTTAACATACCCCTTGCTGATTTGGTCTGGGTAGATGCTTTCATCAGGTTGTTTTCACACACCCAGATTTCCTTTTTTCAAGTTGCGTGCCACATGGTGGGTGTTTTGTGGTAATTATTGTTGTTGTTTTTACCACTACTGCCCATGGTTCAAGAACAGGATGCTTTTCCTTAATTAAGTTTGTCTTTGGGAAATTTTATGCCATTTTTTCCAGATGCCCTCTGGGGCAAAGCACGTGGATCTCAGATGTTGTTTGACTGTAGCCAGAGTTGTCCTTAAAATCTTTGGAATCTGGTCAATTTTGTCTTTTTATTCCCTGCAGGCCCCCTCTGATTTTGTGTAATGGTTTCCTCTGTGGGGCTGCCACATTCTAATTTGACAGCTTGCCACAATTTTTTGTGAAGACAGTAAGACAGAAAAATGCCAGCAGCAAGGAGAGATTTTCCTGTCCTATGTAATTAATTTTGCAGAATGAAGAGTCAAGGTTTCAGTAGGTGGCAGTGTGATAGCAGAGCATCAGTACAGAACATTATTCCTATAACATTACCCTCAGCCATACATCCTAGTCCAGATCTGAACAGGCTAGAGGGCCAAATAGAGTTTGATGAGTACAGTTCTCTTTCTATATCATCCTAGAGAATTTCTCCCAAATAAATAGATAATATTTTATATTCTAGACTGTTCAATTTTCTATCTATCTAATAGAATCATAGCCATGTGATTTCTGATGACTTTGGACAGATGATCAACGATCCCTTTCACTTACTGAGACCAGGTGCTGGGATGAGGATGGCATCTGTCCACCAAATGCCTCCCAGCTGCTATATTTTCTGTGTTTCCTTTGGGGGGGGCGGCGGTGTAAAGGATGAAGTATAGAGATCAGACAACTTCTGCAACAGCTAGAAGTCTCTGCTCTTTGGAAAGAAGTCACTGGTGTAAATTCAATAGCAAATCAAGTAAACATCTGTTCCTTTTTTCTGGCTAACTCTGTGATTTGACTTGTCTACTCTATGGAATGAGAGTGCTATGAAGTGCATCCAGAAGATATGTCCCAGGGGCAAGCAAATGGCTTGTGATTTTTCATTATGATGTTTACCATGGGGAAAATAGAATGATATTTTTCTTCAGTTCTCAGAACTTAGCACTGGGCCATTGGCTCTTGCCATGCCTATAGCCCAACCCTCCGGAATTGCTCTGTACTCTCTTTCTCCAGGGGTTCTGACCCTCTTGTTGGAAGCCAAAAAGATCTACCAAGATTTTCCTAGAAGACTGGGACCAGAGTAAAAATTATTCTAACTATTCTTTGGGTTAAGGCCATTCATCTAGAGGTGAAATTGAAACCAGGAAAATCTTTGCTATTATGTCTTTCCCTCCCAGTAGCTCATTGCCCTTTTATAGCCTTTCCCAAACTGTGTCTGTGTTCCCTGTTAAACCAACTGATCAGAGACTTTAGGAACCTTGTCCTTTGCCACTATTCCTTTCCTCTTGTACATGCCCAGTTGCCTCCAGATTGCCCACAGTCCCTGTTTGTGGGGTCCTAAGTTCTCCTCCTGTTGCCTTGTGCTTTGGATCAATCTCCTTCTTCCTCCTATCAAACTTCATTTTATTTTTGCTAAAGAATGCTCTTTTCAACTATAATTAGAAAAAGGTCTGAGAAATTATTTTGCACCAAGGTGTTGATGACTGATAAAAGCTGATTTGGGGATTGCCAGATGTTTATAGCAGATAATAAAGGAATGGTAGAATATGAAATGGTGATGGTTGGGGATGGGAAGGACTTGGAGCACCTTTAGCTCACATAGGTAGATCTTTTCTGAACCTCAAGAGGATGTTATAAAGGATTTAGAACTCAGATATGGATTGAATGACCGAGGCCCCTTCCAACTCTGAGATTTTGATTATTTTATGATTAGTCTAGAACAGAAGTTCTTAACCTGGGGTCCTTTAATTTGTTTTTAAAAATTTATAACTATATTTCAATTTAATTGATTTCCTTTATAATCCAATGTGTTTTAATTTATTCATTTAAAAACTTTCTTCTGAGAAGGGGTCCATAGGTTTCAGCAGAATGTTAAAAGGATCTATGACACAGAAAAAGTTAAGAAACCTTGGTCTAAAGTCAACTACTGTTAGGTAGCAGGTCCCAAATAACAGAATAGGGATTACAGTGACTCCCTTGGGCCACTTCAGTTCAGAAAGCACCATCTTTTCTGATTGCTGCAAGCTCAGAATCAGTATAAATAGTATTTGAAAACAGAAAGGGATCTTCCCTCTAAGGCCATCTAGCTCAATCCTTACATGAAAGGAATCCCTACTGAACAATTCCAAGAAACGGTTATCCATATCCAAACTCTACTTGAAGACTTCTAAGGAGGGAGAGACCCATCCCTGCACCTCCCTCCCAAATTTCCCATCCCAAGGCAGTTCAGGATGCTGTTGAACAGCTCAAATTGTTACAAATTTTGCCCCAACATCTAACTTGACCTCTGTGTGATTTCTTCCCATTACTCCTGATTTTGACCTCAGGGCCAAACAAAACAAATCTGATTCTTTCTCCACAGGACTCTTCAAATACTTGAAGATCACTATCATGCCCCAATCTCCTTCCATCTCTTGCCTTCTTTTCCACAAGCTAAAAATCCCCAGTTCCTTAAACAGATCCTCATATCACATGAACTCAAGGCCCTGCACTGTCCTTAGGACACTCTCCAGATTATTAATGTTTTTAATGTAGTTAATGTTATCATCTAATTGCTAGCACACCATATATCCATAGCCTTCTCCCTGAAGAGCAAGCCAGGGTACTATGCAGTGTATGTGTGACCTCATTTTATGCTATAGTTGTATTTCTAAAAGTTGCATGTCATTAACATTTAACACAAATAATATTTTGAATGTTTTCATTAAAATCACACATCTGAACTAAAAATATACTGATTATGCATATGGACATACATACGCATGTGTATACACATATATGTACTAGAAGATCTCTTAGAGTTAGAAGCTTTTTTTCAACTCTAAAATCTCCAATTCTCTCTCTCTCTCTCTCTCTCTGTCTCTCTCTCCAGGAATTCTAAAAGTCTTAGTATAGTTTTAAACTTAAAACCAACAATTATGCTTAAATATTGAGGACACAAAAGAAAAACAAGACAGATCTTGTTCTCAGGGATCTTATTCAAATGAAGGAAATATTACATAAAGGGCAATTCAATAGTAATGAGCATTTATATAGTTTTAAGCTTAAAACTGCACTAGAGGGGCAGCTAGGTTGCTCAGTAGATAGAGAGCCAGGTCTGGAAATGGGAAGTCCTGGGTTCAAATGTGGCCTTAAACACTGCCTAGTTGTGTGACTCTAGGCGAGTAATGTTATCCCAATTGCCTAGCCTTTATAGTTCTTCTGCCTTGGAATTGATCCTTAGAATCTGTTCTAATATGGAAGCTAAGGATTTTTAAAAACCGCACTAGAACATTTGGAATACCTTGTGTATGATGACATACACACACATATACAGAATCACAGATTTTAGAATTAGGAAAAATCTTTGAGACCTACTAGTTTGTAAACATACATATTATATACACACATATGTGTGGATTTGATCCAGGGCTATGATTTCAACTAAAATATTATTCATGTTTGGAAAACTGATGATACGCTCTTTCAGAAACATAGATTTTTCCTAAAATGTGATTATATATTCAGAATCACAGAATTTTCATTTCAGAATTAACCTTAGGGGACCATGCTTTTTTACTCATTCTCTGCTTTCATTTATAGTTGAAGAACTGCAATTTCAAGGAGACTAAATAGATTACCAAGGCCACAGACCAAGATACCATACATAGTGGCTGATTTAGTATTGTAACTAAGTCTCATGATACCCAGTTTGCATATTTTCTACTTTGCCAAAGAGAACTGGCCATTAAAAAAACAACCTAATGAATAAATCCTTTTGCAAAGAAAATAATGTCACATGGATCAATGTAAAGAGTACTAGTTCTAGAGTCATAGGAATTACGTGCAAATAAATGTTAGCTATCTATTTTTGGGCAATCCCCTTAACCTACTTGGGCCTTTTCTTTGTTATCTGTAAAATGAACAGTTTGGATGAAATTCCCTCTAATATCCCTTTTAACTAAAAATCTATAATACTGTGGGTTGTGTGCGTGTAGAAAATACACACATATCTAAAGTTTGCTTAAAAGTAGCCTACTCTTATTAAAATGATACTTGGCAGCAACTTATCTAAGCTAGCTTCTCTTCCTTCCTTCCTTGATTGCTTGCTTGCTTCTAAATAATTAAATTCACAAAGACAAATTCTGATTTGATATAATGAAAACAATTAGAATCAGTTTAAAAAAAAAACAGTTTGCTGGCCAGAAACATGGCTGATTAACCTGCAAGGTTCATGTGATATAATTCCAGATGTTGTGGTTTTAATGTTACCGAGGCGTTAACAAATGATGGACTTAATGTCAGGAAGACCTGCCTTCAAATACTATTTCTGACGCTTAGCAGCTGGGTCATCTTGACCGAATGCCTCTTTATCTGTAAAATAAAGGAGTTGGCCTGGCTGGCCTATAAGGTTTGTTTCAGCTCTAAATCTATGATCCTCTGATTACATATTATCTGTTTATTAGTATAAGCACATCCCTGATTGAGTTTGAAGGGAGCAAAACCACTGGATGAGCAAAGAATTGGCCATATCCTGGAAGGGATTTATATAGCTGAGCTATATGTAACTGAGTCTATAGCTCAAGTGAATTGAAGAGAGCCAGCAGTCAGGAAAGAACCCAGATCTTCACCTCTTAGGGGAAATGAGATGGCATTTCTCCTCAGTACTGGGATTGGTCTTAATATTTAACAGCTGAGCTACTTACTTAAAAAGAGAGGATTTGTACAGCAGCTGGAGGGTCATTTTGAGATAATTCAAAGCATAGCTAAAGGAGCAGATATATTCTCTATATGTGTATAACTTTCTGTACTATATATATATATATATATATACATAAGTGCATGTGTGTATGGATTAAGAAATATAGATAGATAAATAGTTATCAAGATAGACAGACAGACAGATAGATAGACAGATAGACAGATAAAGTTAATCACTGGGATAATGTAGCTTAGGAGAATGGGATATTTGATGGTTAAAAAAAAGTGAGTCAACTTTGGACTCAAGGGAGTGGTAGTCTCTACAATGAAATGTCAAGGTATCGAGCAGGGTAGACCTCAAAATCTAGTTGAGCAACCCTTCCAGAAGAGACACCATACCCAATGGGTAACTTTGTGAAGAAGACTCCAAAAGAAAGTATTTGAAAATCTAATAGTAAAGGAGAAGTTAGTAGCCTTGGTCACATGTGTTCCCCACACATTCTCTTACTACCATTTTACTGTAAGTTTGTGTCTGCCTTACCTTTTCATGGTCACTGAGTATATTTGTGGGATACTGCACCCAAGGCTTATGGGAACAGTATTTTATAGCTACTTAAAAAAAACTATGCCATGTTAGAAATATTTTGCTAAGAACTAATTATGTCTAATGTCTGACTTTTAAGAAAAAGCATATTAGTGGCAGCTTGTGAACTATAATTTTAGGAATAGATACCCTGAAGGTATTTTTATAACTTCAGTTAGCAGAACTCTTTGGGAGGCAACATGGTATGAGATAAAGCACACTACTATAGGACGACTGAGGTCTTGTCTCAATTCTGACTGGCTTATTGTATAACCATTGGACAATTCATTTAGTGTCCTATATCTTAGTCTCCTTGACTGTAAAATGAAGTTATCAGACTTAATAATCTTTAAAGTAATTTCTAGTTTTTGCATTCTGTGAAACTATTTCTAACAAACAATCATTGTCGAGAGCTTATCAAATGTTTAGAAAAGGTGTGTTGCATCTTAAGTTGTGACATCTGGACCTTTGGTTACTTTTCCAGCCATGTTTCTTTATCCCAACAAGGAGCTTTGTAATTATTTGTTTAGTTAGGTTTGATTAATCAAAGAACCTGCTAAGGAATCTTATAGAGTTGCTGATACTTTGTGTTTCTGGGTTTTTACTTCACAGTAAAAAAAAAAGTCTTATACAATAATCATAACACTTTCTCCTTACATAGCATTTCTTATCTGATATCTCCATAACTTTTTACTAACCGCAAGGATTTCCCAACACCCTGGGAAAGGAGTCTGTTTGCTTTTCTTCAGTAATATTAAAAAGAACTCCAGGGAGAACAAGAGGCTTGAGACCCACTGTCAGTGAGAGGTGGTCATATTCAATCCTATGACTCCATGCTCTGCTCCCCTTCCCCAGGCATGTTGGAAGATGGACTATCAACTCAGACCTGTGTCCCACTGTCTTCATCAGCAAATGGAATCATGAACTCTGAGAAGACTACCACTTGTGGCATTCAGTGTACCACCACCACCACCACCCCCAGGCCATAGTACTGGTACTTTCAGCCAGAAATAGAATGGTTTTCAGACTGCAGAGGTAGGAATGTGACATGACTAAATTCAAGGCCAGGAAAATTACTGCTGGCTCTGCCCCAAATGGTTCAATGGATAGAGCACTGGACTTGGAGTCAGGTTGACCTTGGTTCAAATCCTTCCTCTGACACTTGCTAGCTATGCAACCAGGGACAAATCATCTAAACTCTCTGAGCCTCAATTTCCCTGTCTTTAAATAAGGATAATAATATCTATAGTATCTACCTCATAGAATTGTTGTACAGCCCAGATAACATTATACTCATATATATTTAATCACATATGTATATATCCGTTATTATTATTTTGTCACTGAAATTAAGCATTCCACCATTTAAAAATCTTACCAGAGAAAATTGTGTTTTATTTAATAGCCAAAAAAACGAAGTACTTCTTCTAAGGGTACCCATTTGTACCAAATCATTGAAGTTGGGTCTTTAAAGTATAATAGAGCAAATTGTCATTTCATTCAAGAGGTACAATTTTTGCCTTCAGCTTTTAATCTCAGGAATTCTATATCTTACCAAGAATTACAATCAGATTCAATCTGTAGCTTGGTTCTGGTGTTAGTGGGTCAGGGTGATCAAGTGACCAAGGCAGAATTGATATGGGGAGGACAGAGAAAGAAGAGATGTTTTTGAGGAGCAGGAAGGAGGTGCAGTGGAAAAAAACTTTAGTTTGAGCTATAGGTCCTAGGTTAAAATCCATTTACTACCTGTGTTATTTTGAATGTCACTTACTTTCTCTGTGCCTTAGTGAAGGGTTTGGAGTAGAATGACCTCAGAGATCCCTTGTATTTCTAAATCTATGATCCTACAGAGGTGGCCCTGTTACTTCAATATTACATTCCTTGAACCTTGAGGGAGCAGAGTTTTACATGAATGCTTAGTCTGGTCTTTGTGATTCTAGGATAGGTAAGGTGCTGTTATGTGCCTTTTCAGACGAAGACAACTAAAACTGTGAACAATACTGCCTCCTTTCTATTTCATCCAGAATATGATATATTATGCCTAGGCCATTCTCCTAAATCTTGTCTCCATTTTTATTTTTTATTCCAACTTACTTTGCGACATATAGGTCCTCTGCCAAAAGTTCAAGAATTCAACAAAGTTGGCCTTCAGGGCCATCTTCTTTCCTATTCAGAATCTTTTTTCTCCTAGGAGTCATAGATCATTAATGCTAGAAGGAAACTCACTTTACAGATAAGGAATTAAGACCTGGAAAAGTCAAGTTATTTGTCCAAGGTCACTCAGTTGGTAGCACAGTTATCACTGGTACCTAAATCTCTGGACTCCCAATAGGATGAAAGGGACAGGGAAGGGAATAAATTTTATTAATATCCCTCAAATGAGATACTACAAAATAGGAGTTCTTAACCTTTTTATGTGTCATAGACCGTTTTGGCAGTCTGGTGAAACCTATGGACCCTTTCTCCAAATAATACTTTTGAATGCATAAAAAGGTTTAAAAGGTATTCTATTGAAAACTCTACTATATTATATAAGGAAACTATGAAAGGAAGACATCATTTTTCTCATTTATGTTTATCTTCTGAAATCTATCCACAAAGCTCTTATGTGGACCCCATATTGAGAAATCTTGTCAGTCAATAAACATGTATTAAGCCCTGACTATGAGTTATTTGAGCTAAGTGCTGGTGACACAAAGTTAAAAGTTCCTATTTTTGAGAAGCTCACCCTCTAAGGAGAAGACAACACAACACAGGATAGATAGGAAATAATCAGGCAAGGGAAGATTTAAGAATTAAGAGGGATTCGGAAAGACTTCCTGGAGAAGGTGAGATTTTAGCTAGAACTTGAAGGAAACTAAAGATGCCAAGAGATTGAGAAGAGAATTCCAAACACAGGGGACAAGAGAAAACAGCAGAAGTCAGGAGATGAAGTGTTTAGCTTAAGGAATAGCAAAAGGCAAATGTCATTGGATCAATATATGGGCATAAGGTATATGGGAAAAGGTAGTGATGGGGAAACTTATGAGTGGCTTTTAATATTAATCAGAATATTTTACATTTGATTCTGGAAGTGATAGGAAGTCATTGAAATTTATTAAGTCAGGGGTGGGTTGGGGTAGGAGAGTTATGTGGCCATATCTGCCTTTTAGGAAGATCACTGACAACTGAATGGAGGATGGACTTGAATGGAGAGAGGCATGAGGTGATAAAGGTCTTCAGCAGGGTATCAAAAGCAAGAAGGAGGCATATTCAAGAGCTGTTATGAAGGTAAAATCAATAGGTCTTAGAACTAGTTTGGATTTGGAGGCTAAGAGGTTAGCCAAGGATGACATTTAGGTTGTGAGCCTGGGTGACTGAGAGAATGGTGGGGCAATAGGGAAGTTTTGAAGGAAGAGGGTTTGGGTAGAAAGATGATAAATTCAATTTTGGACATTTTGAGTTAACAGGACATCCAGTCTGAGATGTCTGATAAGCAGTTGGAGATATGCGACTAGAGATCATCAGAGAGGCAAAACTTTAAAAATCATCAGTATAAGGATAATAATTGAATCCATAGAACTTTCTGAAATCTCCAAGTACAATAGTCTAGAGCCATATTGGTGAACCTATAGCACACATGCTGGAGGGAACTGCTCCCATTCCCTCTACCCAGCAGCACAAAGTGTGTGCTTTATCCCTCCCCTGTCTGGGGTCAGGGGGTGGCTCACATGCAGCATGAGGGTGCAGTTTGGGCACTTAGTCTCTAAAAGATTTGCCATCGCTAGTCTAGAGGGAGAAGACAAGAGGGCTCAACACAGAGCCCTGCGAGTCTCCAAAGTTAGCAGGCATGACCTGGATGAAGATTCTGCAAAAGAGACTGAGCCACAGTCAGAAGAGAACCAAGAAAGAACATTGTCATGAAAACCTAAAGAAAAGGGAGCATTAAGAAGAGAGAGGATAGACAACACTGTCAAAAGCTTCTGAGAGGTCAAGAAGGATGAGGACTAAGAAAAAAATCTTTGGATTTGGCAACTAAGAGATCATGGGCAACTGTGAAACACTTTGTTATTCTCAGCAGTACAATGATCCAGGACAACTCCAAAGGACTTATATCTTATGCTCTTCACCTTCCAGAAAAAGAAATGTTAGACTTGGAATACAGATCAAAACATACTATTTTCTACATTAGTCTATTTATGGTTTTATTTTGGGATTTTGGAAGGAGCATTCTCCTACAACAATGACCAATATGGAAGTATGTTTTGATTGTTAATATATGTATAACCCAGATGAAATAGCTTGCCATTTTTGAGAGGAAGAGGGAAAAGAAGGAGGGTGGTAATTTGGATCTTACAATTTTAGAAAAATGTATGTTGAAAATTATTACCTGTAATTGGGAAAATAAAATATCTTTGAATTAAAAAAAAAATTAAAAGGAAAAATAAGCCATTAAAAAAAAAGAAAGATCATTGGTAACTTTGGGGAGATCCTACACCCTCAAAAAACTCTCATCAACCCATATCTCTTGTTCATTTTGTGATTAAACTCCTTGAGAAGGCCATCTATATTGGGTGCTTCTCTGTATTTCTTCTCTCACTCTCATTTTCTATAGTGTAGCTTCCAACTTCTCTTATCATTCAACCAAAGTTACCAATGATCTTTCTTTTTTAAATTTATGGCTTATTTTTCCATTTAAGTTTTTTAAATTCAAAGATATTTTATTTTCCCTATTACAGGTAATAACAGTTTTCAATATACACCTTGATTTGGAGAAAGAAGATTTCAAACAGTTCAGAGGAATGATAGATAGAACCTCATGGACTAAAATTTTCAGAAAAAGTCAATGAAATCATGAGTTCATTTGAAGATCAGTATAGGAAGCTCTCCATTGAAGAAACTCTTAAGAAAGCAAATTAGCAACTGAATTAGAATTAATTATAGCATTAGAATATAAATATATTTATATACCATTGTATTAGTATATAGTATTAGAATAATGCCAAATATAGTACTAGAATAGACATATATTTATATAGTATAGCATTAGTATATAAATGTAGTATTAAATATAATTATATTTATATGATATAGCGTTATTATATAGTATATAAATATAGTATTAGAATAATACTAAATAGAGTATTAGAACATTATCTGAGGCACAAAGAAGTTAGAGGCTTTTCCAGCATTATATAGCAAGTGAGAATCAAATGTAGAATTGGAACCCCAGTCTTTCTGATTCTGAGGCCAACTCTATTCCCTGCATACCACACTGCTTGTCTTCTTAAACAGTGCATATAGCTATTTAAGCCGTAGTCCATATATAAACTTTATAAAGCAGTTCTAAACTGTCCCACCATTTGATAAAAGGAGAAACTTAACTTTATCCCACCAGTTGATTGCTTGCTCTGGCTATACATAAAGTCAGTCACACAGTTGACTACATTCACAATATTGCCACTCACCCATTGGGCTTCCCTCCCTAAATGGCAGTTGGCAGTCATACATACCAAGGAAGATGGGTAGGGAGAGTCTTATTTATTAGTAGTGCCTTAGCTATGCATTAACCAAATTCCAGTTAGCAACAGCTCTCTCTAGCCTCTCTTCACATCTTAGTTAAGAAAAAAATGTTTACCCTCTTTACTATTCCCCACAAGTATGCTTATGGATAATGTGACTGTCCCCTGCCCTTGGAATGCCACAGCTGCTCCTGCCATACTCTATTCCCAGACTCCACTTCACATACTCAGCAACAACTACTTCCAGATATCCCTAATGTAGCAGGAGAAGGTGGAGCATGAGGAATAGTAAGCATACCTGTCTAGGGAGTGGTTTCTGGGCATGTCTCCTCCATCATTGTCAGGGTTCCCAGGAACTAGAAATTGAGTTTACAAACAAAACAAACACAGTCCATAAATATAAGACACACACACACACACACACACACACACACACACTCTTACTTTACATAAAGAGGTTAACAAAAAATTACTCTTTCAATCAATAGTCAATGAACATTTATTAAATGACTACTGTATGCAAGCAATGTGTTATGTGCTGGGGCCACAAACACAAAGAAAGATGGCTCTTGCCCTTAAGAAGCTTGCAATCTAAAGGGAAAAGACAATACACAAAAGGAAGCAATAAAGCAGAGTGGGTATTAAAACCATTCCCTATTCCTGATAATTTAAGTTAAATACACCCAAATAGCAAAAGGTATTAGCTCTCTTCCATCTTGCTTTCGTTTATTTTTTAAAATTTTGAGTTCCAAATTTTCCTCTTCCATCCCCTCTCCAACCCTCTGAAAAGGAAAGCAATAGAACATCCATTATACATGTGAAGTCATGTAAAACAATTTCCATATTACCATGTTGCAAAAAAAGGCAAGAATAATAAAGTGAAATATGATATGCTTCAATCTTAACTCTGTTTCATCAGTTTTCTCTTTGTATGTGGATAGCTTTTTTTTTGTCATGAGTCCTTTATTATTTTCTTGGATCAATGTATTGATTAAAATAGCTAAATCTTCCACTGGTGGTCATCATGACAAAGAGTTGATCCAACTAAAAAATGACTCAACAAAAATAAACACATTGAATTGGGGGAGGGTGGGTGTCATGATGATTTATCTGAGAAGGAGAATTGTAGGTGACAGTGATGGGGTGCTTGGTAGATTTCATAAATTGAAAGAGTTTGAGAACTTTAGAAAGTATTTCATTTACCACAAGCTAGTCATTTTTAACCGTATAAATCTATAGACATAGAGGACTCTCAAAGTGGAAACTCTTTCCCTTGATATAGGTTGACAACTCATTTATAAATTAAGATCATAGATTTAGAGCTGAAAAAGATTTTGGAATTCATGTAGTCCAATTTTCTCACTTTAAAGTTGAGAAATGGAGGCCCACAGGATTTAAATGACTTGCCCAATATTAAATGGGCAATAAATGGTGGAATCTAGAAAGTTATCCAGGTCCTCTGAATCCAAATTTAGGGCTCTTTCCTTTATGCCACATTCCCTCCTTATGATTTTAAAGAGTTACCAGGGACAGCTGGTGGCTTAGCGAATAGAGCCAGGTCTACAGATGAGAAGTCTTAGGTTCCAATCTAGCCTCAGATACTACCTAGCTGTGTAATCCTGGGCAAGTCACTAACCCCAATTGCCTAGCCCTTACTGCTCTTCTGCCTTGGAACCAATACTCAATATTTGGTTTTTAAAAAGGTAATGGTTTAAAAAAAAGAGAGAGAGAGAGTTTTCAGGAACATGGAGGCCCGTAGTCACATAGTTAGTATAACATCTTAAAATATTGCTTATGTCCAGAGAAAACAGTTGGAGTTATATTTCCCATCAGTGTATTTATGATTTTATTTTGGGGGTTTGATTATATATGAGTGTGCTCTTACAACAATGACCAATATGGAAGTATGTTTTGCATGACAATAAAATAACCTATATAGCCCATGGCACACGAGGTCAAGTGATTTGAACCTAGTCTCTTAGTTGATAGTTGTAAAAGGCAGAACTTGAACCCAGGTCTTCCCAACTCCAAGTCCCATTTCTTATTCATTTTTTTTTACCATTTCCTGGCATGCCCATGACTTAAGAGTTTGAGTTCCTAGTGAAACCTTCTGTATGTCTTATCTCCCAATTAGCATGTAAAGTATAGTAACTGAAAATAATAGTACTTTTGGGGGAATGGGGAAATAGGTAGGGAATGAGAGGGAAAACACCAACACAGCTAGGTAAAAGTAGCCCACAGCTGATTAGGGAGAGGTAACATGATAACACACTTAGCTGGGGAAACAAACAGAAACAGAAATCAATACAGCCAGGGAAATAGTTTAAATTAAGTGGATTCTTGAAGACTGGGAAGGAGACTACCAGGAAGTTTTATAAAAGGGTTGTTTAATGTTTAACAAGGACAGGTAAGAAGGTGAAAGGGATAACTAATACCTTAAGTCTATGGCCAACTATCAAGGAATGTTGACTAGGGAAAATGGCTCCACTACTCTATTTATAAACAGCCAGCTCTGGCCAGGCTGACAAGGCAAAGGGATTCGGGAAATCTCATGAAGCACATCCCAGGATGTTATCTATATGAAATCAGGTCACAGGAACACTTGGGAAACAGCAAGTTAAATCCAATAAGCTAGGGAGTACAAGGCTTTCTGTAGTTGTCCACCAACAACAGGAAAAGCACCCAACTCAACCTAAATCTTGATTGAAGATCCCTCAGTGATTCAAGCTTAGCTCCTCTTTTGAGATCCCAAATAAGTCCACAGGCTAGTTAGTTCATCAGTAGCCACAGCCTCCAGCTTCTCCAAGGCAAAACTGTTAACTTTCTCCTAGTCTCTGAGGACAAGCCTCTCTCAACATTCTGGTTTTGGAATGTTCACAGCCTCAGCCAGGTTTTTGCTTTGGACTGCTTCTTTACTCACTATAATAAGTCCTATCTATAAATTTCCTATAACACATTTAAGTACCCTGAGAACAAGGATTATCTTACTTTTCTTCTTATAATCCCAGTGTTTTGTAAAGCACTTGGTACATACTAAACACTTAAAAGAGCCTTTTTTCCCCCAAAAAAGGCACAAAAAAAGACCAAAAAGCTAAGCCCATTTTTGAGGTCACAGAGCCTAAATAGGGAGGTGGGAGGTTGCCTTTCCCTCAGTTCATGTGCCCTGTTATAGGTAAACAAAATTTCTATCCCTACATGCTGCTGGAAAGTGAGAATAAACCTATTATTTTTAGAGACATAGCTCATTCTGGCTACACAGCCAATAGAAAGGGACTGATCTCCCAGGTGGTAGGGGAACAAGGATGTCTTCTCCCAGAAGCAGATCCCTACTGTCCCTCAGATGGCTACCTCCATCTTGTGCATACCTCATTATAGGATACTAAAGGGAGTCATTTCCCCCCAAATATCTTTAATCTATATGCCTACAACTACATTCCTCAACATTGGAGTTATTCCTTTGGACTGTGCAGTGGATAGAGTGCCAGACCTAGAGTAAGGAAGACTCATCTTGAGTTAAAATCTGGCCTCAGACACTTACAACTGTGTGATCCTGGGAAAATGACTGAACTCTGCCTCAGTTTCCTCTTCTATACGATGACCCGGAGAAAGAAATGACAAGCCACTCCCAGTATCTTTGCCGAGGAAACCACATATGGGGTCACAGAGTTGTGTATGTCTGAAAAATGACTGAACAACTGGATTCAGATGGTAACTCAACAGAGGTTACAAATGCTTTTTGAAATACAGTGATACTCCATAGTACGAGTGGCTGAGCTTGGTATTAGGAGACCTAGTTTAACTGAAAACTCTGGTAACCTTGAGTCAACCATTTAATCTTTTTGAGCCCCAGAATCTTCATCTATAAAATGGGGAGATACCACTTGTGCTCCTTAAATTGCAGTTGTTCAACTCTCCATAGGAAATATTAACTAGTTGTTATTTTATTTAAACACACATTTTAAATAACATTAATGATTTAAATATAATAATAGCACTAGGAGGTGTAAATTATAACAGAATCTTCATAAAGAGATTAGCAAAAATAATCCTATTATCTAGCTACCACCTCAGAGATCAGGATCTGTGAGGGAATTATACATGGAATCAAGGAAACACTGTAGAGTTCAGGGTCTTTTAGAAACTTCAGAGTTCATCTTCTCCAGTCTCTAAATGAGCAGGAATCCCTTTTGTAACAGCTTTGACAAATGGTCATCTAGCTTCCACTTGAGAATCTCTAGTGATTGGAAAATTCTGCATCTTATGGTGGCATCCAGTTCTACTTTTGGATAGCTCTAAGTGGTAGGCTTTTTTCTTTTCTTTCCTTACATTTTGTTTAAGTCTGCTTTTGTCTAACTTATTACCCTATTAGCACTAGCTCTATTCTCTGGGTACTGCTCAGAACAAGTAAATGGGGAAAATTTGAGTTCAAGCCCTACTCCAGACATTTATTAACTGTGTGATCCTGGGAAAATCACTTATCTTCTCTGTGCCTCAGTTTCTTCTGTAAAATTATAGAGTCGGACTAGAATTCCTGACAAGTCTCAATCTATGGCCATGCAGTAAGTGTAATAGCTCTTCAAGTACTTATTAACTTTAGGCCTTTCTTCTCCCAGGGAAATATTCCTAGTTCTTTCAATGGATTTTCTTGTGGCATAGTCTCTAGTCTTCTCACCATCCTGGTTGCCCTTCCTTGGATCTGCTCCAATTTTCTAATGTTCTTCCCAAAATATGGTAACCAAGAAGATAATACAATACTCCAGATATGATCTGGCCAGGGCTGAGTATGGTAGAACTCTCTCCCAGGACACAATGATTTTAGAGGCAGCTAGGTAGCACAATGGATAAAGACTTGGAAGTCAGGATGATCTGAGTTCAAATCTTGTCTCAGATACTAGCTGTGTGATCCTGGGCAAGTTACTTATTCTGTCTGCCTCAGTTTCTTCATCTGTAAAAGGAGGATAATGATAGCATTTACCTGTCAGGCTTATTATAGGATAAAATGAGACAATATTTTGCAAATCTTCAAGCACTATACAGATGCTAGCTTTTTCATGATTATGACTATTGTGGTTTTATTAGCAGCCCAAATTGCTTTAGTTTTTAGTGGCTACTATATTACACAACTGGTTTATTTTGAGTTTGCAAAGCCCTAAAGCCTTCAGATATTTCTTAGACAAATTGTTGTCTTGCCATATGACCTATCCTTTATTTTTACAATCCCCATTATTCTAGCCTGTCAAGGTTTTTCTTGGATCCTGATGAAATATTAACTATCCCTTCCAACTTCCTATCATTTGCAAATTTTACAAGCATGCTGTCTATATTGAATACCATCTATCTATCTATCTATCTATCTATCTATCTATCTATCTATCTATCTGTCTGTCTGTCTATCTACTTCACAGAATTTGAGTGTTTTATGAACCTCAGTGACCATTTAATCCAGTTCCTAGTGGGAAAAGAATCTTCACTACAACATATAGTCATCCTGCATTTTCTTGAAGACTTCCAATGAAGGGGAATCCACAACTCCCTAGAGGTAGCCTAATTCACTTTGGATAGCTCTAACTGTTAAAGGTTTTCCCAGAACTCTAAATCTGCCTCCCTGTAACTTTCACCGACTGGTTCTAGTTTTGCCCTTCAGGGCTAAAAAAGAATAAGATGAATCTCTCTTTCAGAAGATAACACTGTTTAAATACTTGAAGACAGCTCTCTTGTACTACCTCCACCTTCCAACCTTCAGGTTAAACATCTCTTGTTCCAAACTGACTGTCATATGGCATGGACTTGAAACCCTTCCCTAACCTATTTGTTGTCCTTTAGATATTCTCCAGTTTAGCAATGATCTTCCTAAACTAGTGATGGGCAAACTATTCCCTGAGGGCCAGATCCAGGCCCTAGTTTACCTATCACTGCCTTAAGCAATTCCCTAATCACTACGCCCCCACATCCAGATGTCTTGATTAGGGAATTGCTTAAGGGAGTGATAGGTAAACTAGGGCCTGGATCTGGCTCTCAGGGAATAGTTTGCCCATCACTGTCCTAAACTATTGTGTCCAGCTGTGACCTAATCAGAACAGAATATAGTGGAATTTTACTTCCTTAATTCTGGAACCTGTGTCTCTTAATGTGGCCCAAGTTCACATTAGCTATTTTGACTGCCATTTCACAATGTTTTTTGTATTGAGCTTGCCATCTTCTAAAGCCTCCCAAATTTTTTTCTCATAAACTTCTCTCTAATCACATTGCCCTCCTCCCTACTTGTGTATTCAATTTTTCAAACCAAAGTACAAGACTTTATCTCCAATAAAGTCTATCCAGTTCAGTGTTCTTAGACCAAGGAAAACTCCCTGGGTCATTCTACTGCCCCCGATGTCCCCCCAGGTTGATATTGACTCGTCAATCACTCTACTTTGGGTGTAGTTATTCTATCAGTCCTACATCTGTCTTACTGTGCTGTTACTTATCCCATATCTCTTCATCTGCCCACAAGGCTAACAGGAGGATCTTTGTCAGGTATACTCTGCCTGTTTCCCAGAGAATGCTAGAGTCATTTCAAACTGATTAACAAGAGCCAATTGCTACATTTTCAGTGTGAGCATTTGCACCTTGAAAATTAGCTAACTACATATTCTGGCTTGATTTATTGTTTTGTTGATTGTCTAGACTTAAGATAGTGAAGGATAAAAAGTCAATAAATCAGATTAAACTTAAAAGCGCATCTCTCATACATTTCACCCCCACCCAGACAGTTATTAAACATTTTACCAGAACAGCCCTCCCTTTAGCATTTCATTAATTCACCAGTTTAGTATTCTATAAAAAAGAAATAACATTTGTCTTTTTCTTGAAGAATGCATCCTGACTCAGTGATCACTTCTTCCTTTCTAACTCCTCATAAACTATTCTTTTAAGAATTGATTCTAGAATTTTAACCTCAATTATAGACAGGCTTACTAGCTCTATAGTTTGAAGAATATACTCTCTTCTCTTTAAGAAAAAATAATTGAAACACTGTTCCCTTCTCTTTGGTCCTATGGTACTTCCTGTTATCCACGATTTTTCAAAGATCACTGAAAATGTCTCTGTAATCATTCTGAGACTTTTAGTATCATCGGTATAGTTCACTTGTGCCTGATGTCCTAATTTCATTGAGGGTCATTAGTTACTTTCTTATCTGCTTCTCATTTATCTTGGGTTGCAACTCCTTCATTACTAATTTTCTTCTATCCTCCCAGGTTGGAAATTATTCTTGATAGAGGGGGAAAAAGGAAGCTAGGATATGAATATATCTGTCTGCTTCCTGTTTTCAGTCATCATCCACACAAATCAGCAATTCTTTCCTGTCCTTGATTTTCCTCTTAACAATGAACTAGCTAAAAAAAACAACACTTTTTCTAATCCTTTTCTTGCCACTAGCCTTTGTATTTTCTAATATAGTTCATCAAAGGATTTTTTTGTCCTATGTTAGCCTTAATCACCCATACACACCTTTTTTATTTTTATTTTTAATTTTTAAATTACTAAGTATTATTTTTTCTCTTTCTACTTATCTCCCTTTTCCCATGGAAAAGGAGAAAGATCTCAGAGCAAATATGCATAATCAAGAAAAGCAAATTTTCCTATTGGCAACTTGCAAAATGTACCTATCTCTCTGTATTTTGAATACAGAAGCTATCAGGAGAAAAGTAACATGCTTCTTCATCGGTTCTCTGGGATCACAGTTTGTCATTGCATTTATCAGAGCTCTCAGACTTTATAAGTTGCTTTCTAATGTTGTTGTATACATTGTCCTCCTCATACTTCACTCTGCATCAGTTCATATCGATCTTCTTAGTTTTCTCTGAAATCTTTCATTTCACCATTCCTTATAGTCCATTGCATTTGCATGGACAGGTAGGTAGGGCAGTGGATAGAATGCCAAGAGTCAAGAAGTCAGGAAGACTCATTTTCCTGAGTTCAACTCTGGCCTCAGACACTTCCTAGGTTGTGTGGTCCTGGGCAAGTCACTTTACCCTATCTGCCTCAGTTGCCTCATCTATAAAATAAGCTGGAGAAAGAAAGGGCAAACTACTTCAGTATTTTTGCCAAGAAAACCCCAAATGGGGTCATAAAGAACTACACATGACTGAAAATGTCTGGACAGCAACTTAGCCCTCTAGTGGGAACCCTTTAAATTTCAGTTTTTTTACTACTTCAGAAAGAACTACTACAAATACTTTTTGTACCATTGATCTGTTTCCTCTTTATTTTATCTTTTTGTGGTATGGGCCTAGCAGTGGTATGACTAACTCTGAAGTTCTATACAGTCCAATGACTTTGGAGGAAAAGTTCCAAATTGCTTTCTAGAAAGGTTATATCAGTTTACAGCTCCATTAACAATTCATCAGCATACCTGTTTTCCAAAAGCACTTTCCACATTTGAACTTGTCTTTTTGAAAATCTAAATTAGACGAAGAGTTCCCATATGGGTCTTTGTGTGATGAGTTACTCTTTGCTTCCTGATTGGAACCATTTGTGTTTATGCCAACAAAATTATGTTCTTCAAAATGAGGAACCTTTCTCCTTACCTTGGAGAGATGGAGGTCTATGGGTGTGAAATGTTTCTTATGCTATCAGATATGGTAACTATGTTTTTATTTTGTTCAGCTTTTCCCCTTTATTGTAAGGGAAGGCTCTGTGGGATGTCATGTGGAAGGTAGTACAACCATAAAGAACAATAATGCAAAAAAAAAAAAGCACTTCAATACAGTTTTGAATGGTTCCACTTTTTGATCAATCATGTAGTGGGAAGAATAGTTGCTCATATGTCTGAAGACCCTTGCTGTCATTTAATTGTGTAACTAAAACCTTCCTATTCTGCATTGAAAGTGGATGAAACAACGCAAATAGCTAACAATGATTATTGGTGTAAAAGGGTGGATAAGGGAAGCCCCTATTTAAATCAAGCATTTTCCTAAATAACCTGATAATATGGAGGATAGCCTTGTGAGTTCCTAAACCTTGCGGGATTTTGAACTACTTTCAGAATGTCCTAGCAGTGTCCTTGGAAGTAGCTCCCACCAATGTCTGCCAAGGACAGATTGGATGAAGTGAGATAAATATCTTGATGGTTTTGTAAAGCAATAGTAAAGCTACAATTCATTTAAGGAAGAAAATTGTAAGGATTCCAACAAAAGGACTTCCAGGATCTGTGAAATGCCTCTTTGCTACACTTGGTCTCCAAACTTAAGCCCACTTCTCCTTGGACTCGGCACTTATTGGTGGTGAGATGGTTTATGTCAACTCTAACAGCATAGTAAATTGTTGTTGTTCAGTGTTTCAGTCATGTTCATGATCCCTATTTGGGTTTTTTGTAGCAAAGATACTAGAACAGTTTGCCATTTCTTTCTCCAGCTCATCTTGAAGATGAGGAAACTGAGGCAAGCAGGGTTAAACAACTTGCCCAAGGTCGCACAGCTAGTAAGTGTCTGAAACCAGATTTGAACTCTGGAAAATGAGTTTTCCTGACTCTAGGCCTGGTCCTCTACCTAACTTTGCCACCTAGCAGCCCATATACCTATATAGGTAAATACCATCTTCCTTAGCTAAACTGTAAACTCCATAAGGGTTAGGAACCATTAAATTGTTGTCTTTGGGCCCCTGGTTCCTACCATAGGGTCTGACACATAGCAGGCATTTGATAAATGCTCATTGATTTTGTTTTTTTTTAATAATATTTTATTTTTCTCAATGACATGTAAAACCAATTTTTTACCATTTTTTAAAAATCCTTAACTTCTGTGTATTGGCTCCTAGGTGGAAGAGTGGTAAGGGTAGGCAATGGGGGTCAAGTGACTTGCCCAAGGTCACACAGCTGGGAAGTGTCTGAGGCCAGATTTGAACCTAGGACCTCCTGTCTCTAGGCCTGGCTCTCAATCCACTGAGCTACCCAGCTGCCCCTACCATTTTTTTTTAAGTTTTGAGTTTCAAATTCTCTCCTTCCTTCCCACTTTCCTTCCCTTACTTCCTTTTATTTCTCCCCTTCCTTTACATAGTAATTAATCTAATATATATGTATATATACATATATATTTACACATGCAAGCATGTAAAACATTTTCCCATATTCATCATTTTGTGGAAAATATCTCAAATATAAAAGAAATGGAAAAAAGTGAAATATACTAAGTTTCAGTCTGCATTCAGACTCCTACAGTTCTTTCTTGGAGGGCAGATTGCATTTTTTATTCCAAATCTCTGGGATTATCTTGGATCACTGTATTTTTGAGAATTATGTCATTCACAGTTGTTTGTCAAAAAAATATTGCTGTCACTGTATACAATGTTCCTGTGGTTCTGTTCACTTCATTTTGCATCTGTTCATGTAGTTCTTTCCAGATTTTTACGAAATCATCCAGTTTGTCATTTCTTATAGCACAATAATATTCCATTACAATCATATACCTCAGAATTGTCCAATCATTCACCAGCTGATGAACAACCCCTCAATTTCTAATTCTTTGCTATCACAAAGAGATGTTCATTGATTTTGATGGATTGACTTACCGTGCCCAACTTTAGATCAAGAAATGCTACCTATCTTTCCTTTTAATTCTATTCTCTTCAAATCTGGAGCCCAGCTTTATTCTCTTCTTCTGTCATAAATCCCAAGATAAAAAGATAATTTCCCTGCTACCTGCATGCACACTCCTTTCCCCTTCAGTTTCCCACAGTTTCCATTTCAATAACTGTTTTTTTCATTATAATTGTAGCTAGGTGGCACAACAGAGGGAACACTGGGCTTAGATATAAGAAGATCCAGGCTCAAATCCTGTTTCTGACACTTATTTAGTTATATCATCTTAGGCAAGTCATTTAACCCCTTTCAGCCTCAATCACAGCCTTATCTGCAAAATGGGGCTAATGACTACACCTTCTTCACAGGATTGTTGTGAGGATTAAAAGAAATAACATATGTAAAGCACTTTGCATGCCTTAAGTATCATATAAATGCTAACTCTTATGAGCTATAATTATTAGTCATATTCAGGTCCAGAATTTCTCTTAGTTGAGAGGAAAAGTGAGGTCAGGAAGGGCAGGGAACAAGGTCAAGCAGGCCTAGTCGGAGACTAAGCAGCCATGGGAGAGCATGAGGACACAAAACTCTCATAGGGAGGGAGGAAGCACTGAACGCTGGATAGCAGTAAGACAAGCTTCACTTGGAAAACCCTAATTTGATCCTTCAGAGAATAATCATCACCTCTAAGTCACTCTAGGCAACAGGCTCATAGTTTATAGCCTTTGTGTTTGCTAGGGCTTGTTCTATTGTTTTCTGTAGCCCCACAAGCTGCTCAGTCCACAGCCCCATAGTTGCCCATTAGGAAGGTCCTGGACTCAGATTCAGGACTTTCTATCTCATTCCAAACCAATCTGTACATAACTCTAATTTGATTCAATTTAACAAACATTAATTGATTAAATAGCACCCGCACCAGTCATACTTACTGCAAATCTAGATTAGATTATGATCCTCAGCACTACTTTGGCATCTTTGCTTCCACTTCTTCCTGTCTCCCATTTTTCAAACTTTTTTTATGTAAGCTCACAGAAACAGGTAAGACATTCTTTTATATATACAGATTTTTTTTGTCAAATGATGCCTTCTCTAATAAGGAGAGGGGAGGGAAGGAGAGAATTAATGTAACAAACAAATAGATTGTTTTAAAAAGGAAATAAAAGAATGTAAGCTCATTGAGGGTAGGAGCTTTCTTTGGACTTGTATTTGTATACTTAGGGCTTGGCACATATTAAGCGTTTATCTAGCTAGCTAGCTATCAAGAGTTTACTATGGGCAGAACACTGTGCTTGAGTACTGGGAAAGATACAAAGTTTAAAGATTTAAAACATATATTTGCATAGTAGATTTAAGACCATAACCAGCATCCCCAAGTGCCTAATTTTTCACTATCCCTTACCTTATTAAAAACTTGCCCTCCTCTTCTTGTTCCCTCAGGGATCTACTCACTATTGGATGACACGAGTGCTAATTGATAGAAAGAATGTTGATGATTTAAATGGGCTTTCATAAATTGAGGTTGACAATCACAGAAGGAAATATTATCAAGAAGAGATGGGCAAATCTAGACATTAAAGTCCCTGAGAAAGTAGAAAGAAAAGATGGCTACATTTATTACACACGTAGCAAATAAATGTGACTTTTAGAATGGGAGTGAAGAAAGGTGAGAGCAAAGGGGAGGGAGGGAGAAAGAATTAAAGGAATCCAGTAACTAAATTATATTTCTCAATCTGTAAAAGACCTTAATAATAAATAAGTATTGAATAGTGGTAAGATATAAATTAAATCCACACAAATCATTAGTATTTTTATATAATGCCAAGAAAATCCAGCAGGAAAAGAAAGGAAGAGAAATACTATTTAAAATAACTATCAGATATATACAACATATTTGTAAGACTACCCAACAAGATAAACACAAAAACTATATAAACTGAGCTATAAAATATTTACAGAAGTAAAGACATACCTAAATAATTGGATAAATATTAATTGCACATGAATAGGCAGAATTCCTATAATAAAATGGAAACTATAGTTAAATGAATTTATTTAGTGCTATACCAGTCTAACTCTCTAATCTAACTATATTTTTCTAGAGCTAGAAAATAATAACAAAAATGTATCTGGAGGTACAAAAGGTCAACAGTCTCAAAAGAAATTATGGGAAAAATAGAGTAAGGATGAATGGGATTTAGCAGTACAAATTTCAAACTATACTACAAAACAGTCATTCTCAAAAAGAATTTGGTACTGGTTAAAAAATAGAAATCTAGATCAATAAAACCAATTGGGAACACAAATAAAGAAGCAAAAAAAGCCTAGGAATCCAATCTTCAAAGAACACAAATATCTAAGCTAATAGGTTAAAGAGTCATTATTTAACTCCTTATCCTCTCCTATCACTGCTAGAAATTTTAAATACCAATATAGAAAAAAATAGGTTTAGACCAACTTCTCACAACTTATACCAACATAAGCTCCAAAAGGATGTAACCTAGATATAACAGATCACAAACAATTGAGAGAAACAAGAAAGGATTTACTTAACAGATTTATGTTTGTGGGGAAATTCATGATCAACAAGAGATAGAAAGGATCACAAAAGAGAAAATGGATAATTTTGACTGCATAAAATTTTAAGTTTGTGCACAAATACATCCAATATAGCTAAGATAATAAAGGAAAGAACTACTTGAGAAAAGTCCCAGGGCAAGTTTCTCTAAAAAAAGGTCTCATTCCCAAGATACATAAGGAATTGATTCAAATTTTACAAGAAAAAGAGCCATTTTACAACAAATTAAAAAGTCTAAAGATATGACAAAGGAGTTTTCCAAGTAACAATATGAACTATACTCATAAAAATGATCCAAACTACTAACAACATAGAAACACAAATTAAAACAGCTCTGAGCTTCTTCCTCATACTCATCAAATTTACATAGATGAGAGAGAAAAAAGAAAATGACAAATGTTGGCAGAACTGCAGGAAAACAGATACCTTGGTGCATTGATGTGGAGCTTAATTGGTACAATCATCATGGAAAGCAATCTGGAGCCATGCACAAAAAGCTATTAAACACTGCATATTCTGTGATCCAGCTATACCATTTACTGCATATCCCAATGAGATCAGTGACTATATGTTCCCTAATATCTATACTAGCTCTTTTTTGTGGTGGCAAAAAACTGGAAACCAAAGGGATGTTGATTGATAGAAGAATGGCTGAACAAATTGTACTACACTAATGTAATACTGTGCTACAAGACATGAGGGAAAATCTTATTTCAGAGAGACATAAAAGACTTGTAAGAACTGATTCAGGGTGAACTGAGCAGAACCAGAGAACAATTAATATGCTGTCGTGTCAATATTACAAAAATGAATAATTTTAAAGACTTAAGAACTCTGATCAGAGATGATTCCAGAAAATTGATAAAGAAGAATTCTGCTTGCCTCAAGATAGAGAGAAATTGATTAACAGGCAAAGTAAGGAAAGCATTTTTGAACATGTACAATTTGGGAATTTGCTTTGCATATCTGTACTTACATGATACTAGGATTCTTCTTTTCTTTTCTATGAGTTTCGGGAGATGAGAAGAAGAAACAATAAATGCTTAATATGAAAATAAAATGTAAATAAAAAGATTAAAAATCATCTAACTTCAATGATTTAATTGAATAGGTAATTATACTGAGGCCAGAAAGGCTAAATGACTTCCCTAAGATCACAGAAATAGTATAGCTAGGTCCCGATGAGTGTAAATAATGAATCCCATAAATGATCAAATTTTAACTACATGAAGTTATATGTCCAATATAATTGGTTCCAGTTCAATAAAAGTATATCCAAAAAGACCCTTTGAAGTAAGATTTTTTAAAAAACCCTTACTTTTCATCTTAGAATCAATACTATGTATTGGTTCCAAGGCAGAAGAGTGATAAAGGCTAGATAATGAGGGTTAAGTGACTTACTCAGGGTCACACAGCTAGGAAGTGTCTGAGGTCAAATTTGAACCCAGGACCTCTAATTTTTAGGCCTGGTCTTCAATCCACTAAGTCACCCAGCTGCTCCCTACAATAAGATGTTAAAATTTTTTTTAATTTCTTTATTAACGCAACCTCAAAGGATGTAAGAAAAATGCATATCTCATTCAAGTTTTTTACAAAGTAACAGAATAATTACAGAAAGCAAAAATTACAAAATATCACACCCAAAGATAAGCCTCTACTTGTATTACAATGAAAACATCTTCCCTTACTCTAAATCTTCACACATATGCAGATAGGTGCACAGATCTTTATCCTAATATCAGTGAATCTGCATGCTCACATTTCCACACTATGAACAAAAGTGCAGCTGAATGACTTAAACATTATCTAATATCAATGCTTTAAATGTAATAATGTTGTCCTTGCAATTTTTCAGCAGCTGGGCTAAAATAATACAAATCTGTCTTTGAAAACAGCTTTAGTCACTCAAGCTTTCTTATTTTAATGCTGAAGAACTGGAAGAGATGAATGGTTGTAGCCACTTAGAGTTTAAGGATTTCCAGACCAATAAACAAGCATCGGCTTTCATTTAAAATCCCCTTCTGTATTACCTTCCAATAAAAGTGTTAGGCAAGCCTTAGAGCTTTAAATCCAAGATGAGTTTTTTTCTTCTTAGAAATGTAAGTTCTGGAAGGCATCCTTTCCCAGAGTAGCCTGTTTTATCTACATTAAAATTTTGTTGATCAATGGATTCACCTGCTTTGATTATTTTCTTCAAAGCATCATATTGTTTAGCTATGGCAGTGTCATCTGCACTAGCTGCCTTTCCAGGAATTGTAACATTATGATATTGCACTCGCTTTTAAAAGTGTTTGAACCACCCAACACTTGCAATAAAAATGTCTTCACTAGGGACAGCTAAGTGGCTCAGTGGATTAAAGACCAGATCTGCAGATGAGAGGTCCTGCATTCAAATCTGACCTCAGACACTTCCTAGTTTGTATGACCCTGGGCAAGTCGCTTAGCCCCAGTCGCCCAGCCCTTACAGCACTTCTGCCTTGGAACCATTACTTAAAATTTTTTTCACTATATACTTCATTTCCATTTTCTTTCACTGTCCTGTATAGACTTGAAGCTTTTATCTGAATGGTATCTCTGCTAATAGAAATGTGGTTTTCACTGTAGCCTTCAATTCTTATAGCTAAAAGGCACTTCATTTCTAACACTAGAACCCTTCCATTCCTCATAATTATTTGTAAAATACAAAAAAAGCTGATGCAATTTTGCCTTTTTTCTCTTATTTCTCCTGTATATCTCATAATATTATGAACCATAGATTCAGGCATTCAGACATCTTGGTTTTTTGGGTTACTATGACCACATTTATATCATTCAAATACATCAAAGTTCTGTTCTAATGTAATGAAGATCCTTTTGGTTTTTTGTTTATTTTATTTTGCACTAGCCATGCTACCATCTGAAGTACTCTTCCTTTTGCCCATTTTGTCAAGGGCTCTTTTTTTAAAAATAGCATTTTTAATATTTGCATATGTATGAAGATTTAGAGAAAGGAAAAATGTTTTCATTGCATCCACCCTTCACGATGGGCAAACTCAGATGGATGATGTAGCATCATATTAAAGCCCTGATCAAATACAATGCATTAATTAAATTAATTAATTAAATGACCAAATTAAATTATTTGAATTACCTTAAATGCAGCTCAGTATCATTTTATAGTCACACCAAATCAAATTTTGCCTCACTCAAACATATTAATCTCAACCAAGACATACCTAACAGAGTCGGAATTATGAACGTAGGTCCTTTGCTGTTTGGTATTCTGCCTATTGTTCAACAATTAACTCTTCTGTAGAGGCTAATAAAGAGAGAAGGAAGAAACAAAAGAAGCCTTCTCTTAATAGTTAGCATACTTTAATTAGGACAGAGATACTCCCATTTGAGAACTTCTTGTCAAGAAGGCTTTTTTCATTTTTTCATAATAGCATGGTGCTTCCTCTGGGAGGGTTGATGGGATGTGTTGGACAATGGAGAGAAGAAACTTAGCAACTCACCAGAGACTTTAGGATCCACCTCCTGGGTTATGTTTGTGTGTCACTAATACACACTTGCAAAGTTGACCAGCCCTGTCCTCAGGGAAACAACTTAGAAAATCAAAGGTAACTAAAATTAGATTTTTTCCAACTCAACAAACATCAATAAATGTTTTTGTCACTGTGCTAGGATACAAAGATAAAAAATTAAAACAAAGCAAACACAGCCTCTGCCCTCAAGGAGCTTGTACTCTACTTCTTTGTATCCCTCTCAGGGCAGAGTGTTATACATGGGTTATTGTTCAGCCCTTCATTTTTTGAAGACCAATGATATTACATAATGGGTGATGTCTTGACTTGCACATAAATTGAACTTAAATGAGGCAGAGTTGCACTATGTTAGTCAATCTCAGTCTCTTCCAGAGCCATCGAAGTTCAGTGGCAAGTCAAAAGTCAAGATGATTGGTGATGGTCAGAGATGCAGTGGAAAATGCCTTCCATGGCTGACCAGGCTCTAAGCTCTCCACAGCATCTCTTTCAACTGCCTTCATGGTAGTTGGAATAAATCGTTGCCATCTGCCAGGGGAAGTCTTCACATGGATGGGGTAGACCTCCTCCTAACTCATTCACAGGTTATGCATATAATTGGCCACTGATACTAAATAAATGGAACCAGACCAGGAAATAACCTAACACAAACCTCCCAATCCCCGTAAAGCCAGAAATCCATCTTGGTGTGTAAACCACTGGGCATCTCCATTTTATAGGTCTCCAGAACAAAATGATCAGTTGCATATTTAAGACTAAAGTTCAGAGTGCTCATTATTCTGTCTTTACACAATTTTTGTGGATGAAAACTTACAAGTTGTGCTGAATCAAGGCAGTCCTTTGGCCATCTGCCTTCTACGCTGGATTTGTTGATGGCTCCCAGAATTCTTTCCATCTTGGCCTTTAGCAGTGTCTGTACCTTGCCTAATGATCCAAGTAAGGCTGACTCTTGTTTGAGCTGCTAAGATCAAATGTCCTCATTGACCCTGTTAGTGCCTTGAAAATCCATGAAGCAATGTCAAAGAGACCAGTGGAGTCCAAGAGAAACCAGAGGTTTGTTAAATATTTGTCTTTCTTTAAAGGGACTTGAAAAGTTGAGAAAAGGTGATGCAGAGTTTGAACAAAGCTTTTTTAAGGTTTGCCTTTTATTCATTTGAATAAGAAGGAAACCCTGGCTGATTAACACTAGGACTGTGCCACTCATCTGAACTTGGATAGCTTAGTGGGAAAGGCAAATGGGGTTCCCATAGAAAATGGAACTTAGCAGTATTCTGTGTGTCTGGTCTTGGTTCATTGTGATTCTGACAGATGCTCTGGCAAATTACTTTAGCCTTTGTCACTTTGACTGCTTCATCTGAAAGAAAAGTATCCTAATACCTTCTACCTTTTTCACAGAGAAGTTGAGATAATTGGTCCATCCTGAGCATAATGAAACATTATCTCCCAAACTCATAGGACATTCAGGCCATGCAAGGCAAAAAAGGTACCATTCACAAAGCAAAAATTTTTCCTTCTAAAAAAAGTCTCATTTTCAAAAGGAACTTAAAACTATAAATAAAAGACTAACAGAAACTCAGAATTTGAAGGGATATCAGTGATCATTTAGGCCAACCCATATCCAAACAGAAATTCCCTTTACAAAATCCCTAGTGAGTGGTCACCTAGCTTCTACCTGAAGACCTATGGGAATAGTAAGGGGCAGCTGATTTCACTTTCGGATAGCTCTAAGGTCCCAACTGGCAAACCTTCATTGCTCAGGTAGAGAAGTGTATGGAGATGTGGGTGAGTTACCAGGAAGGAACATAACTCATCAAAGGATCATAAGTCAAGCATTTATTACTGACAGGATGAAAGTGTATGACTCTTTAGTTCTAGGGTCCCATGAGCAGAAAAGCAGTAATATAGGAGTACTATGGGAGTATCCCCCAATGGAAAACCAGATTTCTGGGTCTCTTTTTCTGATATCTGATTGTTGTTCTTGGGCAGATTCATAATGAACTAAATGGGAAAGATCACTTAAGGCCAGTTAATCAGTGGGTTGCAAGGACTCCAAACTCTTTGCCCATCCTATATTAACCTTGACAAGAACATTATGATTAGTAAAGTGTGCTAATCTTGTAGACCTGGATTATGATGATTTATTAAACAGATTATAATCAGTAGCACCATGCATTCATTGACTAAATCTAGCTAACTAAACTTAGACATAGGTACATAGAAACTTCTTGGTTCTTGGGATGGTCAATCAGTGGTCAAACATGGAGTCACTTCTGGTGGCCAGGGTCTCACTAGCCAGCGGTAGGCCAGTCTCACTGGATGGTAGTCTAGGAAGGCTGTGACAGAAGGAAAAGGCCAGGTTATGAAGAATTTTGAATGCTAAACAGAGGTTTATATTTGAATCTTAGAGGTAAGAGGGGGACCCTAGATTTTCTTATGTTGAATTTTATTTTTATTGTGAACTCAAATTGTCTTTCCAATCACTTAAGAGCTTTAATTTTTTTTATCTCATTTTATTTCTTCTAGGAATTCATGTATTTCTCTGGCTATTCATGTAGACTTTTTGGGAAATCTTTCCTACAGTTATATTTGAAATAATTTTTTATACTAGTTAGTATTTTTTCCATTTTTTTCATGTTTTTCGCTTTTGTTAATAAATTAGGACTTTGTGCCAGGATTAGGCTCTGGCTTCTACTGCACTTTTGGGTGAGATGATCAGCCTTGCTTAATCTTACCCTGGTCCCCTGGGTTTTTTTACTTACCTCCCCCAATTTGGATCTTTGGTGTTTAAAGTGCTTTATCTTTAGGCCCCCCTCTGGCATCTAGGATATGAGTGTCAGTGACCATAGGGTCTAGTTCTGTGGCTGAGAAGTCACTGAAATGGTGGAGGGAGTGATGAAGAATTAATTGTGTGTACTTTCTAGGAATGGTAGTGTCAATTTGGTCTTGCCCTGAGTCATTCAGCTATCAAACTAAAACTAGAAACCAGTTTTCCTGACTTTCAGTTCAGTGGACCACCATGTTGGTTGCTACCTACTTTTCCTCTCTGTGACTTCTAAAGAACTTTCTGACAACCCTGTGACTTTCTCCAGTGAATCCTCGACTCTTGTTACCTCTGGACACAAACCACTATAGGATACAAATATCTTTGATTGACTAAAATTGTGCTAGTGGTGGCTTTGCTTTTGGGGGTCTCCAGTTGACCACTTGTGCAGTTCTGGTAGAAGTCACTACGGTTTTTCAGTGACTTGTTGATCATTATTTGGCCTGGTATAATCTTTTTTTAAAAATCATTTATTAATATTCATTTTTAACATGGTTACATGATTCAAGCTCCTACTTTCCCCTTCACCCCCCGCTGTCCCCCCACCCATAGCCGACACACATTTCCACTGGTTTTAACATGTGTCCTTGTTCAAGACCTATTTCCAAATTGTTGATATTTGCATTGGTGTGGTAGTTTCTAGTCTACATCCCCAATCATGTCCTCCTCAGCCCATGCGTTCAAGCATTTGTTTTTCTTATATGTTTCCTCGCCTGTAGTTCTTCCTCTGAATGTGGGTAGAGTTCTTTACCATAAATGCCTCAGAGCTGTCCTGTGTCATTGCTTTCTGCTGGTACAGAAGTCCATTGTATTCGAATTTTACCATAGTATATCAGTCTCTATGTACAATGTTCTTCTGGCTCTGCTCCTATCGCTCTGCATCAATTCCTGGAGGTCTCTCCAGTTCATACGGAATTCCTCCAGTTTATTATTCCTTTTAGCACAATAGTATTCCATCACCAGCATATACCACAGTTTGTTCAGCCATTCCCCAATTGAAGGACATACCCTCCTTTTCCAATTTGTTGCCACCACAAAAAGCGCAGCTATAAATATTTTTATACAAGTCTGTTTATCTATGATCTCTTTGGGGTACAAACCCAACAATGGTATGGCTGGATCAAAGGGCAGGCAAGGCCTGGTATAATCTTTGGGGTGGCTGGATATTATGTTGTTGTGAGTGACCCATCTCTAGTATAAGAAATGTAGCCACTTGTTCTTATTAAGTCAGGGGCTGGCAAAGTCTGGTTTATATAGGCCAGTGATGGTGAACCTTTTAGGTGATGTGAGAAATGTCCTCAGGTGCCTGTGGAGAGGGGGAGGGGAGAAACCCAGTTTCTACACACACACACACACACCCTCCCCCAGCCCTGTGGATTTCTAGTAACAAACAACTTAGGCAAACTCTGTGCTGGTGCATTGGCACACATGCCCACAGAGATGGCTCTGAATTGCCACCACAGATACAGGCTTCAGGAAAATCACTTTGCTAGTTGTTTGGAGAATGGAGAAAAGTGGAGAAAAAGAGAGAGAGAGACAGAGACAGAGAGTTTTAAGTCAATGCAAGAGAATTTCTTCTTTTTCTTTTTCTTTTTTAAAAATACTTACCTTTTGTCTTACTGTCAGTTCTAAAACAGAAGAATGGCAAGAGCTAGGCACTTAGAATTGTCTAGGGTCATACAGCAAGGATGTATCTCAGGTCAGATTTGAACCTAGGTCCTCCCAACTCCAGGCTTGGTGTTCTATCCATCGTGCTATCTTCCTGCCTTGAACTTCATATTTTTCTGACTCTTATAACTAGTTCTTTGCAACAAACTCTCTCAGCTAATTGCTATATCTGTTCACTGACCTGAGCCAGGGGCTCTGTGACTAGGGACTCTATCTAGAACAGGCTCATTTACTTTTTTCTAGGGTTTTCTCTACTCTTTATCATGATAAGATGCTATAGATTTGATTTTCAATTAGAGGATTCAATTAGAGGGAAGTATTCACTTAAAGAGTATCTGCCCTTCTCTCTGTGAGGTCAGCTCTAGAAATTCAAATGCCAGCTTCCTAAACTCTGATCTCTTCTCACCCCCTACAGACACTTTTTGTGTTCTGCCTTTTGGCTGTCTTGTAGCTTAAATCCACAGATTAAATTAATCATATTTAATCATACTATCTCCCAGCTCAAAATTTTCCAATGGTTCCCCACTCCCTAAAGGATACATTCCAAAATCTTGAACCTGGCATTCAAAAAGCCCAAGGGGTAGGAAAATCCTTCACGTGGGTGTGGTGGAATCTTTGGAGTCTGGGTAAGACTGATAGCATCTGGATTTCTATTTGTTGAAAAAAAAATTAAAGAGATCAAAGGGATTTTAGCTGAAGTCCTGAATCATAATATTGATGGGATATAAGAAATAATCCAGACCAACCCCATTCCTTTCACTTTACAGAGGAGGAAACTGAGGCTCAGAATAGATTAAAAAGGGGGCATTTATTAAGCCTTTACTATTGTAGACACCATGCTAACTGGGAATACAAATATTAAAAATATCGAATTTGCCCTCAAGGGGCTTACATTCTAATAGAAGATAATAAAAAGCAAATTGTGGCTAGGGAGGGGTGTTTTAAACTGGGAAGTCACTGACATGGTAAATGGAGCAATAGGGAATTAAACATGTGCCCTTTCCAAGAATGGTAGTATCAATTTGATCTTGTTCTGAGTCACTCAATAGTCAAACTAAAACTAGAAACCAGTTTTCCTGACTTTCGATAATCTGCTAATTGTACTCTGAGTCCATGCTTACACTAAGAAATGAAGAAAAACCCTTCTCTGGAATTTAATAAGCTGGCTAATTAACTTCTGAACCCTGAGAGAAACAAACACATAGATTTGGGGATGCCAGGGAATTATTGTTCCTACTTTGGCTTCTCCCCTGAAAGGATGATGGGAGAATCATTTTTAATGAAAAAGTTCAACTATTAGGTCTAGGAACTGCAGATTCCTGGGGCAGGAAACCTACAAAAGTTAAAAACCAAACAGCAAGAAAAGGAAGTGCAGCAGTCAAAGGCTATCAAAAGAACACAAAGTATAATTGACCCTCTAAAGAGATTCCACTAAGCTTATGGAACAATATGGTAGTTAAAACAACCTCAAAAGAGGGAAAGATACCAGAGGCACCACTGATCTCTAAAATGGGAACCAGAAGAAAGAAGAACAGCCAGTAATTAAATGAAGTGACACTTTCTCCTTGGCCCTCATTAAAGAAAATAATTCGCTAAATTAATGGGTATAACTACTGCTGGGAAACCACATCAGAAAGGAAAATAACTGCCTGATTCAAATACCTTAGGTACTTGAGAGGTTATGCATTGACCCAGAACCTTTAGCTCTTAGAAGCCCAAAGTCCTTTTCATTACCTCAAGAACTCTCTCAGGGCATTCCTTAAGGAGGTGACCTGCATGTACTATGATCCTGCAATTTTTCCTCCTGCTCTTTATACTTGAAATTATGATTAGCCAGGTTCTGCTGAAGTGAAACAACTCAATTAGCCTCCCTCCATGTAACTCCCAGTCCAAAAGCCCATTGGTGTGTGACTGTTGGTGGAGAACTCACCAATTCTGGTCTCCCACTCTTCTGGCAGGCATGGCATTGATCTCCACCAATAAGGAGAGAATCTCCAACCAATGGGCTTTGGAACTGGGGTTCCATCCATCTATAGACTGCTAAGATAGGGAGAGAACACCTCTTAGACCCCTTGAAAGTTTTCCAAGCTTCAAAACAGCCATAAGAGGGAGAGAGCTTGGAGCAGTGCACAGAGGGATGACCTGGAGACAGGGAGAACCTGGCAATGTTTAAGTCATTTTCTACCGTGCACACAGAAGCCTTGTGGTCCTCAGCAAGCCTCTGATATGAATCATCTGCATTGGTTGAGAGATTTTTCTTCTCAAGAGTTTCTCTCATTAATGAAATTACAGGGTCTGATCCACAACATTAAATGTGGTAGAATATAATTGTTGGCATAATATAAATGTTGGTGGTGCAATAGATAAAGTGCCAGCATTGGAGTCAGGAACACTAATCTTCTTGACTTCAAATCTGGCCTCAGACACTAACTGTGTGACCCTGAACAAGTCACTTAACCCTATTTTCCTCAGTTTCCTCATCTGTAAAGTGAGTTGGAGAAGGAAATGGCAAACCACTGTTTGCCAAAAAAAACCCCAAGTAGGGTGAGGAAGAATAGAACAGGACTGAAATGACTGAACAGCAATAAAATAATTGTGATAATAGTCAGGACTTGAGCTTCAGTCAGAGTGGAAGTAATAGAGAAATGATCCAGGATGCTTTATCATCAATGTCCTGTTGCTATGGCCTCTAGACCCATAAGGACTTGGGCATACACTATGACACTGGATTCTAAGGACTTCTGCTAAACCATCTTGCCCTGTAGCTGCACTCTTCTCTTTGTGCTGTCTCCTCTATTTAGAATGTGATCTCCTTGATAGCCAGAATGGTCTATCTCTTCTGCTTATGGCCTCAGTGCTTAGCCCAGAGCTTGGCACAAAGAAAGAACTTCACAAATGTTTTTCCAATTCATATAATAAAACAATGACCTTGCTTAATTCAGGTCAACAGATATTTATTAAGCACTTGCTTTGTGGAGGCATTGGAGATAGAAAAACAAAAATAAAATAGCCCTTGTTATTTCCTAATCGTTTTTCTACCTGAGACCTATTCTTGATCTCTTTCATTGGTTCATCCTTCTTGAATCCACTCCTTAAACATTGATACCCTCTAAGGATCTATCTTAGACACTCTATTCATTTTTCTTTTTACAGTGTCTCCTGTAATGATTTTATTCTCACACATAGGTTCAATGATCACACTGATGTAGATGGCACTTGAATCTATTCATTTAACCAAAATCTCTCCCTTGAATGCCTCTTCTTGGTCTTTACCAGCCTGGGTCTGCCACTTGATTATCTACATAGCTTTGGATAAGTCCGTTCACTTCTATGGGCCTCATTTTCCTCATCTGCAAAGGAGGAAGAGGTAGACTAGATACATCTCGAAAGCGCCTTACATTTTTTTTAAACCTTTATCCTCTGCCTTAGTATCAATTCCAAGACAGAAGTAGCAAGGGCTAGGTAAATGGGGTTAAATGACTTGTCCAGGATCACATAGCTAGGATATATCTGAGGCCAGGCTTTCCAGCTTTAAATCTTTCATCTTAAGAACATTCATTTGAATATAACTTGCAAGGCATCTTCACGTGTATCGGATTCAGTTGCTGGGAACTTTTCAGAATTTAGATTGAGCCAGTCACCCTCGTCTCACATGATGTAATAGCCTTCCTTCTCTCCCTGCTCAAGCAATACCATTCCACCCTGTCTGCTACAACATGCCCCTTCCACCATCCCCTTTCTGTTATTTATTTCTAATCTCTCCATCTCTACTAGCTCTTTCCTGTCTGCCTACAAACATACTAGTGTCTTCCTCGATCTGAAAAAACCCTCACTTGATCCTTCCATCCTCCTATTATCCTAAATCTCTTATACCTTTTGTATTTAAACTCCTAGAAATCAGTATAGGAGGGGAAGGGAGGGAAAAGATAGAATTAGAAATGTCACTATAGAGTCTCCAATACCCTTGGTCTTTGGGTTAGGATATTAGCATGCCTGATGAACTGGGAAATTGTGTGTTTGAGTTCATAGCCACATGTATATATGAATGTCAGGACATTTCATGTCTCCGTATACAAGATATAAGCAGGCCAATTGAAATCACATTTGTGATCTTGATCTGATATTGATTATAGTCCTTAATCGAGTGTTGACACGTACACTCACCTTGTGTACAATTGGCCCTTTGACAACTCACAGAGGATGTTTAAGTCATTATCAGTCACACATTTGAGCTACATCTTTAGTTTACCCTATAAGAGAGATAATAGGCATACTCCTTAGAGGGAGGGAAGGAAGGAGGTGGGGAGAGAGACAGAGAGAGACAGAGAGACAGAGAGACAAAGAGAGTAAGAGACAGAGAGCTTAAATACATGGATAGCAGAAAGGCTACAGATTTGGTTCCCTGGTGTAGAAACCTATGCATATTCCCACTTGAGGGGGAACTATGTGGCCCCAGGAGAGAGAGGAGAATTGATATATTCTTAGAAGAAGAGGAACCATAGGGCCACAGAATTGACAGTAGTTGGAAGCCATCAAAGGGCAACACCAAGTTTCTGACCAAAGAGAGGAGCTCTGTGAGCAGAGCTAAAGAGAGACAAGGGAGACAGCCATGGTGTAAAGAAGAAAAACCAGTCTTTGGCTTCCCGTGCTACTGTGAATAATGTGCACTCTCACTAGCAAAGGAAAGAAGGCTATTCTTTATTACTCCTACTGTTTCCCATTTTGGCAAGGGGGCCCCCAACCAGGGACTAGTCTTATTTGTCTGGAAGACTGCCTGGGTGAGATGAAGTTCAGCATAGAAAAGAGTTGTGCTGACAGTTTGTAAACCTTGGTATGAGTCCTTTGTGTTTCCTAGTTTTTGACTGGGGAAATAAAGCCTGTCTTGTAATCAATCTCACACTTGTTAGCCTGAATGCTAGACCTGAGCTATCATCTGATGTTTATCTATGTAGTTCTCCTGTATTACCACCTCCTCCCCAATACATTCTTTGAGGGTGAGGACTATCTTCATATTTATTTTTCTTTTGCATCTCCAGAGCCTGAAACATAATGCTTGTTGAAATGAATTGAATACTAAGATTTCAGGGCCAGTCATAGAAAAATATTTGGGTACTGCTGTCATCCCCATCCCTACCCAAGTGGATGAGAGATGCAATAGTTGGGACAGTTCCAAAGCAGATATGCTATTTGCAGAATGTATTTCTAACTTCCTTTGACAGGTTTCATTGTCATTATGCTGTCGAGTGATTGAAAAGTCAAATCTTGAAGTCTTGAGGTTGGTGGAAGTTGCAAGGAGGCAAATTTAGGTTAAATTTAAACCTGAATTTCAAGCAATTAGAATTAATCCAAAGTATGTGGTCACCTTGACAAGTGTCCTCCTCATTAAAACAAGAAAAACTAGGAAAATCATTTTCCAAAGATGTATGGGGGGCGAAAGGGGGTCATTTTTAGGCATGAATTTTACTAAAAGGATTCTCCCTTTCACCTTGGAGATTCTGGTTTTAAGCAGATTCCTTGTTTATTGAGGAAAGGGAAAAAAAAAAAAACAGTGGTTTACAAGTCCCAGAAACAGCTTCTTGGTGAGTCCTGAAGTAAAATCACTGTAGTGCAAATAAAGATTATATCTTCGTTGTTGTTGTTGTTGTTGTTGTTGTTGTTGTTGTTGTTGTTGTTGTTGTTGTTGTTGTTGTTGTTGTTGTTAATACTCCACCAAAAATGATAATATGGCAACCTTAAAGCAAGCTTGGAAATTAGGACTGTCATTTCGGTGATACAGTCGAATAAGTGAGTTTTCCCTTAGGTATGATCTTTACTTTTCTAGGGCATTTTGCCAGGTGCTCCCAAAAATGGCAGTTTGCTGATTCTGAGCTTTTAAAATTTCAAATTTAACAGCTGAAGACCAGTCAGCCAGTCCAGACTAGGCAATTTTGTGTGAATTATATATGTATGAATCAATTAATCTTATTTTAAAGAAGTTGTTTTGTCTCTTCCCTGCTCCCAAGAGTACTGATTGTTAGTTTTTTCTACTAATATCTATCCTGGCCCAACAGGACTAGGTAGCCTGAGTGAGGAGAGGGTCTGGCTAGTTGTCTAGATGGTATTAGGAAAGAAATGCTGTCTGGGTAAAACAAAGATCTAGGGTTGTTTTCTTCAGGGTGATAACTGACTGACTCTGGACTGAGCCAATGAATTTTCTTCTAAGAAGTTCATGAGGTGAGATTCTTCACTGGGAAGGAGAACCAGGGAAGGTGGTGTGGCTTGAGAAGAGGTTTAGACTGGCCACAGTGAGGAATGCAACAGATAGCCAGTCAGAGAAGAGTAAAAGGATTGTGATGCAGCAGAGCAACCCTGAAGAAAAAGCAGATAAATATGTGGTGGACTACTTAGTATTTTGTGTGACTTTCTCCAGTAATGTGCTATAGAAGCAATAGTAGATCTAAGGGAAAAGGTGAGAATTTAGAAAGGGGAATGATTGAACATATGATAAAGGAGAGTAATCTGGCATCCAGGGATAATCACCAGGATCTGGATAGGATCATATATCAAGATGGAGTTGAAAGCTTAAAATTTCACTAAGATATTTGGGAGATGCTGTATTTCATTAAAAACAACAACCACCACCAGCTCTCAAATATTGTTTTGAAAGGGAGAATCCTGTAGTGGAGTCACTAAAAGGTTGAACTTGAAGTCAGAAAAGCCTTAGTTTTATGGCCTCAGCCACATACTATTTATCATAGGTAAGTCACATGATTTCACTCAGACTTGGTTACTTTAGCATATTGTTGTGCTGATCAGAATAGCCGAAAGTATCCAAAGTGCTTTGCAACTCTTAAAATGCTATACAAATGTCAGATAAAGTCCTAGTAGTAATTTATTCATTTTGTTTTTGTTCAGTTGTTTCAGTCATATCCAACTCTTTGTGATCCCATTTTGGGTTTTCTTGGCAAAGATACTGGAGTGGTTTGTCATTTTCTTCTCTTATTCATTTTACAGATGAGGAAACTGAGGCAAATGGTGTAGGGTAACTTACCCTAGGTCACACAACCATTAAGTGTCTGAGACCAGATTTGAACTCAGGAAGATGAATCTTCCTGATTCCAACACTGGTGTTCAACTGATTGCACCACCTAACTGCCCTGTGACTATATAGTATATATGTATGCATACACATATGTGTGTGTTGTTTTGTTGTTGAGTCATTTTCAGGTATGTCCAACTCTTAATGACCCCATTTGGGTTTTCTTGTCAAGGACACTGGAATGGTTTGCCATCTCCTTCGCCAGCTCATTTTACAAATGGGGAAACTGAGACAAACTGTAAAATAACTTACCCAAGATCATACAATCATTAAGTGTCTGAGACAAGATTTGAACTCAGGAAGAGCAATCTTCCTGACCTCAGACCCAGACCCAGGCCAACTGTGCCAATTAGGAGAACATTTATATATTACTCCTAACTTGAACAATTTAACTCCAAAAAATGAGTCCTGGATGGAAAATATTACTTGCGGCTTGTGACTTAATCCATTTCCTCTCCCTGTACTATCCTTCAAAATATTATGAAAGAGGGATCTTTGACTGTTGCTCAATGGAGGTATAACTCAATATTGTAAACCTTTTTTAACAGGTGAAAAAAGAGCGCAAGCAGATGCCAGCAAGAGAAGTCACCTTCAGTGTTACCAAAAGCATCCGACCAATGGACAGAGATAGAAGAATTATGAAGACTCGGGTGAATTAGCTATGCTTTCCAATCAAAGGGAGGATGACTAGTGCCATTTGGCGGTACTTTGATGATCCCACAAGGGAACTTAAAGAAACATGATGGTCCTAATTGAACAGGCTAAATTGCTGAGTGCCTTCGGTTACTTTGCATCTCTTATGTGGCAGCAAATAGCTGCCATCAGTGTTTGGACATTTACTGAGCTGTCTTTATCTAATGTGTTAGCACAGTATTCCTATGTGATAATAAACTGCTAATGGATCGTTTGGTTTTTTTTCCCTCTCTCCAAGTTCTGTCTTGTGTTCTTCCAGGGTTTGAGGTTACAGAACTGCATCGACCTACTACAGTCACAGGCCACTTTTTTGAAATGGAAAATGTCAGGGGAGGAAAGTTGCAGTGGGGAGAGTTATTATCCACAAGCTGCCATTGAATATTTCTAGGCCATCACACCAATGTTTTTTTTTTATGCCTGTGTCATAATACTTTCAGCATTTCAGTTGGCTCCAAAGCTGGCCTTCTTCCAGCTCCCTAAGGGGAGAAGCCAAGAAACAAGAAATCATCTATTTTCTTTTTTATTCCTTGCTTCAGCATGGGAGTAAAGATTCAGATCTAGCTCAGAGCTATAATGATGTCCCCTTCCCCAACAGGGAAGCAGCCCTTGGTAAGAAAGGGAATACATTTCCAGTGTCACAACTACAACACCAAATAAAGTCTACATGATTGTTGGCTTCCACTGTTTTCTTACATGAGGTGCCGTGTTGGCTCCAGTGAGTAATTGCAGAGTGTAGAACACATCTAGCCAGTCTGGGGGACCCTTTTGGATATTTTTCCACAACAGAATTCAGCTCTGTTGTTCACCAAGTCTCCATTCTTCCATAGGATCATGAGTGGAAAGAATATTGAATTTGGAGCAAGATCTGCTTCAAATTCCACCTGTGACACATGTAACCAATGTGACTTTGGATAAGTCATTTTCCTCTCTGAGCCTTGGGTTTCTTTGCTATAAATGAGGGGATTGGATGAAATGGCTTATATAGTCCCTTCCAGTTTGAGATCTATGAACATGTTATCAAGAACAAGAAAAGACCTTCTTGGTCAATCATATCCAACCCCCTCATTTTACAGGTGAGTAAACAGAGGCCCAGAGATGTGTGACTTGCTCAGTCACACAAGTTAAAAGGGGGAGGGCTTGGTTTTAAATGCAGGGTCTCAAACTCTCAACATCCAGGACTCTGTTTCTTGAGGATAAGGGTTCTCAGTATAATTACATGACATCACTAAGAATGACTAATCAAAGGTGATTCATCATTCACATGAAGGAAGAAACCAAGGAACATTTCAATGGCACAAGCTGATATTTTCCCCTGCTGCCTTCTCGGTAAATAACCTAAAGCAGATCCCAGGGATTAATGTCCTCTTGGAACCTAGGAAGTCATCATGTTGAGCTATTAGACTTATGTGTTTTTACCCCTCTTAGAAAGTTTATACAGTTAAAAAAACTTTTGGTAGGCAACTATTTTCTAGCAGCCCTATAAAATGAGGGAGAGCTGTATATATTTAGCTGAAAGCATTTTTTTTCCCACCAATAACATTACATGCTTCTCTAAGATGGGATCCACACCTGGGATCTTCCTAAGGGAGAATAAAGGTTCTTTCATCTGCTTCTGTTTAAATAAACTCAATTTTTAGCTGAACTAGGCAATCTGGTGGTGTGTGTTTATGTAACCTAACCCAAAGAACAAAGACTTGCAGGTGAAAATACATTTAGCCATCTTGCCTGTCAACTCATTGTCCCACTAAGTCTCACCTGAAGCCAGGTGCAGACTGAAGCTCCATAAACTTCTAAGAGCCTAGAAAACTGATTCACATCCTAAGTACAGAGTTTTTCAAACTTCATTGATGGAAAGGACTTTCCTTAGGGATCAACTAGTCCAGTCCTTGCCCCTCCTCACCTTGGAGATGTTGAAATAACTCATTGAAGGTTTACCAAGCAAGTAAGTAGAAGAGGTAGAACCTGAACCTAATTCCTCTGATTCTAGATCCATGGTTCCTCCAATGGCCCCCTGATTCATAGCACAAAATGAACTAATCCTAGTACCCTGTAACTAAATTTTCTATATTAATTAGTTCTGTGTCTTAAATCCAGACCCAGATCTTGTCTCCATCAACTTCATCAATTGTTCAGTTGTATTCAACTCTTCATGACCCCATGGACCATAACTATCATCCATGAGGTTTTCTTGGCAAGGACACTGGGGTAGTTTGCCATTTTCTTCTCTAGTGGATCCAGCAGATCGTTTTGTCAGGCAATCAGAGGTTAAGTGAGATAACCTCGATTCCACGAATCTTATTAAGGGACTATGTGTTTAGACTCCTGTGATAGACAGGGTAGAATGCCAAGCATAGAGTGGATAGCATCTCTTTCTTCCAGAAGCTTACAGTCTGATTTAGGAGACATCACATATGCACAAATAGATTTTAAGTGCATAGGAGATGTAAAAAGTACTATGTGAAACCCTGATGAGGGTAAGGCAAAGGTCATTGCTGTTTGGGAGTGGAAAACATGATCAGAAAAAGCCAAGAGCAAGCATTACCTATAATTGGAATGAGTTAGAGGTCTTTCCAGTATTATTGGGGGTGAAGGAAGGATGCAGTGTTTTACTAGAAATAGTAGTTATGGTAATAAGACAAGAAAAAGAAATTGGAATAAGCCTCAGCAGCAAGAAAACAAAACTCACATTTTTCAGATGATATGACGGTATTGAAACAATAATTTCAACAGTTACAGGATATAAAATAAACCCACATAAATGATCAGCATCTATTTAGTATCAATAAAACTCTACAAGAAAAGACAAAATAAGAATTTTCATTCATCATAACTGCAGACAGCATAAAATACTTGACCTGACAAGACATACATAGGAACTATACGAATACAATTACAAAACACTCCACACAAATAGAGATCTAAATAACTGGAGGATATTAATCTAAATAATTGGAAAAATCTTAACTGCTCCTGGTAGGCTAAGCTAATATAATAAAAATGACAATACTACGTAAATGTATTTGTTTTCTGTCTAACAAAGAATTACTTTATAGAACTAGAAAAATTAATAACAAAGTTCATCTGGAGGAACAAAAGCTGAAGTCTATCAAGAGTTTTAATGAAAAAAATATGAAGGAAGGTAGCTTAACAGTACCAAATCACAAACTATATTATAAAATACTAATCATCAATATGACACTGGATAAAAGATACATTGAGCGATCAATGAAATAAATTAGGCCCACAATATACAGTGCAAATGATGTTTGATAAATGTAAGGATCCCAGCAACTGGAGCAAGAACTCATTATTTCAAAAATACTGCTGGGTAAACTGGAAAGTAGTCTAGCAGAAACTAGATACGGACCAACATTTCACACTGCATACCAAAATAAACTCAAAATGCATAGATAATTTAGGCATAAAGAGTGATATAATAATAAATTAGTGGAATATGGAAGAAACAACTGACCAGATCTATGGATAAGAGGAAAGAAGCTTATCTACTGACCTAGTAATACCATTATTAGAACTATATTTCAAAGAGATCAAAGAAAAAGGAAAATGACTCATATGTCCAAAAATATAACAGCTCCTTTTTGTAATCACAGAGTTGACAACTGAATGAATGCTCATCAATAGGGGAATAGCTGAAAAGCCATGGTATATGAAATGTAAAAGAATACTATTATGCTATAAGAAATGATGAAGGGGTTGGTTTCAGAAAAACTTAGGGAAACATATGAACTGCTACAAAGGGAAGCGAGCAAAACCAGGTGAATAATCTGCACAGTAATTGCAGAATTGTAGAGATAATCAAACATGAAACTCTGATCAATACAATGATCCACCATAACTCCAAAGGACTCATAATATAAATTCTGCACATGTCATCTCTCATCTCTGTACATTTTCTGTCACCTTTGGGCTGGAAGGCATTCGCTCTATCATTCCTCTTAGAATCCTGAACATTCTTCCAGACTCAGTTCATGTGACATTTCCAATGAGAAACCTTTCCTGATTCCCACTTATTATGATGATTATATATTAATTAATTAATACATAAAAGAAGAAATTAATATTTCTCTCCCTCCTTTGTTTATCTGTGGACGTGTTGTATTCCCCAGTAGAATGTCTTGGGATAATGGGATCATAGATCTAGACCTAGAAGAAACCTCAGAAGTCATCTAGTCCAATCTGAGCACTTTATAGTTGAGGAAACTGAGATTCAGAGAAGTTGTTATTGGCCCAGGGTCACACAGGTAGTAGATCTTGGATTTGAATTAATATCCTCTGAATCTAGAGTCAGTGTTCATTCCTCTAATATATTGTTAGGGTATCCTCTTGAAGGGAGGGAATGCTTTTAGACAACTAAGTGTCATAGTGATTAGAGTGCTAGATTTGGAATCAGGATAACCTGAGTTCAAGTTCAGCCTTAGACACTTATTAGTTCTGTGACTTTGGGCAGGTCACTTAATATCTACCTGACTCGGTTTTTTCATTTGTAAAATGGAAGTAATAATAGTATCTACTTCCTAGGGTTGTTGTGAAGATAAAAAAATTTTTATATGGGACTTGGCAAACTTTAAAGCACCATTTAAATCCAAGATATTATTATTTTTCATCTTTGTAAACACAGCACTCAGAATGATTCCTTTTAAATAATAAGTAATTAATAAATTTATTTAGAATTTAATTGAAAAGATGGGGAGGAAGGAGTCAACAGGTTGGTAGAGGAAAGAAGAGATAACTTGGGGATCAAAACACTTCTTACTTCATTTAATTCCCAGAAACTTTCAGCTTTACTTTGTCTCTTCAAAAAGAGCATTTGGGACATTTTGATGTTCTAAAAATAAATTTTTAGAGTACCTGTGAATCATATGTCCCTACCAATATTACTTAATAGAAGTCCATAACTGCAGCCAACCAGAGAAGCACCACAAGTTTCTCTTTAAGTAAAAGGGCCAGTTTTTGAAAGCTATTCCTTTCTATGAGTCAACTTCTCTGTCATCTCCCCTATAACCAGGAATAGGCTAAGCACAGCAGGAAACTTAGCTTTACTAGTTCATTTAGCCTCATTTTAAACATGACACATTTCTCAGAATGCAGAGAATATTCCTATTTTAGGTGCAGCTGGTACTTTCCAAGGGAACAATTGAATGCCTACTATTAAATGTAGCCTCACAAGTTTTCTTGTTCTCCACCCTGCCCCCAAAAGAATTCTGGGTATGTCTCTGAATCTCACTGAATGCTTAAAATAAAACTGAAAATTTCTTCATCAATAAAGTTCATTAATCCAGGGTTAAAATTCTATTTCTGCTGCTTAACTGTGTGCTTTTAGGAAAGTCATTTAATCCCTTTGTGTCTCAGTTTTAACATCTGTAAAATAAGGATACTCACATAGATTATTTCTAAAGTCTCATAAGTCCCAATCCTGTAACCTGGTCATCAGCACTCAAAGTGGTCCAGGGCCTGATGGGCACTCTCCCAGCTGCTCTAGTCATTAAGTTCTTGTTTGCCTCAATAGTACCTTGAGATGTAGTTCACCTGGGCCAGATAATTAGCCACTTAAGTTAGATGGATTAATTTGACATAATAAAATGCTTGGCGATGGCTGGTTGGCTGGATAAATGGATGAATGGGTGGTGGATGGATGAATGAATGGATGGATGATGGATGGATGGATGGATGGATGGATGGATGGATGGATGGATGAATGGATGGAGGGCATCTAAGTGTTCTCTTGACTTACCCTGGGTTTCAAATCTCTGTTAGCCATTTTCAGGTCAATGTCAATTCAACAAACATTTATTAAGCATCTAGCATATCAAAGATTTTGTGCTGGATACTAGTGATAGAAACACTAAAAAAGAAACAGTCCTAGCCCATTATACAGCTGAAGAAACTCAGGCTGAGAGTGGTTATGTGATTTGCTTAGGGTCACATAGCTAACTCATGTCTTTCCAATTCCAGGTCTACATCCATTGCACTATGTGCCTTCTACCCCTGTACCTAAGTAATGTGGCAAATATAGCATCTCTCAGAAAAGGTGCCAGGAAGCCCTGATTTTGAAGTTTAACCCTATCTCAGGTCAATCCTCTTTTTACCTTGAAATGGGGATGATGATAATATTTGCATCACAGTGACGTCGAGTGGTTCAAAGGAGATAATATATATATATATATATATATATATATATATATATATATATATATATATAAAGACCTTTTTAAAAATTCAGTTCTAAATTTCTCCCCTTATCCCACTCCTCCTCACCTGACTGGGATAGTAAAGAAAAAACAAAAAACAAAAGCACAACTCATTACAAACATACAAAACAAATTCCCCCCTTTGCCATGTTTACCCCTATCCCAAAAGGCAGAAAAAAGAAAGAAGGGGGGAAAATATGTTTCAGTTCTCACTGAGTCCATTACCTGAAGGTAGATGCCTCTCATTTCATCATGAGTTCTTTGGAACTGTGGCAGGGTAATAAAGCACTTTGCAAACCTTAAAGTGTTATATAAATGTTAGCTATTATTATTATTATTATCATTCCTTTTTTCTGTTATGAGAGATTATTCCATGGCATGGAAGCATATGCCAAGTGAGCCTCTTTTGAGAGGTCATGCTTTCCTTTTTTAGGACAAGGCTGTACCCAGTCACATTTCTTCCAAGTTTTTTCCCCACTGTGCCTAAACCTGCTCTAATATATAAATTGCTCATAAAAGTTTTTAAAGTACAGACTAAAAAAGTGAAAAGTATAGCATTATCTAAAAAAAAAAAGAGGACAAATTTGGCGATTCTTCCAACTTACTTCCAGCCTGAAAATTCTTTGGTTAACGTGGCAGCTGCCAGAAAAGACTGCTTCAGTGTGGCAATCCATTGGTTCTTATCCAACTTAACCTCAATAACTAAGTACTGTAAAAAAGAGTCTTTTTTTTTCAAGTTGTTAACTTGTCAGCCCATTCAGGACTATATACAAAAACTGGAGATAGGTGTACTTGTTGATTCATTACCTCATCTGCTCAGGCAAGCTGAAAAGGTCATTTTGGTGCCATTTAAAGCCATAATTCAAAGAGATCTATTATCAGACAACTATGAAGTTACCTACTATTGTGATAAGTTCATTAAGCCTGACAATGAAACCCATTAGAATCCATTTGTGAGACAGGCACAGCTCAGAGGTGGAGAACTTGGCTTTAGGAAAGTAATGAGCCTGCATCAGAGCCTCTAGTTAGATTGGAGTTTCTTTGTCCTGTTGGAAGCCAGAGCCAAAAATAAATGGGTTTCAATGAGTTTTTTCTGCAGTGGGAAAGATAGGACCCTAATTTGCATTTTGGGATTCAGTGTCTACTATAGAAGACACTCATCAATTCATTCATCTTACCTTTTCCCTCCACAGAGCAATTTCTCCTTTTCTTGTCCCGTCACAGTTCATCCATCCATTCCCTCATTTAGCAATCATTTATTAAGCATCTATATGGAATGGTTTATCCTAGGTGTTAGGGATACAAATACACAAAACAAAACAGCCTCTAATCTCAAAGAGATTAATTCTATTGGGGATAACTTTAAAGGCAAAAAGTAAATACCAACAAGTATGAGATCATTTCTGGAGAGGAGAGGGATGATCAGGATCAGGCTTCTTATAGGAGGTAGTACCTAAATGTGACCTTCAAAGGAATCTAGATATTCTATGAGACTGAGGTGAGGAGAGAGAACATTCCAGGTGGGGATTCGGGTTTTGGGGGGTGGAGTACAGACAACCTATGCAAAGGCATGGAGTTTCTCGTACAGAGAACAACAGGTTGTTCAGCAGAATGTCCAAAGCTATCTAGAATGCAAGAAGGAGAGTAATATGAAATAAGCCTGGAAAGGTAGTCTGGAGCTAGACTGTATATGACTTTAAATGATAAGCTAAGGAATTTGTATTTTTTCTTATAGGCAAGAGAATTGGGCAAGAGGATGATAAAGTCAGATCCACCCCGTAGGAAAAATCCCTTTGGCAGTTCAGAAGGAGATGGATTAAAGAGGAGAGAGACTAAAGGCAGGGAGACCACTTTGATAGAAGTGAGAAAGGAAGAGGGCAATGAAATAGGATGGTGGCTATGATAGTAGAGACAGGGGACAAAAGTGAGTCATGATGAAGAGGTGGAATCGATTAGAGATGACTAGAGATTGAATACAGGAGGTAAGGACAGCTGAAGATCCCAGGATGACTTTAAGGTAATGAACTTGAATGACTGGGAGGATCATGGTGTCCACTACAGAAGTAGGGAAATTAAAAAAAAAAAAAGAACAAGTTGGGGAGGAGGGAAGATAATGAGTTGAGATTCTTATGGGATACCCAAGTGAAGATGTCAAATAGGCAGTTGGTGATGCCAGACAAGTATTCAGGAAAAAGTTTAGGATAAATTTAAGAGAATCTGAAGAGATGATAATTGAACCTGGGGGATTTGAGGACATCGCCAAAAAAAAAAAAGAGAGAGAATTTAGAGAGAGAAGAAAGAGCCCAGGAGAGGTCTCATGATTCCTACATTCCAGCCAAACAAGCCTCTTCTGTGATCTGATACAAAATCTTCCATCTCTCCCCCTTTGCCTTTCTACCTTCCATATCTGAAATGTACTCCTTTCTCATCTCCTTTTAAGGCCTTGTTACTCTCAAGGCCTAGATCAAGAGCCGCCAACTAAATGAATTCTATCCTGGTCCCCCAGTTTCCCATAATCCACTAAATTTCTTCATATTCACTTTATTCTTGATTTGCATTTTCTTCCATGTATGCATTTTCCCGTACCCTCAAGTGAACTAAAACTCTTGGCAAGCAAAAATTGTTTAATTTTTATTTTTATATTCCCAGTACCCTCCCTGCACAGTACCCAATATTTAAATTCTCCTAGTTCCTTTTGAGTAAAAAAAAACCTAGGAAAGCCACCTGATCATTAATTAGACACTAATGAAGTGCTAATTAAGTGCTTGTTGGACAGAACTTCAGTACTCTCACACCTTCTGTTCATCCTATATCACATACATATGAGCAGTTAATACAATTTGTTGTTAATTCTCTCTTTGTCTAGACCAGTGGTTCCCAAACTTTTTTGGCCTGCTGCCCCCTTTCCAGAAAAAAATATTACTTAGCGCCCTTGAAATTAATTTTTTTTAATTTTAATAGCAATTAATAGGAAAGATAAATGCACCTGTGGCCATCACTGCTCCCCTGGATCACTGCAGCACCCACCAGGGGGTGATGGAGCCCACTTTGGGAATCACTGGTCTAGATTATTCCCTTAAAATTATTTAGAGGCTTAGAAAGGTTTTGTCTGCTTAGAATAGATAATAATGTGGTGTAATGCATGAAGAACTTTGAGATAAAAAAGATTAGGGTTCAACTCCAGACACCTATGTGATCCTGGTAAGTCACTTCACCTCTCAGTGTCCCTCCTTCTCCCCTTTCCCCATCCTCCCCCAATCACCAAAGACTGTAAACTCAACAGTGATACAGAATGCAAAGCATTGGTACCAAAGTCAAGGCACCTGGGTTCAAATCCTACCTCTGATGCTTACAACCTGTGTGACATTAGGTAAGTCATTTTACCTTTCTGGTCCTCAGTTTCCTCATCTATAAATGATGGGATTGAAGTAGATCATCTCTTCAAGCTTTAGCTCTTTGATCCTATATGCAATTCTTCTATATTGGTAGAGGGAGTTTTCTCACCTGTCAGTTCTATACCCATAAAATTGCAAGACAAGAAAAGATCCATTTAGAAAGCTTTGTTTTTCTTCTTTCTGAATCTTCAGCACATGCTTCATTCTTTGCCATTAGCTGGTCAGGACACTGCAGTGGCCTGGCTTCCTCAACAAGATTCTCTCTCTTCAAAGATTCAGGTTGCTTCAGATCATTGATTTTACTACTAATCTCCTCCTTCACCTTCCCTCCCTATTAGAATCTTAAAGCAAAGATCCGTTCTCTCCTAAACCCTTTCCAACAACATTTCTACCAGAGCACTGCACATACCAGTTTTCATATCATTGGGAAGAGAATTCCCCTACCCAGAGATGCCTTCAGAAGGAAACACTGACCCAAGAAATACCAGGCAAGACATGAGACATAGCAGTCATAGAAACCTTGGTTGTAAAGGATATTCTAAAAGTCTTGGTTTAAAAACAACACTGAAAGATGTCAAATATCTAGCACTTTTGTTCTTGCTCAGTCATTTCAGTTGTGTCCAAATGCGACCTCATTTGGGGTTTTCTTTTGCAGAGATACTGATGTAGTTTGCTATTTCCTTCTCAAGCTCATTTTACAGATGAGAAGCAAATCAGGTTAAGTGACTTGTCCAGGGTCACATAACTAATAAATGTATGTCTGAGGCTGGATTTCAACTCAGAAAGATGAGTCTTCCTAATCCAGGCACACTCTATTGACTATACCACCTCACTGCTCTATCTAGGAGTTAGGAGGGGATTATCATAGGATCAGAAACTTGGGGCTAGCATGAACTCAGGGACCATTTAGTCCAGTCTTTTCATTTCACAGATGAGGAAACTGAGACCCAGAGATTAAATTAGCATGTTTAAGATTATACAATGCTGGGAATTAAATCTGAGACCTCTGATTTTAAAATATAGCATTTCCCCTGGTACGATGCTTCTATACTGAGCTCCACTGAACTTTGCTCTGGTTAGAGCACATCTGGAATTTTATGTCCAGGTCTAGACAGCACATTCAAGAAGGACATTGACAAATGAAGTGCTGAATTCCAGAGGAGTTCAATCAGAATGGCATGAGAACCAGAGACTATGCCACATGAGGTTTGGCAAAAAGAACCAAGAGTATGGATTTAGTCTGGAGAAAAGATGAATTCAGAAGGACATGCTAGTTGTCTTCAATTTTTTAAAGGGCAACACTGTGTGAAAGAAGAATTAGACTTGTTCTGTTTGTCCAAGAGAATGAAGAAGGGGAAAACTTCTTGAAAATTAGAGGTGTCCAAAAGTGGAATGGGGTACCTAAAAAAGTAGGAAGTCTCAAATCACTAGAAGTCTTCAAGGGCATGCCACTTGACTGCATCTTGGCTGTGGGCAATTTTCTTACAGGTATAATTTAATTCAGCAAACCTTTATTAAGCATGTAGGTGACCTCTGCAGTCTTTTTCAATCCTGGGAGTCTATGATTTCATGATTTAGAATGAGTAGAGCTATTGGCCAGGAGCTTTATAAATTTTGAACCTGTCTAAAAGACACTATTGGAGGCATCAGTAGTATTTAAAGGGAAAACTAGCTATTCATCATTATAGGACCAAAGGATAATAGGATTTCAAATTTCAAGAGATCTTAGAAATGATATCATCTGTAAGTTGGGAAAAAATTTATTTAGACAGTTTCTCAGGTAGAAGTCTCATATCTAAAATGTATAGAGAACTTTGTAAAAAATATAAAAGTATGAGCCATTTTCCAACTGATAAATGGTCAAATGCTATGAACAGACAGTTTGGGGATGAAGAAATAAAAGCTCTGTGTGTGTGTGAAAAATACTTTAAACCATTATTGACTAGAGAAATGCAAATTGAAACAAAACTCTGAGATATCTCACACCTATCAGATTGGCTGGCAAAATGACAAATGTTGGAGCATATGTGGGAAAATGGGGACACATACTCTTGGTAGAACTGTGAACTGATCCAATCATTCTGGAGAACAATCTAGAATTATGCTCACAGACTTTTAAAACTGTTTATACCTTATGATCCAGGAAAAGCACTATTTGGTTTGTTTCCTAAGGTGATCTGGGAAAAGGGGAAAAAAATCTACGTGTTCCAAAATATTTATAGCGGCTCTCTTTGTGGGGGCAAAGAATGAGAAACTGAAGGGATGTCAATCATTTGGGGAATGGATAAACATGTTGTGGAATATGATTGTGATGGAATACCACTGCACTCTAAGAAATGTCAAGAGGGTTAATCTTGGAAAAACTTGGAAAGACCTACATGAAGTTATGAAGAGTGAAATAAGTAGAGTATTATATATGACAACAGAAACATTATTTGAAGAATAGCTTGTGTATGTCCACTTCCAGAGAAAGAATTGATAAATAGAAATAAGTAAGGCATAGTTTTGTAATATGTATATATGCATATATATCTTTTTGACAAATGATGCCTTCTCTAGTGCAGGGAGGGGAAGAAGAAAAGTTAATTGGGTATTTTAATGTAACAAATAAATAAATAAATTTAAATGAACAAAAAAGAACTGACCTAGTCTGACCCCTTTGTTTAGAAATAAGGAAACTGAAGCCAGAGTGGTAAAGGAATTTGCTAAGGGACTATTAATAATGATGATGATGATAATAAACAACTTAAATTTACAAAGCACTTTAAAATTTGCCTAGTACTTTTATATGTGATATCTCATTTGATCTGAAGAAAAATTTCAAATCCAAATTTTCTCATCTCAAATCCTACTTTCCTTCCTAGGTACTATTTAATGAAATGTTTTTTGGAAGGAATCTTAGAATTCACCTAGTCCACTCTTTTATTTTACTAGAAATATAGAAAAATATAGGATTCAAGAGCTGAGAGAATTTGTCTAAGATCCCACATGTAGTCAATATCAGAGTCAGGATTTTAATTCAGTTCCTTTGACTCTAAAGCCAGCATTCTTTTCACCACATTATGCTAATCAATGCAGGTCACCCCTATAATGAAGTGAATATTCTCAACACTATAATCCATCTGACATACATACTCTTATGACCAATCAATCAGAGAAATGCATATTGTGGAAATAGCACAGCACAATGAAAAGAGTAATGATCTGAATTCAGACCTAGGTTCAGATCCTATTGATGATGATGTTATCTTCTTGACTTTGGATCAGTCAATCTGGACTTCAGATTCTTCATCTATAAAATTAAGGGAATTGGACAAGAGAGGCTCTGAAGCTTTCTAGCTCTAGAACCATGATACTAGTGAAATACTTTGTTGGTTTAAACCTGGTGGTAATATAACAACCCCTAAGGTCAACATTGTTTCCTCCTCTTCAGTTTTGGGGAATTTATTTTAGATAGAAAGTTATGGGTTCAGATTCAATCACTTTAAGCACCCGGTTCAGAAAATCAATGATATTTTTAGTTATTAATTAATTAATTAATTAATTAAGAAACCCTTACCATCCATGTTGGAATCAATACTGTGTATTGGTTCCAAGGCAGAAGAGCAGTAAGGGCTAGGCAATGAGGGTTAAGTGACTTGCCCAGGATCACACAGCTAGGCCAGATTTGAGCCCAGGACCTCCCATCTCTGGGCTTGAGTCTCAATCCACTGAGCAACCCAGCTGCCCCCAAATGAATGACATTTAGTTAGAGATTGGGCTCTACTCTATGCCTAAACTTAATTTTAGATCTATTTCTAGTTGAATCCTTGGCAAATTTTTAGTTTACAGAGAGTGTTTGGCTAAGGAGACAAAATATCAGATTAATAACACGTTTTTATTACAGTGTCTGTGGATAGACAGGCACCAGGAGGGGAAGTGGGGAAATGAGCTTGCCTTTTCTCTGGACTTCCCTCAGACCAAATCTTCTGCTCAGAAGTATCTATGGAATCTACAACTCTCCTCACTATTTCTGTCTCTGCCACAGCTCACCAGGGATATGCTGGAATGCCCAGCTCATCCCAACCTCCTGAATGAGTATGGTTCTAGCTAGTTTGATTTATAGATGACCCCTCAAGTGTGACCAAGTTTCCTAAGCCTGTATGAACATGATCCTCCTGTCATGTCACTAGAGTTAAAAGGAAAGGACTTTTCTACACTTAGTCTAAGTCCTAAGAGATTGACTGATTGATTGGACATCTTGTCTCTTACTTTAAGTGCGTTGAGGTTGAGTAAATCATTTGCCTGAAGATATCTCAACTTAAGTCAACAAGTTAAATCAACAAACATGTATTATGCCAGACTCTGTGCTAAATTTTGGGACTACAAAGTGTTGTGAGGAAGATTACTAAATTATTATTTAGGAGACTTCGCAGGCAGGGCTGGAGGATTCTAAATGGAATGGGGAAGCAGAAAGTGTGTTTCTCTCTCTGAGACAGATTTCATGGTGGTTGGGGACAAGGTGTAACTGACTCCTGGGAGACCTCAGAGGAAGTGAAGTTTGCACCCTGATTACCTGATATCCGGAAGGAGGATTTTGCCTGTGGGAGGTTAGGTAGAGATTATTAAATCTAACCTGAGTTGCTGGTCAGCTCAGGTTGGTTTAGCTCCCTGACTTACCCAATTGAAGGAGTACTGGCTAAAGACCTGGGAAAGCTGTACCATCGCTGGATTGTGACAGGACTCTGCAGTGAGGATATCCCACTTTCCCTCCTGATCTCCATTGTGCCCTGTCCTGCTATAGGTTTAGCTTAGTGTAGATAAGTCCATTCCCTGACCCTGTGGTTTGCCCATAGTCTGGAAGTGTAGAAACCCCTATTCCCATCCTTTAGACCAGATTCCCAAAGTGGGCACCACCGCCCCCTGGTGGGTGCTGTATCGATCAAGAGACGCGGTGATGGCCACAGGTGCATTTATCTTTCCTATTAATTGCTATTAAAATTTTTAAAAAATAATAATTTCCAGGGGCACTAAGTAATATTTTTTTCTGGAAAGGGGAGGTAGGCCAAAAAAGTTTGGGAACTACTGCTTTAGACCATAGTTCCCTTAATTAAATTTGTTACAAACCCTCTTGTCATTTGCTTGCTGGTTTTCACAGACCCCTTGTCTAGGTGGGGCAGGGTGACAGTTAGGGCCTAACTGTCATTTCTGTTATCAGTCATTTCCCTTAACAGCTAAACCCAGTTTCTCTAACTTGTTTGGTCCCACCTATTGTTCATTCCTGTCTCCTACTCACCCTTCTGAACCCACATATAATATTTAAGTTAACTCCCCTGGTTTTCCCCATAAGAAAAGAAAGGCAAAAACAATTTCAGGAGTTCATATTTTAATGGGGAGAGTCAAAATGTAAATAACTATGCAAATGCAAGCTATATACTAGATACATTTGAGATAATCAACTGAGAGAAAGCACTAAGATTAAGGAGGAAGAGAATCAGGAAAAGCTTCTTTAGGTAGTGGGATTTTAGCTGACATTTAAAGCAGTCTAGGAAAACTAGAAGGTAGAGATGAGGGAGGAGAATATTCTAGAAAAGGAAAATAGCCAGAGAAAATGCCCAGATTTAGAAATTAATCTCCTGACCTTGGCTTAAATCAAAGCTGTACTATTCATCTAAGTGCCTTTACACATGTTACTTCAGCCTTCTGGGTCTCAGCTTCCTCACCTGTAAAATAAGGAGGATATGAAGATCTTCCAGCTCTTACAATTCTACAGTTGTATAATTCTTCAATAAGAAAAGACTTTGTTTTACAGAATTCAAAATAATATGCAATGGTGATAGAATGCATCTGCTAGAAGTCCCTGAACTTTACCATATTATTCTTATAGAAAGATTACCAAGGCATTTTTATTTATTTCAACCAATGAAATGTCAAGATCTATCCTTCAGTTAGTATGATGCCTTGTGCTAATAAACTCTCAACACATCTTTGTCAATGAAATTATAAAACTAAATAAATAGCATTTAGAAGGGCAGATCGTCTTTTTCTATCATTAAAAAAAACAATCATTTTTAAAAAGGGTATAATTTTCCTTATGTCACCATGTCACAAAATTAACTCTGAATAGAAGGTAAACAAAAATAGTAACTGCTTTTCTTTTTTCTTCATGTATTGATGCATGTAACAGTTTGATTTTTTTATAGAATTTTAAAAATTTTTAAAATTTAAATCATCTAGATAAAGAGTTGGCCTCAGAGCCAACAAGATGTAGATTTGTCTAACTACAATAATATCTAATTTCTCACTCCTCTAGAGAGGGCTTAGGTTGTAGAGAAAATATTGACCTGTGTCCATAGATGAGGAAACTCCATATACCCAACCACATCACAAGTCTAGTCCTCAACCTATCCTTAAATTAATGAGAAGCACTTGAACGCATAATGGTAAAAAGTTTAGCAATCAAAGGACTCAAGTTGGAATCTCAAATTGAATACTTAGTTTCTATGTAACCTTGAATGAATAATTTTACTTCTGTTTTAATTTCCTTGCTTGTAAAAGAGAGGATAAAAGCATTTGTGCTAAATAATTGGAAATAAAGCTGGTAGCTAAATTGTGGTATATTAATAACATGGAGTATAACAGAATTATAAGAAATGACAGACATGGAAATTCAGAGAAGTATAGGAAGACAAACTATAAAGTGAAATTATTAGAACCAGTAAAACAATATGGACATTGCCTGGATAGTGTAATTGAAAAGAAACCAAATGCTTTGTAACTATGACCAAGTTTAACTTCAGACAAAAATTGAAAATATAGTCTTCAATACTTTTAGTTTCTTCACCCAAGAACTGCCAGTTCATATTCTTTGCCCATTTATCTATTGGGGAATGACTTAATTCTTATACATTTGACTTATTTCTCTATATATTTGAGAAATAAGATCTTTGTCAGAGATTTTCTTTTAAAAACCCTTACCTTCCATCTTGAAGTCAATATTGTGTATTGGCTCCAAGGCAGAAGAGTGGTAAGGGTAGGCAATGGGGGTCAAGTGACTTGCCCAGGGTCACACAGCTGGGAAGTGTCTGAGGCCATATTTGAACCTAGGACCTACCATCTCTAGGCCTGGCTCTCAATCCACTGAGCTACCCAGGTGCCCCCTAGAGATTTTTGCTATAAACATTTTCCCTCATTTTGTCATTTTCCTACTATTCTTGGCTGCATTGGTTTTGTTTTCCTTTCTTTGTAAAAGTGGGATGTCTGTGATTATGGAATATTGCATATATTATCAGACATAGTTAGCATATTGGTTTGTTGAAATTTTTTGTTTTTTTTTTAGACTTTGTTGCAAGGAATGAATGGTTCAATGTATTATTGTTATTATTATTACTACTACTATACTTTAAAACACTTTATCCATATGAGCTATTATTACAAGAAAAAAGTATCTTAATTAAGAAAGGAGAAGTATAGTAGAATATAATTTGGTAGAAAGAACACTGAGTTTGGAATCAGACAAGTCCTATCTCTGCCATTTAGTAGCCATTTGACCTTAGGCAAGTTACTTTACCTTGCTGAGTCTCAGTTTACTCATTATCTATAGGAATGAAAAAATTCTTCTACTATTTACCATGTACCTCCTGGGGCTGTTGTGAAGATGAAAGGATATCATGTCAGTAAAGTGCTTTTAAAATCTAAGCTATGTGAGAATTTATTTTTTATATACTATATTTATTTCTATATAAGAGTCAGTGAGAATTTCTATGTATTCCTATGTCTGGGTTCTACATCAGAGATTCCATCCAGTCTACTGATTTTTGCATTTTCTTTGTCCTTAAGACTCTCAATGAATGCTTTCCCTTTTAACAGAATTTGGTTAATGGAATATTGAGACAATAATTCTCTTCCTGTCTAATGAAATCAATAATAGCTTGGGGAAGGGTGGATAGTTTAGTGGATTATCCTAATTAGCTATTTATCCATTAGAAATGTCTTGGGATGTTCAAGGAAGGGGCTTGAATAAAGGAGGAACTCCTAAAAACATTTAGAGATCTGCTTTGAGATCCATCAGGACCTTTGGTCATTGAGAGGGCCACTGACCTATCAATCTATTGATTATACTTGTAATCTAATCAATAAATTGTTATTCTTACTCGAAATCAGTCTCTCAAAATAATTTGAATTATGAAAGATATCATTTTATGAGGAAGAGAACAGTACTTTAGAAGCCTAGATCTTGCAGGTAGAGCTTTCTACTTCCATGTCCTAGTCCAGTCGAGATGAGATGTTTGCTTGAAATGGCTACTGTAAACTTGATATTTCTTGAGATAAATCATTAATTATGACTAATCTATTAAATTAAACAGAAATAAATCAATCCTTTATGCCAACTTTGGAGGATTTACTCTTCTTCCTGTGCTATTTAAGAGATGTGGACTATTATCACAAGTCCCAAATCCCCAGGTTAATAGACAGCCTGTCAAAATAAAAAGAATACTAGGTCTGAAGAAAGAAGATCTAAGTTAGATTTCTGAGTCACTTCAAACTTGAATTCTTTTTTTTTTCAGTAGAATGACTGATTAAAACCCTCAGGGCTTCATTTTTTAATAATTCTTGGGACCCAGATGTCATCACTCATTGGGAGATATTTCTTGGACTCCATCTCTAAGAAGGCTATCCATCTGGCCTCAGAGTTCTACCATCACTAGGCAAGGAATATGTGGACAGAAGAAACTGAAGACAAGCCACAACTGTAATCAGAGTTGGAAGTTGGAACAGAAGTACTTGAAGCAGTTCTTCAGAGGTATTTTGAACCCAAGAATTCCAGGGGAATTCCTATCTAGGATCAAAGTGAAAAAGCTTCTAGATATCTTCCATCTGTTGCAAAAGAATTCTGCAAATCTATGACACAATGCATGCTAAATTTTAAATTAAAAAACACACAACTCTTGGGGGATTGTGTGTGTGTGTGTCCTACAACTAGAATGAGTCTATTGACCAATTGTTTCTCCTTTGGTAGTTATATTGCTGTTATGTTTTAATTAAAAACTTTACTATTGAATTTGTGGCTTATAACAGTAATGTCAAACTCAAGAGCCCCAGAAAACCACAAATTAACATCATCTATGTTATATTGGTTTTTTATTTATTTTGTTAAACATTTTCCAATTACATTATATTCTGTTTCAGCCATACTCCATCAGTAAATCTGAGACCTGTGGACATGGTCTGTGAATATTAAATTTGTCACTTATGGGTGTTCATACTGTGCTTAATTGCCCTAAACACTTCACACTAAACATGAAAAAAGCAGAAAGGGAATGCTAGAATATAATGGAGACTCAAGTGGAACAACTATAATCATTATTTCTTGGCTTATTCACTTCTCCTCATAGCTCTTAGAATTATGTTGGACAAGCCAGCTCTTTGTCTGCCTTGTTTGCATACAATTTCATATCTCCATGGGAATCCCTGCGTTCTTAACCATTTTCTATGGATTAAAATACACTGGGAAATGTCAGTGGATAATAATTACACTGGCAGGAAGACCAAAGGCCAAGTTTGTACAGCCCTTGTATACTTGTCAGGAAAAAATATTTCTAGACAGTGCATAGACAATCTGAGTTATCTTGGTTCCATGGTGGATGCCAAAACTATAAAGCTTTTTCTTATTAAATAAGTGAATAAATACCGAAAAAATGTGATATTCATTCCATTTTCAATCCCTGAGCTATGGAAACATCATGTGTAACCTAGATAGTAGAAAGAAAGAAAAATTAAAAAATAATCTACAAGCCTTTTCTCCTCCTTGTTGTCTGACCATCCAGGAAAAATGTTGAGAGGGAATGTCTGGCTTCTACACTGAATCCCAAAGTCTCTGTTGCTAGATGTCAACTGACTTCTGAAAGAATTTTAATCCCTTCTCCACGATTTTCAGAGTTATACTTAGGTGGATGCTCTCAAGGCTTTGACTTGAGGTTATGAATTTAAAGGTCATCAATAGCCTATTTTCTCCCCAATCCTGTCTCATACCCTTAAAAGTGTCAGCCTTGAAGAGGGAAGTTTTCAGTAACTTCAAAACTTCATGTCTGGGAGAATACTCCCTCTGCCAGCAGATATGCTCCACAGAAGCTTGCCCTATGCTCAGTCATTACCACTTGCCCCAGGTGCAAAAATTGCTTGTTCTAGCTCTCTTTCACCACTACTAGGTCACACCCACTCATAATCCCTTCATTCAATTTTCTAACTACCATAGCTACTTTATCAGGGAATTAAGAGGGAAATTAAAATAAAACTAAAGTATAAAAATATATGAATGTCATATTTTCAAAGGCAAAGATATCTACATTTAAAACAGGCTGACCCTGCCTGTCTACTAACAGACTTCTTTTGAACATCCTTCCTTATCTGTTCTTAGCCTAGTTTTCTTTATATCACTCACCATTTTTCTTCTTCCCTCTGTACAAGTTGAGTAATATGAAGGCAGCCCACTGTGGACAAAGCACTTTTCTTCAAACCTCAGTTTCTCCATCTGTAAAGTGAAGGAATTGGGCTAAATCTCCAAGTCTCATCCATAAATTTATTGATTTATAATACATATATCATATATAATCAGTTTGTTGATTTATAAACTCTACTTCAGTCAAATAGATGATTGAGAGACTGATGGGTAATCTCAGGGTCAAGAAAAGCATCCCTATCAGACTTAGGCATAACATAACAACATTTTCCCTGTGGGAAGAATATGTCCGTGAGAAAATAGTCTTTCTACTATTTTCATTTTTCTTTCCTTCTTTTTCTTTGCCCTTTACCCAAAAATTTTTGTTGTTCAGATTGTCTAATGTGACCCCATGTGTTGTTGCCTTGGCAAAGATACTGTAATAGTTTGCCATTTCCTTTTCCAGCTCATTTGTCAGAGGAGGAAACTGAAGCAGAGTTAAATAACTTGCCCAGAGTCACACAGCTAGTAAGTGTCTGAGGCTGGATTTGATCTCAAGTTCTCCTGACTCCAGGGCCAGCACTCTATCCACTTGTACCACCCAGTTGCCTAAACACACAAAAATTGGTAAGAGAAAAAAAGGCACCCAGAGGGAAAATGTTGGTACGTTATCTTAGCTGTGTGACCTTGGGAAAAATCACTTAACCACTTCCCCTTCCCCACTGGCTAGCCCTTACTGTTCTCTTGCCTTGGAACCAACACATAGTATTGATTCTAAGATAAAGTTTGAAAAAACATATATTCTGAGAGTCATTAAACTTTACTTAATAATACTAGCCTTCAAAGGACTTATGAGAAACTGCATCTAGAGAAAGAACTGTGGGAGTAGAAATCCAGAAGAAAATACATGATTTATCACTTCTTTATATACATATATGATTTGGGGTTTTGTTTTTAAAAGATCATTACAAAAAAAGAATAATAAGGAAATGTGTTTTGGGTGAATATACATATATATTCTTTGTCTATATCCCAGTGGAATTGCATCGCTTGTCAAATCCAGGAGTGGATATGGAAGCTGAATCATGTAACCATGGAAAAAAATTTTAAATTAAGTTAAAAATTTAAAAATAAAATAATAATACTATCATTTATATAGCACTTAGAGGTTTGAAAAGAACTTTAAGAATATCCCAATTTATCCTCACAACAACCCTGGGATATTATTATCTCCATTTTACAGATGAAGGAACTGAAGCATTAAGTGGTTAAGTGACTTCCTCAGAGTTACCCTAGTAAGAGTCTGAGATCACAGATAGAGATTATTTGGAAAATCTTTTAGGTTTTGCTCTGTGCTGTGTTATACTCTTTGTTTTAGCATCAGATTTGCTTAATGAATTATGTTGAGTCCAGGTTAATATCAAAATTAATTTGCCTTCGGCAGCATACATCCAGAGTGACTAGGGATAAGTAGCCCACAAAGAATCAAGAGGTTTAAAAATATGCATCAGATAACAAGAAAAAATGGGTAATCATGGTTGAATGAGAAAAGAATCACTTTTTTTTCAATAGGAAAACAAGTTTAATTGCTAGGGAGGTAAATGACCTAGAAGGGTTTGGAGCTCAAGCTGAGGGAGAAACTTCTATAGCTCATTGCTTTATCAACTTAGTTACCTGAATCTGGTGGGAAAAAATACAAAACAACAGCAATAATTATAACTGCTATTTATACAGGATATCCTAAAAGTCTTAGCACAGTTTTAAACTTTCATAACTTTAATTTAAAAGTCATTTGAGGAGGACAAGGACAGGGAGTCTGGGAGTTCAGTCAGGTGGGAAATAAAGAGAAGGCTTCCCTGGGTACCCTCCTTAAATGGAGGATCTTAGAGGAGCTCACCCCCATCTGCCTCTCTCCTCTCCAAGCTGACCAAGGGAGGAGCCTGGGACAGGGGATACAGAGGACATGTGAGATTCAATATCATTGTGACGTTGCAGAATGTCTAGAGGGTTTGATGGAGTCCTGGAGAACCCTCTACTCACTCCCAATACTGTATCCTTTTCTTGGGGAGGAAGAAAGGGGGCAAATAGTAAGTAATTATAGACAAGAGGTAGTTCAGTGAAAAGAATCCTATACTTGGAATTGTAGAGACCTGAATTCAAATATGATCTCAGACTCTTACAAGTGTGATCCTGAGCCACCTATTGCCTCGGTTTCTTCATCTATAAAATGGAGGTGATAATTGCCTACTAATACGCTACTTCCCAGGGTTGTTGTGAGGATAAATTGACATATTTGTAAAGTGCTTTTCAAACCTCTAAGTGCTATATAAATGGTAATATTATAATCAATACTATGTATTGGTTTCAAGGCAAAAGAATAGGAAGGGCTAGTCAAAGGATTAAGTGATTTGCCCAAGAAGTGTCTAAGGGCTTCGTGTCTCTGGATCTGACTCTCAACCTACTGAGACACCTAGCTGGCCCTGACTCAGAATATTTAGGCAGGTGGACACTAAGTTGGGTTCACTTTATTGGAAAGAGAGAGGATGAAATCTAGCAAGTCCATACTCTATCCATTGTTCCACCTAGCTAGCTGCCTCTAGTGGGGATGCCAGACACCTTGATAGGATGGTAAAAATAAGGGATTATATGAAGGCATTTTGAACTATATGTTTTTTTTTAAATCCTTTGGAATTTAATAGAGGGGGGCGACCATTCCTAATTTTCCTTTTTTACCATTTAAAGGCTAGTCGAGCCATTTTCATCCCCAGGCCAACCAACACACTTCCTTTTTACAAACTATATTTGGAACTAAGGACCAAAAACCAGGGGCAGGAGGCAGGGAATAGAACAAAATGCTTCTAGTTGAGACCTGGGCATCCACAAATGGGGCATTGCTCCCAGATGCCCTCAATGTGCTTTCAGCCACGGAAGAGTAAGATATTTGGAGATAGATTGGGTGTGGTAGAACACCCCTAAAATCCCTGCTCCTGAGGAAGCTGGGGCTGGTGGAGTCCTGAAGCTCAGTTTTGAGCTGCAGTGGATAAGGTCAACGATGTGCCTGCACTAAACCTGGGACCAGTATACTAAGCTTTATCCTGGGTGGGGAATAGGTAAGAAAGGGGAAACAGATCCAGGCTAGAAAAACCAACCAGGCCAAAGCAATTAGCATTGTGCTTCCAGCCTACATGAGATAGGGAGACCTGGTCTCATATGCTCTCTGTCTCTCTGTCTCTGTCTCTGCCTCTGCCTCTGTCTTTCTCCCTCTCCCTCTCCCTCTCTGTGTCTCTCTGTGTCTCTGTGTGTGTGTGTGTGTGTCTCTCTCTCTCTCTCTTTCTCTTTCTCTCTCTCTCTTTATATATATATATGTATATATATATATATATATATATGTGTGTGTGTGTGTGTGTGTGTGTGTGTATGTATGTATATATGTATATATATAACTTGGAGGACAATGGCTTTTGGATATCTTTTAAAGGATATCCCATAGGGAGCTATTGTGAAGATGGGATTAGCTCTCCCCTTGCCCACTTTTACATTTAATCACCAGAAGTGTATATACCCCACTTATCCTTAAGTATGGGGAGGTCTGTGACCCACATGTGCTATAGTGGGTGACTTATCAGAAACCCACTGACTGCACCCGGGCAGTCCTAAGCAAAGCGAAAGCTCAATTGGTCCACGTAAAGTGGAAGGAAGGCATAGGAAGTGAGGAAAGGGATGGTCTTTAAAAGTGGGAGAAACTTCCTGTGACCAGCTCCCTTGAAGGAGCTTCAGCTTGGGATCTAGGACTGCTCATGGATTTTCCCTTAGAGCTACCACATGGGTGAGTGAGAAAGGCTGACTCCTTTTCCTGGCTTTTCTGGAGGTACTAGCCTCCAGAGAGGCCCCTCGTCTTGGAGGAGGCCTCTTGGCTAAAACCCTTGTTTAATTTACCTCTGGGCCCCTTTTGCTGGAGCCTCCGAAGCCCTGCCTGGTTCAGACCAGGTTGGATTAATTATCTACTCTCTCTCTTATTTCCTTACCTTCACTCTTTTTCCTTTTATAAATAAAACTACCATAAAAGTCATTCTGATTGAGTAATAATTTCGGCAACCACATTTTTATATATTTAGTCCAGCCTTTAATTTTTAACCCATGTACTACCTAGTTCATCTTTGGAAAGGCTATACCCTGCCTGGATTAGTTAGATAGATCATAGAATTAAAATTACAGTTTTATAAAAAGCAGAAATGAAAGTGGAATCCTTTAACATCCATCATGTTGACATTTCAAGGTAAAAGCAGTTGTGGTACAAATTTTTCCACCAGTCTATTATTTGAGAACCATCAAAATTTGGGGTCAGAAAGAATCAGACATGACTGAGCAACACTCATGTCTTGAGTCTCCATCTATGTGCTTCTATTTATATAAAATTCATTATGAGAAATTCTTTTGGATCACAAAAATAATCATTTGTTTAGCAATAAGGAAAAAAAACCTGATTACTACCAGAAGTATTCCTAAATTGAAACAAATACAAGAATAATAAATAAATCACAATGTACACATACACTTAGATCATATCCTTCTGACAATTTATTCAGTATCTATTCATTAAAGTAGGCACACGCAGGAACCTGCCAGAGTATTCAAAAAAAGCCATGTTGTATTTATCAACCCTTATCTTCTGTTTTAGGATTAATTCTAAGAGAGAAGAGCAGCAAGGGCTAGACAATTGGGAATAAGTGACTTGCCCAAGGTTATACAGCTAGAAAATGTTTGAGGCTACATTTGAACCCAGGTCCTCTGGACTCCAGACCTGGGGCTCTATCCAGTATGTTTCCTAACTGCCCAAACCCATGTTTCGAAGTAATCCACAATGGTTGCCTTTTTGTTTTTCTTATCTTTTCTGGATTTATATTCAGAGTTTTCTCAGCAAACAAAACTCTACTTTAGCTTGTAGTTAATAAACAAATTCTCAGTTTGGTGTCTATAATCAATTTGTCCATAATCATAAAAATCGGATAATACTAGTTTGTCAAATTCAAAAAGCAAGAATTGTTTCAGAGCTCTGAGACTAGTTAACTGCTTCATTAACTGTGTATCCTATAACTTTAAGCAGATTTAACTTATTGAAAAACTTCTCCATTTTAACAGATAGTAACTTAAAGGAACCTTTCATCTGGAAATCTGATCCCTTGTCCCTTTCCTCTTTTTTTGAACAATTATTCCACTTTTCCTCTGGTGGGCTGCCACGGTAGAACAGTGAGAGCTGGACCTGGGGTGCTCATTAACAACTCTGATCTATTTTTCTCTTGAAAAGGAAAAATAAAGACAGAAAGGACAGAAACCTGACCCTCAGAGCAGCTGGTACTCAATTATGCTGTTTGTTTCCTGATCTCAGTTCTATAATTTACTTACATTATTATGTGTACCCATGTGTATGTTTATAATAATAATAGCTAACATTTACATAGCTCTTTAAAGTTTGCAAAGGACTTTACAAATATTTTATCCTCACAACAACCTTCAGAAGTGGGTTCTATTATTATTCCCATTTTATAGATGAGGAAACTGAGACCATGAGAGTTTAAGTGACTCGCCCAGGATCTAATAAGGATGTGAACTTAGATTTTTCTTGACTAAAGGTCCAGTGTTCTATCCACTGTGTTTCCCAGCTGCCTCTGGTTTTATAAATTAAAATTCTAGCAGCCACATTCATCCTTGTTTATTCTACATCAGCACACATCGAGATCTGAGAAGAGATGTTTATACCTTTAAAGAGTTGAGAGGCATTATCCTTGTTTTCGTGTAAGCTGAGGATGGGAGAGTGAGAATCCTGCTAGATATGGCATAGAAACTGATCTTATTTGGATTTTTCTGGAAACAACAGAGCCATTCTATAAATATACAACTGGGCAAATACAAGTTTCCTATGAAAGGGAGGCAGCTTAAGCATATGGCATTATGTGCCCCTAGACTTGACATAGATAAGCCCTAAAAGCAAATACAGTTATCCCTTCTTTATCTCTAGGATTAGGGGTGCTGTGCCCCTGTGATCTGAAAAATCCACAACATTTTTTAGCCTTTCCTTTGTACCAGAGAAGAAGTTTTAATTTTTTCTCTCTCTTTGATGGAGTGTTTCCAATATCTTATTATAAATTTTGGATTAAGTAAGCTCTTCTGAGTTTCTTAACTTTTTCTGTTTCATGTGCTGGCCTTTGTGTGTCATCTGTGGCATAAGCAAAACTCCTGCCAAATTCCAATTTAATTTCTTATGCCAACCTGTGATATATTGAAACCACAATAGGGAAAGTAGAGATGTGGAAGGGATAACTGTTCAAACTTGGGTAGCATTTGAGGCAAAACTCTCTTCCCCAGACTTATGTAGAGCAGTGTCTGGGAGTCTTAGGATTACCTCACCTGAGAACTCTTTCCTTGCCCAGGCCCCATCAGTATTTATTGCTGTTACAAACTAGAGTTTTCCTCTACCCACACACGACAGAGCCATTATACAGGCATGGCTAGCAAATCCATTCCAGGCTTTGAGCCCACACCTACATCTGCAATCCTGATTCACCTCTCTTGAATCAGGGATATTTCCCCCCCCTTGAGTTTAATGAAATAAAATTAAAATGGCAATCGGGTTTATGATTCTCAACTGGCATATGGCAATATGTCTGGAAGAGCTATTTGGATCCAGCAGGGAAATATTATACTTTAAAAAACAACACCCCCATGAAGCACTTAAGAGTATAAAATACAAAGCTTGCAGCACCCCTCCATTCTCCTCCCACCCAAGCAGATGCCCAAAGCTCTCACTGGAACACAATCAGCTTCCTGTGAACCCTGGAACATTCCGTGTGCCTAGGTAATGAAAAGAAAGCCCAATTGGCTCATGGGATGACCTCTGAATGGCTACTCCAGAAACAGAAAGATCTCAGTAGCCAGAAGGAACAGAGGTTCTCCTGAGGTTTCAAGTCGACGTCAGGAAATTCCTATCAACTACACCAAGATTGAATTTGTAAATGCCAAAAAACAAAGATCCTGAAACTGGACAGTTAGTTGGAAAATCAGGATGGTAAATATTAAAATTACTTCATGCCTCAAATGTAGGCTACTGCGTGTGTGTGTGTGTGTGTGTGTGTGTGTGTGTGTGTGTGTGTGTGTCGGGGGAGGTTTCCTACCAAAGATATCAGAGTTGTTTACCATTTCTTCCTCCAGCTCGTTTTACAGATGAGGAAACTGAGGCAAACAGGGTTAAGTGAATTGCCTGAGGTCATGCAGCTAGTTCATGTCTGAGGTCACATTTGAACTCAAGTCTTCCTGACTTCAAACCTGATGCTCTATCCATTGCATCACTTAGCTGCTCTAGGTAAGTAAGAAGAGTGCCCACTCTTCCATGCCCACAGGGTAGCCCTTAGGAACCTGAGAATGTCTGAGTATAATCATGAGATTATGGTCCTCTTGGAACCTATCCTTGTCAATATGAGAATAGGTTAGGGTGAATAAGCCACCCCAGAGACCCATGTCCACATATCCTGCAGAAAGATTGAGGTGCTCTAGTGTGGGACCTCAAGTGCATGTTCCATAGAAAATGGACATTCTGTTCAACCTTGCCCACCCCACTTTATCCTGTCTGATAGCAGAACGGATGACCTTTTCCAGCTTTTTTCTCTCATAAATCTCCAAAAGCCAAGTTCAAAAATACATTGCCGAACCAGTAAACCTTAGGACGGAGTCTTTTCATCATTTCCAGAGTCTGATATCTCTATGGTAATGCTCTTGGGACTGAAGCCTAGAATCCAAAGGTTACATGAGGCATAGTGGATGGAGTGCTGGACCTGAAGTCAGGAAGAAGAGATTCTAAATATTGCCTCTCACTTACTGTGTAAGTCTTATCAAGTCATTTAACCTCCATCTGCCTCAGTTTTCTCATCTGTAAAATTAGAATAACAATTTTTTGAAAGTTAAATAAGATAATATATGTAAAAGGAAAAATATTACATATGTGTAATATATGTAAAAGATAAATATATTTAATGATAACATATGCTTTACTACATAAGTATATTTTTATCAACAGTCCCAGGTATTAGGGACCTGGACTCTGGTTGACTTCTTCCCTGTACCTATTAGAATAGCCAATAACTAAGAGTTTAGCCCATCTTTAGCTTAGGAATTTGAATGCTCTACAGTTTTCTTAATCAATGCCAAGAGCAATTATAGTACATAAAGTACAACTATATGACTAAATTTCAAGTTTGTTTTTTCCTCCCCCTTCCCCATTTTTCTTTCTTTTTTAACAGTAATAATTATGAAAAGCAACTATCTTGAGTTCTGTCAGTATGGTAAAAATCTTTAGAAGGTAACACCAAGAAGTTGCTGGGGTTTTTCTGAAACATGCTGAAAACCAAAAAATTATAAATCTGTCTCTGTAGTCCATCCCTTTTGTTTCAGAACAGGAAAGTGAAAGCCTCAGCTATAAAAGTACATATTTGTTCCCCTCTAGGGGCAAAAAAGTACATTAGGTCCCTTTCATTATGAATTTTAGAGGAAGGGTAGAGTTGTCACTTGGAACAGCTCCCTTGATTAGAAATGTGTGATTAGCTTACAGACTAGTCCAGTTAGGCTAAATACCTAATACTCACAGGGTGAGGATTTCAGCCAAATCCAGGGTCTGTAAACTGTTGATTAGCTCTCAGACTTTACATATATGTGTCTCATGTGAAAGGGATTCCTTGAAATTTTGCTCTTACATGTTTTGAGAGCATGACCTATCAGACATAATAGCATACAATAAGAGATAATGTTCTATTTTTCACATAAGCTATTTGTGTATTTTCTCATCCAAGACAAGCATCTGTTACCAGATCCAGTGTACCTTAGCGATCTATCTTGTTGATGAGGGAAATAGTTTGCCTGAGAAATCTTCACAAAAGTCATTTCACAATCACTGAGATAAATATGGACACTTGGTAGATTATAGTGGGAAGAGAACTAATTTGGCTGTGTGTAAGCTTAGGAGACCCAAAGTTTTCTCTGTGATTTTGACAGCATTTTTACTTACCTACTAACAGAAGGAAAGTTATCCTCCAGTGTGGAAAATGTACAAGAGTGTAATGACTTTGAACATGAATAAGGCAAGTATTATCGGATCCCAGAAGTACAACAAAGTCAGTAAGACAAGCCAGTAGATTTATCAAGTACATCTTATGTGCTAGACCCTGTGTTAAGTACTGGGAATATAAATATAAGTAAAAAAAAGAAAAATAGTCTTACTTTCAAGGAGCTTACATCCTTATAAGTGAAGATAATATGGAAAAGGGGGCTGAAAGGGAAAAGTAGAGAGGGGAAAAGGTACCCTCTTGGAGGCATGGTAGAGAAAGAAGTCTGGAGTCAGATGTAGAGCCCAGAAAAGAATGAAAGAGCGAGCATGGCTGGCCTAAGCACTCTCCTGAAAATGGCAGTTCTTGGAGTTACTGTCCTTTCAGAGGAAAGGGACAGCATAGGGCAGAATGATATTCCAGGATAAGAAGGCTGCTGTGCAATGGTGGAGAGTCAGCAGTGGGCTCCAGAGAGGGACCATTAAAAATCTTTTTCAATCAAAAGACATAGAAAACAAAAGATAATCGTTTTCTGAAATTGTTTGCTAAGAAGCAAGTAACTAGACTACCTCAGCCTGTTGTATGCCAATCATTCCTTCATGAGGACACATTTTTGCCAGCTGAAGGCTATCAGTTTGTTTCTCCTATAAACCGAGGGGACTCTTGCCATAATAGTTTATTTCATTGTTTTACAGTCCTTTCAGTCTCATCTAATTCTTCATGACCTTTTGAGGTTTTCCTGGCAAAGATGATAAAGTGGTTTGTCTTTTCCTTCTCCAAATTTATTTTACAAATGAGGAAACTGAGGCAAACAGGGTTTAAGTGACTTGCCCAGGGCCCCAGAGCTAAATGTCCAAGGCCAGATTTGGAATCAGGAAAACGAAGCTTCCTGTTCCAAGTTCAGTGCTCTATCTATAACACCTAACTATCCTAGATGAGTTTATAAGCATATGCATATCAATGAACATACTTAAAATTTGTGTTTCAGAAGACCTAACTTTGAGTATGTAAAGTGAAGCCAATTAATTTGATGAATTTAATCTAAAAGTAGTTCATTCAAAATCAATGGGAGAGGTGAAATCTACAGAAGATCCAGCAATGCTTCTGCACAGAAGGAACAAAATAAGGATAACACCTTATTAGGCTTCCAGGGTATGATGGGGTTTTTTCCTTAAATATATACTGGGAAATCAAGGCACTAGTGACATTTTTAAAAAAATTCTTACATGGTATAGTGAATAGACAATGCTACATATATGGTTAAGAAGACTTGGGTCTAAATCCTGCCTCAAACTCTGGACTTTAGTTGTAAAGTGAGGGGATCATAGATTTAGACAAGAAGGGGAATCAGAAGTCATTGAATCAAACCCTCTCATTTTATAATTATCTCAGGGAAATTAAACAGTTTAAGTGTTCAGCTAATATCTTCCTAATTCTAAAATACTCTTCCCACACCATACCACTCTGTAGCAGAGTTAAGTTAGGTAGCTCTAAATCAATGGTTCCCAAACTTTTTGGCCTACCGCCCCCTTTCCAGAAAAAATGTTACTTAGCACCCCCTGGAGATTATTTTTTAAAATTTTAATAGCAATTAATAGGAAAGATATATGTATTAATGTTTCTATCTTTTTCATAAAATATAGAAAAGAAAGGAATAAATTAGAAACATTGAACTTTGAAATTATGAAACTATTTATTGAACTCAGAATAGAATATAATACAAAAAAAAGTTAAAATATTTGAAATCCCAAATGCACCTGTAGCCATCACCGCCCTCCTGGATCGCTACAGCAGCCACCAGGGGGTGGTGGCACCCATTTTGGGAATCACTGCTCTAAATCAAGGAACCCATCATTCTTTTAAAATGAACAAACAAACAAATCTTTACCTTCCATTTTAGAATCAAACTGGGTATTGGTTCCAAGGCAAAAGAAAGTAAAGGACAGGTAATGAGAGTTAAGTGACTTCCCAAGATCACACAGATTTGAAGGTCCCCCCATTTCCAGACCTGGTTCTCTATACAATCAGCCACCTAGTTGCCCACACATCATTTCCAATATGCCAATAATCTTTGTCTCCCTTAGAATAGAAACTCTTTCCCCCAGATCTAAGACCTCTTCACTAAAGTCTACAGAATTGCCTGAGGTGCAAAACAGTCACGTAGTTAGTTAGTATCAGGGATTTAAACAAAACTCAAGTCTTTCAGACCCAAAACAAGGACTCTATCCATTATTCCACACTGCCTCTTGATAGTCTAATTAATTTTTTGCCTTTATGACTATTCTCTAGCCTTTTTCCAAACAGAAATATTTTCTCCTCAATTTACTTGATAGGAAATGAGTAAATAATCTGGTAAGGAAAAAAAAAGCTAGGTTGATTTTTGTTTTAATTTAAGACATGTATGTGTGCATCAAAGACCTGAGGAAGCAGTGTCAAATGGATAATGCCCATGTCAGAACATCTCCAACAATGCCAGGACTTGGGTAAAATTTATGTGTGCGGGAAGGGTGAAAATATCTTACACAAAATCTCTCTGATTCCTGAACTCACTCAGGGCATCCCTAATAACTTCAATAAGGGGCATTTTGAAAGACTTTCTGGTTCATGTTCTCATACAGGAAAACCCTGGGAATTTGAGTATCTGGCTCATTTTGCTTCCTCCAAAGGGCTCTAAACACCCTCACAAACATTTAGGCAATAAAAGTCATCAAATGTACTTTGATATCAAGCAATAGATTTGTGATGTCATCAGCATTGGCACTGTCTCCAACCAACCTGTCTGTGTACAACTGCTGCTTCTGTACCAATTTTAACCATGTCCTTCCTTAAGTCCATTCAACCTGCTATAGTGGAGGAGTTTCCTTTTCAATTTTTGACATTTCAGAAATACTAGTGGGAACATGAGAGCTCTTCACTGGTTATTCCTCACTCTAACTAGGTCTGCCTTTTTTCCCTTTTTTTTTTTCTTCTTTTGCTCCAGTCATAATTTTTTCAGGGGTGCTATTTCTCTGGAACAAATTCTCATACAACCTACTCCTGCACTCAGTGTAACATTATATTTCCTTCTGTGTGATCTTCAATCTCCGTTATTTTGAGACTAGTACACCCTGCTTTTTAGCCACATAACATTGCTGGAAGAATGTTGGCATTAAAAAAGTCAACCTTTGTTTCAGAGAAAAGCTTAAGGTAAGAATCAGTTGGTCAATAATCAGTCAGTCAACTATCATTTACCAGGCACCTACTATGTTAACTTCCTAAAGGTAATCAAGCCCACTCTCTTCCTCCTACTTAATCAGAAGCCCAGATCATTGTCCATTTGGTATTCAGTTGTATGGACATCCTATCCACTCTGATATATAACAAAATAGCATTAAACATCGAAAAGATTTTACTTACACAATAAAAACAAAGAAAGAATCCATTACCTGGGCACACTATTAGCCAAGGCAACTCTCCCTTGACTTCCTACAGGGACCTATATATTCTTCCCAGGTTTTAGTTCGGGATTGCTAAAATCAATCTGTCTCAGTTTCCATAATTCACAATACCAAAGAAAGGCAAGGTCTCAGCTTGCTCTTCCCCTCTGTGTCTGAATGCTTTATTGATCTTTAGTTCCATCCCCTCTTCCTATCCTCAGTTCCATGGATCCCTGCTATAATGACCTTTCTTTAGCCCCTCCCTGAGCCACTTTCATGTCCCCTCTGGCACCAGCTGCTTCCCATTGGGGTGCCACGTGGAGGCAGTTGCCTTCAATACAGTTCCTACTTCCTACAGGTCTTTGTGCAATTTTGCATCTTTTCTTCCATCTGGCTACTTTTATAAAGCTAAGATTTTTGTCTTCTGATGCTTAGGCTAATTGACTGTCATCAAGGTAGCTAGATATTGATATCTGATAGCTTTGCTCCCATTTTAATGAGTAGCACACAATAATGGAGGTAGTGTGTCAGGAGGAAAGGATGATGATTCTGGTGTCAATCCCACCCCTGATACTACCTATGAAGCTTTGAAAAAGTCATAACCTCTGCGAGGTTCCTCATCTATAAAATCAAAATATTGGACGAAATTATCTCTATAGTCCCCTTCTAGCTCCAAATCTATGTTCTTATCATCTGATAAATTCTTACTAGAGTGATGCAGTTTCTGGGCCCATCTCATATACATCTCAGAAACTTAGTCTCCCTTTCCTCTAGTCAGACACTGTCTTCTGTCAGCATCAACTCCCCAAAGACAAGGTCTCACTTTGCATTCAGAAGTATCCTTGCCAGAATTGCCCTGCTAAGGGGAAGAGGCTCATCCCACTCTTTTAAAATATGACTGCTACATTAATAGATACATATGGATGTGTGTGTGTGTGTGTTATAATACAGTGCCTGTCACATAAAAGGTATTTAATAAGTGACTTTCAGATTAGTAACCTTATACCAGAAATATACCTTCTCCCTTTTTGCCCTTGAGGATTCTGATCAAGCTTGGAAAGGGAGAGGGTGGGGATGCCTTCACCAGCCCAGTGAGGAGCCCAAGGAGTGTGGGATATCACTGAGAAGGAGATTCTGCAAGGAAAACATCATGAACTAGGTTGAGGATAGGACTGGGTCATCTGTTGGTGGACAGCAGATCAATCTACCTTACTCCCTGGAGTCTGTTTGGGATTAACTGGCTGCTTTTGAACTTGTTCCTGTTACATCTGTGACCAGCTTGGAGCATCTCTGAATTTGTACTGTGAGAAACCCTCTTCAGCCCTCTTAGTCTAGAGAGTGAAATAGCTCAGTTAAAACTTTAGTCCAATTAACATTTAGGTTAGTTGGTTAGCATAGAAACACCCCTCTCCACACTTCCCTCAGTCATTACCATTAAACACAATTTTGTTAGCACTTCCTGTCTCCTCTTAGTTATAAGAACCCACTACATTGGTTTTTCCCTGGTTGGCATTTTGTCAGTTACAAGTCAACTGACATTCCTGAAACTCACAGCCCCATTTGGTTTACCTGTGTCCCCCTGTCTGTCCTTCCATTGTGAGGAGTGAGTGTGTCCTCAGTTTATTATTTATTCCCCATTCCCAGTATCATCTTTTTTTCACCTCTCCCCCAAATCCACCACCACCACCACCCATAGCTGACGCACAAGTGGAATAATTTTTTAAAAATATACTGATGAATTTTGTCTTAACACATACAAAACTCCAGGGAACTCGGTACTGAGTAACTACAAAGGACAACCCCTGAAAAATAGCAGAAAGGTGATTTCGACTGATAGCATTCAGCATTTTCCATTTGACTTCCTTTTAGTCTCAACTAAAATCTCATCTATGGGTTCAGTTCCTTTTAATTCTAGTGCCTTCCTTCTTATGTTTATTTCCTTTAATAATAATAATAACAGAAGCTAACATTTCTATAGCATTTGCTAGAGGCTAGACAAAATGATAAACATTTTATAATTATTATTTTAATTGATCCTCACAACAACCCTAAGAAATAGGTGCCAAATATAGTTTGCCTTGTACAGTTGTCTCCCTCGTTATATCATGAGCTCCTCAAGGACAGCAACCATCTTTTGCCTTTTTTTCATATCTCTGACACTTGGCACAGTGCCTGGCACGTAGTAGGCACTTAATAAAGGTTTACTGACTGACCGTTTGTTGAAAGGAAGGAGAAGTGGAGGCTACTACAAGGTTCAGTGGAGTGAAAGCCAGGCTTAGAAACAAGGGGTCCTGGGTTCAGATCTAACCTCAGACACTTCCTGCACTAGGCAAGTCACCAAATCCCCACTTGTTTAACTTCTCTTCTGCCTTAGAACCAAAAACTCAGTATTGATTCTAAGATGGAAGGTAAGGGTTAAAAAAAAAGGAGAGGTCCTTGTTATAGGTGAGAACCAACCTCATCTGGTGTGGTTTTTTTTTCTTTTTCAGCCTGAGTTTTATGGACATTTAAGGTCCACTTTATAGTTGTAGCAAATGTCCATGTTGAATTTCCCTCCTTTTGGCACAGTAACATTCCATTCCTGAGAATAATTAATCTTAAGAAAAAAGAAACTCTCATCTGGGAACATAGTTTTAACCTTATAAGATATCACCAAAATCTAAGAGAGGGAGAAACTCTAGACACTGCACAAGTTAGTGCCCAAGAAAAAAAAGCCTGAATACCTAATTAGAAAATGGAAATTCAGCAAGTGAAAGGAAAAAAAGCAATGGAGCAGCACAAAACCCCTGATTGGCTCTGGGCCTGGGGAAAAGTCATCATCAGCTGGAGGTTCTCATTGCTGGGCAGAAGGGTTAGGTCTCAACTAATAGGGAATAGAGGAGTCACTTTCCAAGGCCAAAGAAATATTATTAGAATATTTTATCATTAGAAATAATAATAATAGCAGCAGCTAATATTTATATAGCACTTACTAGTGGCCAGACAATGTGCTAAGTGCTTTACACTTATCTTTTCATTTGATCCTCACAACAACCTTAATGATGCTATTATTATCCTCATTTATTTTGAGGAAACTGAGGCAAAAAGAGGTTTAGTGACTTGCCTAGAATCACACAGCTAGTATCTGAGACTGGATTTGAACTCAGGTCTTCCTAACACTAAGTCCAGCATTCTATGTACTGTGCTAGAAAGTATTTGACTGAACTAGACAAATAATTCCAATATTCTATACCATATCATGAGTAATTTTAATATTCAATATAATAAATGCTTATTATGCACATGTAATATGGAAGGTATCATGAAAGGAGATAGGAAAATAAAAACAAATGTATAGGTTCCTTTTTTCTAGGAACTTACAAAATAGGAACATGTTTCCCCTTCTTTTCCATCCTTCTTCTGGACCTTAAATTGTAAGGTCAGAGAGAACTCTTAGGGAAGGAATTCCCTTTGCAAATTCAAATGCAAATGCAAATGCAAATTGCAAATGCAAATGCAAAATTCCAAATCTGCTTCTTCTCAGTCTTGAGAATTGCAGGCCTGGATTTAGGAATAACTGAGTTCAAAACCAGTCTCAGACACTCACCAGCTGTGGGACCCTAAGCAAGTCATTTAACCAACCTTGTTTGCTTCAGTTTCCTCACCTGTAAAATGAGCTGGAAAAGGAAATTGCAAACCTCTCCAGGACTTTCTCCCTTATAGTAACTCTTTTTAAAAATATTCTCTCCACCCTGAAAGTGGAAAGAGTTAATAAATAACTCTCTTTCCTGACTCTGAGCCCTTGGCCAGAATTCGCACTCTGGCAAAATATTATAGATTTAAATCTATTTCTGTGCCTGGGCTAATCACCCTCTTGAATACTACACTAGAATAAAAATACACACATTATAGCAATGCAAGCAGTTAACAGTTTCACCTCTTTTGCTCTTTTGAGGCAAAGTAAACATCTAAACATAAAAAAGTAAGAAATGGGGATAAACCTCTCTTCTGGGAGATGCAGATCCATCAGACCCAGAAGTGTAGACTTGAGTTAGGGGAACAATAAGGGGATTAAAGGAGAATTTTTTTTAATCACCAGATTTCATATGTGAAATATCTACCCTAATCTGCCTCAAGCCACATGCTCTTGATCCCAGAGTTTAGCACTAGCAGTCTCATGGCAGCTGTCTCTTCAATCGCCAACAGTTCACAAGTAACTTCTCAGCTTCTCCTTCCCCCAAATCCAAAAAGATGGAGGCAAGGCAAGCTTGTAAGTCAAAGTCAAGCCTTATACTAATCCCAAAGTTGGTACAAAATTCCCAGGGGAATCAAATAGGGAAACTCTGGGAAATTTCTATCCCAAAGCAGCAGATCTGGAGTAGGCATGAACAACTCTGTCTGATACACTAAAACCCCATCATAGACATTGGAAGGAAATAGAAGGCAACAAGCCATTCTTGAGTGCCTAACATGTGCCTAGCAATTTATAAATATTTCACTTGATCCTCATAACAACTTAGTTAGCAAGTGCTTTTAGTATCCTCATTTTACAATAGAAGAAACTGAGGCAAACAAAAGTTGTGACTTGTAAAGGATCACACAACTACTAAGTTTCTGATGCTAACTTTGAATTTCCTGACTCTAGGCAGAGTGCTCTACTACACAACCTCACCGACTATAATATAAATAGTTGATACCACATATGAGGGAAGGCACCCTAACCAGCTACCCTCACCATTATTCCCCCTTAGAAATACAGGATCAGAGTCTGCAGGTAAGCAGGTGGCTTCCTACAAAGTGAAGGAGGCCATATCTTCCTAAAGAAAGTCCACAAGACTTCAGAGTTGGAAGAAAACTAAGAGTCCATCCCCTCCCTCAGGTCACAAATCCCATTTACAGTTTCATCAAATAGTCATTCAATCTTGATTCAAAGGTCATTTTGAAACCCTGTCCTTCAAAGAACCATCTTAAGAAGAGTTCTGCTTTTATAAGACTCTAGTCTCTTTAAAACTCCACCCTGTGGCCAGAGGAGATAGTTTGGCTCTGCTCCCAGGGCAATATTTCATCCACTGAGCAAGCAAGCCATCACTCAACTATTTCATTAGGACGATGGAAAATGTGGGGAATCCAGAGGAAATATCACAGTATGATGATATGGTTTGGAGTGCGGTCAAGAGGAACATCATGCCATGTTTTGTTAAAGAATTTAGAATGTTGTTTCTCTCACTTGAAAAGTTAAAAGAAAACTAAGAATGTTTAAGAATTCATCAGTTTGGAATGCTATTAAAGATAGAGCTCTGGAAATCAAATAAAATAATGCCTATAATGGATGCATTGCCTATAAGCGAGACAGAAGCAAATTAAATGCTGTGGAAATTGTCTAGACTTTTTATATATTAAGGGGTGGCTCTTTTAAAGTTTATAATCCACTCAAAATTCCTAGTAATGAGGTTCTGAGGGCAGTTGCTAGAGTTTCCATCTGCATCCAAGGTTTGAGTCCTTCATATTAGTTTTCAACTTTTGATTAAGGAAGGGGGTATGTGTGTCATTAGAGACCTTGAAAAATGAATATAATGTTTTTTAACTTTTTCCATTTCACTGTACACAAAACCCTGTAGAACCGTAGCATTCTTTTTATGCTGAAAAAGATCTTCAAATCACCTAAGTCAGATGTGTCAAACCCCCAGGCTTCACTGGCATTGCACCCATAGGAGGGTGGTCAGAACAGATGAAAATGTACTTGGGAAATATTTAACTAAATAAAGGAAAATAGAATAGACTAGCGCATAGAAAAGCTTAACATGTGGTTTTCTAAGTCAGTATGTGGTCTGGACTCCTATTTCTTTTTGACGCCACTATTCAAGCATTTATTTCTTATTTTGTAGATGAGGGAACTAAGGCTACAGTGACTGAGTTATTCAAGACCACATGGATAAGTATTAGCAGAAAAGGTACAAGACTCCAGGTCTCAACTCCTAGTGTTTAGATACCCCTTCAAGCTGCCTGCTTATAAAGCTCAAGGAACCAACTAGGATTTAGGAGGATTGTTTATCTTCTGAAAAAGCAAGTGGCTTCGTCAACTTGAAAAATAAATAATTTTAAAATCAGGAATAAAGAGAAGAATGTATCAAGCATGGTCAAATGGCAAGAATACTGGTTCTGGAGGTAGAGGATATCCTTTTTCTGGCACCTCTTATATGTGTGACCTTGGACAAATCACTTCCCCGTCTCCAGGCCTTAGATTTCTCATATATGTAAAGTAAGACTCAAACCAGAGTGCCTCCTAGATCCCTTCTAGACCTAAATCTGTGTTCTCTGTAGTTGTTCAGTCACATCCAACTCTTCATGACCCCGTGGAACATAGCATAACAATAACTATCCTTGTGGTGTTCTTGGCAAAGAAACTGGAGTGCTTTGTCATTTCCTTCTCCAATGGATTAAAGCAAACAGAGGTTAAGTGACTTACCCAGGGTCACCCAGATAGGAAGTATCTGAGGCTGGATTTGAACCCAGGAAGAGGTAAGTCTTCTTCACAGTAGACCTGACTCTCTATCTACTACACTACCAGGAAACTGAGGTTTAAAAAAGTCAAAACTTGACTAAGATCACCTGGTAGTGAGAAGCATAGCTGGGATTCCAAATCCAGTGAGCATAATAGAATGGATAGAATGTTGGACTTGTTGTTGAGAAAATTTGGTGTTGAATCCCACCTCATATAATTATTAGCTATGTGAACTGAGATGAATCAATTAACTTCACTAAGCTTTAGTCTACTCATCTGTAAAATGGGGCTAAAGATAGACTAAGGACAAAGTTGTTGAAGAGATCAGATGGGATGATATATGGCAGATGCTTTTTGCAAATCTTAAAACATTCTGTACTCTTTGGGACATGCTTGGTTGGCATTCCAGCCAAGAGTACAGACATATGCTCACGCCATATTCCCCACCCCAATTCTCTGACTTCTTTGACTCTATCAAGTAATCCTATTCAATCATAAAGGAAGAGGAGAGTAGATGGATCAATCGCTCCATTAGAACATCCACAAAGTTCTGACACAGTGAGTGTTTTTTGTCAGCACATCGTACAGACTCCTGAATCATCATGGCTGACAGGAGCTAGTCAGGAGATGTCTGCACTCGCTTTGAAGTGAGAAGTAATCCATGTGCTTGACTAGAATGCTGGCAGAGCATGCCCTAAAGAGGCCACCACTAGGGAATGCAACAGCCATACCAATGTCTACCATCTTTATTATTATTATCATCATGTATCTATCATGATATCTAACATTTATAGCATTATAAGGTCAGCAAAATACTTTCATATATTATGTTATTTGGTCCTAACAATCATCCTGTTAGATAAGAATATTTTATATTCTTTATTTATTCTATATATGCCACTTTATTCTATATATGCCACTTTATAAATAAATAATCTTAGGTCCAAAGAGTGTGTAGCTTGCTCAGTCACCCAGATAGCTTTACATCTGAGGTACGATTTGAATCAAGATCTTCCTGACATATGTAAAAGTGCTTTGCAAAATAAAAAACAAAATAAAGCTTTACTTAAATGCTAGTTATCATCATCCTTATCATTCCATAAGAGAATTACATAACTAATGAAATAGTAGCTCAGAGAAGAAAAGACTCAAAGAACAATTAATTATCATATTCAAGTATTTGTAGGTCTATTATGAGGAAAAGGCAGATTTAGGCTTATTATGAGGAAAAATGGTGATGCAGTAGATAGAACCCTAAACCTGGAGTCAGGGAGACTCGTCTTCTTGATTTCAAATCTTACTAGCTGTGTGACTCTGGGCAAGTCATTTAACCCTGTTTGTCTCAGTTTACTCATCTGTAAAATGAACCGGAGAAGGAAATGGAGAACCACTCCAGGATCTCTGCCAAGAAAAACCCAAATGGGATCACAAAGAGTCAGGCATAACTGAAATAACTGAATAACAAAGCAACTAAGGAAAAAGCCTAACAATTAGAGTTATCAAAAAAATGAATTATACTCCCAAGAAAGGTAATGGGTTTCTTCTCCTTAGAGACCCTTGAGCAGAGTCTGGATGGCCACCTGTTAGACTTATTGTAGGAGGAATTCTTGATCTGGTAAGGATTGTACCCCCATTCCCTATAAGGTCCCTCCCAACTTATAAATTCTGTGATTTCATTTTTACGTTATTAGTCTCCCTCTCCCCAAACATCTCTTGTCCAGGAGGACTGAACAACATTAGATAATCTATAGAAACAGTAGTAAGAGGGCAGAAACACAACCTTCTCACAAAAATGGAGACCAGCTCAGTCAGCATGCAATTAAGAGCTTACTATTTGCTAAATTCCATTCTAAGCATTAGAGAAAGGCAAAAGCATGGTCTCTGCCCTCAGGGAATTAACAATATAATCGGGGAAGACAACAAGCCAAAAAATTGTCTATACAAGAAATATACCATGTAAATGTTGGGTAATCTTGGAGGGAAGCCCCTACTAAAAGTGAAGGCTAATCAGAAATGCTTTTTACAGAAGGTGAGATTTGAACCAAGTTTTCAAGGAAACTGAGAAAGATGGTGAGGAGAGGGAGCATTCCAGAATGGCAACTGGGGGTAGGGGAAGACACATATAATTCCTCACTCAGAAACATACTCTTTAGGCTTTAGTTACTATTTTACTGTCTACCTCTTTCCCTTTGGAGTTCAAAAATCCTTCAAAATCATAACCTGGCCCCCCCCACACACCCACATCCACCTTTCCAGTTTTCTTACACCTTACTCAAACTCATATATTCTATGATCCAGTGACACTGAACTCTTGCTCTTTCTTGAATAAGACACTTCATCTCCCAATTTCCAGCATTTTCGAAGGCTGCCCCTCATGAATGGATTCTCTCCTTCCTCATCTCTGCCTACTAGCTTTCCTGGCTTCCTTCAAGTTCCAACTAAAATCCTATCTTTTTCAGGAAGCCTTTCCCAACTCCTCTTCTAGTGCCAACCTTCTGTTGATTATGTTTTATTTATCCTTTTTGAAAATAATAATCATTTTAAAAACCAATAATAATGATTTTATTATCATATATAATAAATAAAATAATTTTATTTAGCCTATGAGAAAATAACTTGAATATGGTATCTCCTTCATTAGTCTATGAGCCTCTTGAGAGTAATAACAGTAGTTTGTCTTTTTTTTTTTTTTTTTTGGTATCCTCAGTGTTAGTTTAACATAGTTCATATCATATAGTAGACCCTTATTAGGTGACAACAAGATAGACTGCTAGGACTGGAGTCAGGAAGATCTGAGTTCAAATCCAACCTCAAAAATTTACTAGCCAGGTGACTAGGCAAATCATTTAATCTTATTTGCCTTCATTTCCTCATCTATAAAATGGAAGTAATAATAGTACCTACCTCCAAGGATTATTGAGAGGATCAAACTGTAAAGCACTTAGCACAGTGCCTGGCATACAGTAAGTGCTTAATAAATGTTGGCTTTTTTTTTACTGACTATAGCCCTCCTTCCCTTCTCTCAGTAATAGTCATAGCTCATCTTTCTTTGTATCCTTTCATGTCTCTCTTTTCCTCCATTGTAGAGTGTGACTCTGCCTTCTAAGTAGAGCAGTCGGCTCTAGTCCCAAATGACTAATAATCAACCTCTGGAATGCTGGCAATACCCTACCAAATAGGGGCTGGGAGTGGGGGTGATAAAGGGGAGACATTCCTCATAGCTTCCTTTAAGCCACCTGGTGCGTGTTATCAGACTTTATATCCTTGGACCTGAGCCAGCTCTTGTCCAAGCTTACCTCACTCACCCCAGCCCTCCTTTCAATTTAACCTCTTGTTTAACACATTAGACTAGATGCTGAGAAAGGTCATTATTTCCACACTCTAAGAAACTTTTTTATGTTAAAAAATTGTTTTTATATGTTGGGGAATTAGGGAAAAATAGAAGAAAATTTTAAAGAATTTTTCTTTTCTGCAGAGGGGTTAGTACCTCCACTGAGGCAAATCACAACCCCATTGCTCCTCTACAATTTAGTAGATGGTCTCTAAAAATTGCTGTGACCAAAAAACTTATTCTGAGCCAAATCTGGTGATAAGCCCCTGAATGAGATAAGACTGGTCCCATTTAGTCAAAACAGATGCAGTACATTTCCAAGTTCCTGCCTGCCTCTTTCCAACTTGACATGACTTCCCCAGGGATTGTGTATGTAGAAGAGGCTTCCAGAAGTCTGAGTCACCTCCATACTAGGAGAAGTGAGGTATCAGAGCAGGACTTCAGGGGAGGACAGAAGAGGAGACAAAGATAAATTAGATAGAGGTGTCTGCCTGTAACAGTTTCCAATAAAGAGAATCTGCATGGTCCTGAGTAATTCTGCAGGACAGTGAGCAAATGGCTTAAAGCAGAGTTAAGAGAGCAGCTCTTGTTGTTGGTGGAAATCACTGACCAGCATTTCTGTGTTTTTAAATTATTTTTGTGGTGGCTCAGTGGATTGAGAACCAGGCCTAGAGACGGGAGGTCCTGGGTTCAAATATGGCCTCACAGACACTTCCCAGTGGTATGACCCTGGGCAAGTCACTTGACTCCCATTGCCGAGCCCTTACCACTCTTCTGCCTTGGAACCAATACACAGTGTTGATTACAAAGTGGAAGGTAAGGATTTTTACTAAAAAAAATTTATTTTTGTCTTGCACAACTATTTTGCCTAGCTTCCTAAAAATAAATAAATAAGTGAACAAATAAATATATACATACATTTGTATGTATATAACATACCCATTATTTTGAGGGAATAGTGGTAGAAACTTTTATAAATCTTGAAAGTCCTGACCAGGGTCTACTAAGCTAATATGTAGGAGAGTCAGGGTTTGAATCCAGGCCTTTTGGGAAGTGGAAAGAGTGCTGGACTTGGAATCAAGAAACCTATATTTGAATCCTAACTCTGATTACTACTAGCTATGAGACTTATGTAAATAGCACTTAGATTTTCAGTCTGTTTCCTCATTTCTAAACAGAGATAAAAATATTTATACTATCTATTTCATAGAGGAAAGTGTATAGTGTAAACCTTAAAGTGTTATAGAAATGTTATCAATAAAGACCTGGGGGAATGGAAGGACCAGGAATTATGGCCACATGTATTCTCCATGTGTTCCCATATGGGGGGTGTTAGAGGTTTTGTGCTTCAAATTTTAACCTTCTCTTTGCACAGATGTGTGTGTGTGTGTGTGTGTGTGTGTGTGTGTGTGTGTGTGTGTTTGGGTGGTGTGTATAGAAAGAGAGTGCAGGCATACTTCTTGGAGGGGGGTAGATTTCTATATAACTTCCCTGGATATGCTTGCTTAGTAAATGCCCATTCGTAAAAGCTAATTAATTCTGTTTAAATTATATCAAGTGATTAGTAAATGTCAGGGAAAGCACACTGGATGGAGAATAGTGAATAACTAGATTAGACTCCCCAGTTCCCATGGTTACCTCTTAGAGGACTCTGAGGGCTTTAGGACTTGTCATTGCCCTCTAGGAATCCAACCTGCCAGTACTTGTGAGAGTTGGGAGAATGAGCCCAGAGGGGGTAATACATAGGGGAATTATAAGGATTTACGTCATCCATACCCCATTGCCATATTCACATTCTTAGAACCTGTTTGGATCTGCCATTTATACAAAACCACCTCTGGTGAACCCCTACTTTCCCAATGAATCTCTTTGACTTGCAAGCACAATTAAACATATTACTTGACAGTAGGAAAGAAGACTTTTACTTAAAACAGAATGCAAGATAAATCACATGCTAAAAATCAAGGGGCAAATATTCTCTCTGCAAATTGACAAGGTGACCACTTGCCAAAGCTCTTGCACTTAGAAACTGTGTCCATTATTCTCCCTGTACTTCCTATAGCATCTCTAATACAGTGGGAAAGAAACTTGGGCAGAGTCACCATCTTCCAAAATTTCTGACTCCTTAATGCAGGGGATAGATATCTGAGTCATTCACTTAAAGTAGAAAGGCAACTTTGTTTTGCTGGGGGGGGGGCACTGGGCTTCTTGCTTATTGAATAAAGATGATCACAAACACCTACTCTCTACAGGTGTTCCTCAAAGTCTGATCCTCAGGCCCGACTACCCATATATTCAACCATAGACTATGGGTTCCAGTTGTGAGTTGTCTTGTCTTTCCACCATCACTGTCCAGCTATATCCCTTCCATTCTCATTGATAGCCTTCCCTCTCGTGCACACAAAATATCTTTCTTCTCAATAGATTTCATTTGAGAAACCATGGTAACTGAGTGGATGTCATGCTTTGAAACTGCTATACAACCTAATAAGGAATGTAGTTTACAAGGAAAAGAAGACCTTATCTAAGACTATGGATAGACCATTTTCTTTATGCAAAACCTCACATCACTTCAGATTCATTTTCAGTCGATTTTATATATTTCAGTCGATCATTATATATTTATTTAATACCTACTATGTACTAGGTATTGGATGTATAGGAAAAATCCCTGCTCACAAGGAGCTTATAATCTAATGGAGGAGGAAACACATAGCATAAATATAAAATTAATATATTTGAACATATACAGAGTAATTAAACACAAGATAGTTTTGGAGGAAAGGCATTATTAACTATAGGAATCAAGCAAGTCTTCCTGCAAAAGACAGTGCTTGAGTTTCATCTTAAAGGAAGAGAAATAAGAGAGGTATAAAGGGAAGGCATTCTAGGTAGGTAGGCAGGTATGATGCCAGTAAAAAGGCACAGAGACCAAAGATCAGGCATTATATCAAAGAGAGAGAGAAGGCCTGTTTGGATAATATTCAGTGAGATTAGACAGACAGGTGGGGCTAAATTGTGAAGGGTGAATCTATATTCTATCCAAGAGGCAAAAGGAACACATTAGAGCTGGTTGGGAAGGGGAGTCACATGACAAGATTTGCACTTAAGAAAAATTACTTTGGCAGCTGTGTGTAGATTAGAACAGAGTGACAAGGAACTTGAGCCAGAAAGACCAATTAGGAGGTTATTGCAATAATCTAGGCAAGAGGTGATGACAACCTGAACTAAGGTGATAGTTGTGTGTGTGGTTGCATGAGATGTTATAGAGGTAGAAACAGCAAGATTTGGCAACTGATTATATATGAGAAACAAGAAAGAGGGAAAAGTCTAGAATAAAATTGAGGTTTTAGATCTGAGGTACCTTTAACAGAAATAAGGAAATTTAGAAGAGAGGTGACTTTGGGAGAAAAGATAATGAGTTTAGTTTTGGATGTGTTGAGTAAAAGGTGTTTCCAGGATGTCCAATTTGAAATGTCCAATAGGCAATTGTTGATGCAGGGTTTAAGTTCAAGGGAGAAACTATGGTCAGATATATATCTATATTTAGATATAGATACATATGTTATACCTATAGCTACAGATACAAATGTCATCTACTTAGTGATAAGTAAACCAATAACAGCTAATGAGGCTATCAAGGAAAAGAATGTAGATAGAGAAGAGAAGAGGGAGTTGACAGAATTGTAAGAAATACACACAAATGAAGTTGCAATATGGATGATGGGCCATTAAAGAAGTCTGAGAAGGAGTTGTGAGAAAGTGAGAAGAATAACCAGGAAAGAACAGTATCCCCAAAAACTAAATAAAAGAGAGTGCCCAGGAGACAACGATATTCAATAATCCCAAATGGAGAAAGATACTTCTGTTGAATGATGAGGTTGGAAGCCAGATTTTAAAAGGCAACTTAAAGGGAGGCTTATAGGATGATTGCAAAGAAGTACTCTTTATAAACACTAGGAGTCTTCCCAGATAGAAGTACAGAGCTGGTCAGAAAGATGTTATTGATAAATATTTCTATAGCTTTTCAAACTTAAAGAAGCACAAATGAATCTGGACTCTCTGCAGATTTCTGGAGTATATGTCTATTATATGAAATGGCTCCTTAAAAAGTTTTCCCCCTTTTCCCATTGTTCTGTCTCAGAGTAGGTATTAAAAAAGCATTAGAATTATGGTCAAGATGGTTGCCTGAACAAAGATAGGCAACCCAGCTTCCACATACCTACTTTTGGAAAAAACTTGAAAAATAGCTCTAGATCAAATAATGATCAAGAAATTCAATGAGACACTTTAGTAAGTGACTTCCACTTATTGTCCACTCCAGAACTTTCACAGAAAGTTAACCAGAGCTTATGGGCAATAGAGAGCCTACCAGAAAAACCAGCATGTACCAGCAAGAAGGAAGGCTTCCAGCATGACTAGAAGTAGAACAAGGACATCTGTAGCCTAAAAGTCTCTGTATCCTGAGGTAGCATGGTCAGAAGGCTCCTCTCTCCCCAAAAGCCACAGTGGAGATTTTAGAAGCAACTGGGCCAGTTAAGTCATCAATATAGGTATATAGCACTCAGACCACTATACCCCAGACCCAGGGGCTCCTATATCTCTAGCACCCTTTCCTGAGACTCTATGCAGGGCTCTGAAGATCCAGTACCCTAAACCCCAAAGATTTAAGGGAACCTAAAATTTATCAATTCTTTTAGCAGAGGCACGCCCTGAGAAATGGATATCAATAAAGAATCCAGGTTATCTGGGTTGAGAAAAAGCTGGGCCAAGTACCCTAGCCAAAAGCATAAGGAGACTATTCTTGGCGCAAAGATGAATTCACCAATTCAAGAATTAAGGCTATAAAAATGAATAAACAGGAGACACTGATTGCTCTAAAGAATTATGGATCTAGGGCTAGAGCCAAGATGTTGGAGTAGAGGCATGAAAAACTCAAACCTCTGAGAATCCTCTCCAATCAACCTTAAAATAACACTTCAAAATGAATACTGGAGTGGAAATGGAGTGAATCCATTTTCCTGCAGGACACAACTTGGAAGGTAGGTAGAAAGAGTCTGTTTCACTGGAGCGACAGGCAAGCATAGCCAATAGTGAGGCTATACCAAGAAGTGCATGCACAAGCCAACAGCAAGCTCCACCAGTGCTCAAGGTTCTGAATCAGGACCCAAGCCAAGACAAGAACCTGAACTCTGTCTAAGCCAATAGCAGTCTAAGCCCATCCCTTGATGTTCTGAACTCCAGAGCAAGTTCACAATTAGGCCCCAATTTGCCTCAGCACAAGGCTGTTGTTCTTAGTGCATGTAGCCAGAACAAACCAAAGGTAAGGCCCAGAGCCCCTGCCAAAGCCTGAAATGAGGTCCTAGGCCAAACACAAGGTAGCTCACAGCATACCTGGCCCTGCAAGTCAATAGCAGGCAGTGGGGGAGACTAAATCAGGAGTGGGAAGTGGATTCCAGAGCTCTCAGTGCAGAGCCCATCATACCACCTTAGAAGAACTGAAACTTGCTGACACTCAGATCTAGATATGAGGGTTAGCATCAAGAAAAAAATAAAGTTTAAGATAGTGTCCTCTCTATCCTTAAATAGCTAGCCTTTAAGAGAAAAGTAAAAGTCAAGAAAAAGACTGGGAAAATGAGAAAACATTTTTTCAAAAACGCCTAACCATAGAAAATTATTATGGTGAAAAGGAAAAGCAAAGCACAAATTCAGAAAGGGACAATGAGATCAAAAAGCTATATGCAAAGCTTCATATAAAAATGGGAATTGGTCTTAGGTCCTAGGAGAACTAAAAAAAGGATTTAAAAAATCAAATGAGAGGAAGAGGGAAAAATGGGGGAAAGCGATGAAAGCAATGCAAGAAAGAGTCAATAGTCTGGAAAAGGACTGTAGGAAAATATAAGTAAGGTAATGGGGTCACTAGGGATATTACAATAAACTAAGTGTTTTGTGGGAACACACTCTAGGATTTATGAGAGACTGGATCAGGGTGAAGAGACCAGAGTTTACTGGATTTCCACAGCAATGGCAGTTGATCTTAACTGTCACCCAGCTTCCACTAGACCAGAGTATAGTAACAGGCTAACAAGGTAAAAGGGACTTAACAGCTTTAATTATGTTAGACTAAAAGGTGGGAAAGGATTTCTATACTTAAAATCTAAGGGATAAAACCACAGGGCAATGGGAGGACTTATTCTACTCTTATCTAAGTGATCTAAACTAACAGGGCCCAAGGAACTGTAAATGGAGTCTCTGGGTTTCTGCCTCAAACCTGGAACCTGCCAGGCTTGAGTACAGCTTGGACTTAGTGGCTTTGGGATTCTCACTGCAATCCACTGATGATCTCTGGATGCCAGGAGTCAAGATGATCTCAGGTAAGAAGTAGAGAGGGTTCTGCTTGAAGCACTGTCCTCCAGTTTTCAAACTTCTCCTCCTCTCTTGGCTCTGTAGATTTGTCCTTTTCTTAAATGTCACACCACACAGGATCCCAGGGAAAATCAGGAATGAGGGTGTCCTTTGCTCTGAGGTCTCCCAGGCTGGTAACAGTTTTGCCCACCACTAATGGAGTCCACACTCAGGGCACAGACAGACTTCCTCCTCCCTCATTCCATCATGGAATTCACAGCTCCAGCTCCTTCCTGCTATGTACATCTTAATTCCTAATAACTAGCTAATCTCATCTTACTCATAACAGGAGGCACAAAAATTCTGAAGAAAAGAGCACCTCAAAATGAAACCTGGGCAAATGGGAAAAAAAGAGATACAAAAATCCAATGAAGAAAAGAATTCTAAATAGAACTGGTCAAATGAAAAAGCAGATTCAAAAGCTCACTGAAGAAAAGAATTCCTTAGAAATTAGAATTAGGCAAGTAGAAACTAATGAATTCATGAGACATGAAGGAGCAATAACACAAAACCAAAAGAATGAAAAAATAGAATAAAATATGAAATATCTCACTTTTAAAAAGTGGCCTAGAATATATAGATTGAGGAAAGACAATTTAAGAATTTTTGGACTATCTGAAAGTCATGATAATAAAAAAAAAGCCTTGACACCATATTTTAAGAAATTATCAAAGAAAACTGTCCTAATATTCTTGAACAAGAAGGCAAAAATAGAAATAGAATGAATCACAGTTCACCTCTTGAAATAAATCCCCAAATGAAATCTCCCAGGAGTATTATAGCCAATATTATAGTCAAATTTCAGAGCTCTCAGGCTAAAGAGAAATACTGCAAGGAGCCAGAAAGAAACAACTGGAATATCATGGAACCCAATAGCCAGGATTAAGCAGGATTTAGCTGCTCTCACAATAAAGGATCAGAGGGCTTGGAATATTAAATACTGGAAGGTAAAGGGGCCAGGCTTACAACCAAGAATCACCTACCCAGAAAATTTTAGCATATTCTTTCAGGGGGAAAATTGGTCATTTAATGAAACATAAGATGTCCAAACATTCCTGATGAAGAGATGAGATCTGAACATAAAATTTGATGTTTCAAATATAATCTAGAAGTCTTCCCAGTATGATCAGGGGTAAAATAAGGATGATCATTTCATTTAATATGGTACTAAGATATTAGCTTTAGCAATATGAAAAAAAAAAGAAACTGAAGGAATTAAAGTAGGCAATGAGGAAACCAAACCATTGCTCTTTACAGATGATATTTTGCTGGATGCAAAATAAATCTACATAAATCAAAATATATAGCATTTCTATATATTACCAACAAAGTTCAGCAGCAAGAGACAGAAAGAAAATTCCATTTAAAATAACTCTAGATAATCTATTTACCAAGATAAACATGGGAATTATATGAGCACAATTACAAAATGCTTTTCACACAGTTAAAGTCAGAAATAAACAATTGGAAAAAATGTTAATTGCTCATAGGTAGGTCCAGATACTATAATGAATGTGGCAATTCTATCTAAATTAATTAATTTATTTAGTGCCATACCAATAAAACAGGGGCCAGCAATGTATGGCTCTCAAGCCATATCTGGCTCCACCTCCTGACCGGCCAGTCTGGTCAAAGCCCCAGGATGTGCCCTAGTGGGCCCTTCAGCTCCCGCCCCATATTCCAGCACCTTCTGCCTCCATCCTCCTCCTTCTGCAAGCATTTATGGCTCTCATGGCCAAAAAGGTTGCCAACTATTGCAATAAAACTACTAAAATTATTTTATAGAACTAGAAAAAATAATAAAATTCATCTGGATGAACAAATATCAAGAATATTAAGGGAATTAATTTTTTTAATGTGAAATAGGTGGCTTAGCAGTGCTATATATCAAAGTGTATACTCATCATCAAAATAACCTGGTACTGGCTAAGAAATAGAATGGTGGTTCACTTGAATAGATTAGATCCACACTATACAGTGGTAAATGACCATTTTACATACAAGATGTAAAACGAACATTTGGATATATTAAATTTTAAAAGTTTTGTACAAATAAAATCAATGTAACCAAGATAAGAAGGAAAACAACAAACTAGGGTAAAAAATTTTACAGCCAATTTCTCTGATAGAGGCCTTATTTCTCAAAGTATGAGAACTGAGTCAAACTTATAAGAATATAAGTCATTCCCCAATGGATAGTCAAAGGATATGAGCAGTTTTTAGATGAAGAAATTAAAGCTATCAATACTATAAAAATGTTCTAAACCACTATTGATTAAAGAAACACAAATCTAAACAATTCTGAGGTATCACCTCTTACCTAATATGACAATAGAAGAAAGTAATAAATTCTGGAGAATACATGGCAAAATTGGGACTCTAATGCATTGCTGGTGGAGTTTTTGAACTGACTCACCATTCTGGAGAGCAATTCAGAACTCTGCCCCAAAGGGCTATAAAACTGTGTATACTCTTTGATCTAGTACCACTAATAGGCCTTCATCCCAAAGAAATCAAAAATAGAAGAAACAGAGCTATTTGTACAAAAATATTTATAGCAGCTCTTTTTGTAATGCCCAAGAATAGGGAATTAAAGGGATAACCATCCATTAGCAAATAGCTGAAAAAATTGTAGTGTATGATTGTGATGGAATTCTATCGTAATATAAGAAAGGATGAGCAGGTTGATTTCAGAAAAAACCTGAGAAGACCTACATTAACTAATACAGAGTGAAATAAGCAGAACCAGAACATTACATGCAGTAACAGAAATATTGTATGATTATCGACTACAAAAAAACTTTGCTATTCTCAACAATATTATGATCCAGGAAAATGCTGAAGGACTTATAACAAAGAATGCCATCCATCTCTAGAGAAAGAACTGTTGGATTCTGAATGCAGATCAAAGCATTATATTTTTCACTTTACTTTGTGTTTTTATTTTTGTGTTTTGGTTTTATATGAGTATTCTCTCATAACAATGACCAACATGGAAATATGTTTTGCATGAGCATACATTTAAAATCCAAATCAAATTGCTTACCATCTCAGGAAGAAGGGAGGGAAGGAAGGCCATTTTGATTTCAAAAAAATGTATGCTGAAAATTGTTATTACATGTAATTAGGAAAATAAATGAGAAAAAAGAATTCTAGAGCTAGCAATATCCAATATTCCAACTTAGAGGAAAATAACTCCATAACTATTACAATCAGACGCTTGAAGAAAAAATATGAATTTCCTACAAGGATTACATGAATACTTATAATAAATAAAGTGATATTTTTAAAAATTAAATAAAAACCTTGAAGGAAAGATTTGGAGGGATAATAAGGAATTTAGAAGAGAAAGTGGTAAACTTGTACCAAGTAATAGACTCCCTGGAAAATTGAATATACAAAAAAAGAAATAAAGTTCTCTATGACACTGTAAGGAATATTAGAGTCAAGTCAAAAACTTGAAAGAGTAGGAGAAAATGTAAGGTATCTGATATAAAAGTCAATTAGCCTGGAAAACAGGTCAAGGAAAGGCCATTTAAGAATCAGTGGACTTCTTGAAAGTTATGGATATAAAAAAACCTCAAAACAGCATTTCAAAAATAACAACAACTGCCCAGATCTATTAGAACCAAAGGCCAAAATAAAAGTAGAAAGAATCCACAGATTAGTTACTAAAAATCCCACCTTTAAAGGACACATCTCAGGATGGTCATAGCCAAAATGCTGATCTATGTCAAAGAGAAAAAGTTATAGCAGTCAGAAAAGGACTCGGGTACCAAACAATTATTACAGTTGCAATCACATAAAACCTTCTAGTTTCTGCTACTTAAAAGGAATCAGTTTTGGAGTCCAATATTCCCCAAAATAAAAGATAACTTTTAAAAAATAACTTTATCTTTAAAGTTGAGTATAACCCTGCAGGGGAGGAAATGTATTTCAAAAACAAGAAAAGAAAAAAGAAGTGAGATTCATCCAAACTTTTTTGTAAGTGTACACAGGGTGAAAGGAACTATTTAGACAGCCAGGAGAATCTTAATAGCAATAAGTCAAATTTGCTATATCCTTTATAAAAAAGCACATGTGGGGCAAAATCATGGAGACCACAGGAAATGGAAGGATTAGTTACTAGTGAGAGTAGCTGTCCAAGAGCAAAGTAAAATGATTTGAAGTTTCCTTTGATGAGAGGCACCGGAAAGGCAGTTGCATCCTGAGAGGCAGCTCAATAGAGAGGTTTTTGAGATGAGGAGGGCCCAGGTCCAAATTCTACCTCTGGGTGGGAAGATGGTGTAGGATGGGAAGCTTTCTTGTCTTCCTAAAACTCCCCACATACAACCAAAAATAACTCCACAAAATCAACATTAAAAGTGGAAAAAAACAGATAGGCATCTAGAGTGAAGCTAAACAGCAAAGGACAACTAGGGAGAAAGGTTTCTGACTTCCCTGGCCTCAGTCCCACCACTGTAGGCCCTGGAGCAGGAAGAGAACAAACAGGGAATCCACAAAGCAACTCTAGAGGATAAGGTTAGCAACCTCAGATTTTCTGAGCCAAGGGAGGCTACTTCTCTGAGGATACCATTGGAATCCAATGAATCCATTGGCAGAGGGTCCTGGGAACAGCTGTATTTTCTGTAGCCTCAAATCAGTAGAGCTCAGTTGGCCCACAGCTGGGACCTGAAGGAGTGGACCTCTCCTTGGAGTCTGAAGGCACCAAGCCCTAAAAAGAAGAACTCAAGTCTCATTGCTAACAAACAAGGGGTTTTGGAGGCCTTAGAAACTCCAACTGGACACCTGTTCTGTCTGGAGTTGCAGTGACAGGAGAGGAGGAGTGAGGAAGAAGTGAGCACTGGTGATTATTTTTCTGAGGGACTGGGGCCTGTCAGGTATCACCACTCCCAGGAGAGTAAAGTCCCTAGTTATTGCCACAGGGGAGGTAGACTGAATACTTGCAAGTTAAAGTAGCAGAACTGCCTATGGGCTCTGGCTGGAGCACCTGAGATCAATCAAGAACTGGGCTTGAGTGGAGCATTGGAAGTATCTCTGTCTCTTTACAAAAAGATAATAAGGAAAAAGACTTGTACAAAAATATTTATAGCCTTGATCTTTGTGGTGGCAAAAAATTGGAAAATGAGGGAATGCCCTTCAATTGGGGAATGGCTGAACAAATTGTGGTATCTGTTGGTGATGGAATACTATTGTGCTCAAAGGAATAATGAACTGGAGGAATTCCATGTGAACTGGAATGACCTCCAGGAATTGATGTAGAGTGAAAGGAGCAGAGCCAGGAGAATGTTGTATACAGAGATTGATGCACTGTGGTACAATAGAACATAAGGAACTTCTCTACTAACAGCAATGCAAGGATCTAGATTAGTGATTCCCAAAGTGGGCACTACCACCCCCTGGTGGGTGCTGCAGTGATCCAGGAAGGCAGTGATGGCCACAGGTGCATTTATCTTTCCTATTAATTTCTATTAAAATTAAAAAAATAATTTCCAGGGGGGCTAAGTAACATTTTTTCTGGAAAGGGGGCGGTAGGCCAAAAAAGTTTGGGAACCACTGATCTAGAGCAAGGCTGAGGGACTTATGAGAAAGAAAACTAGCAACATTCAGAGGAAGAACTGTGGGAGTAAAAACATAGAAGAAAAACAACTGCTTGAACACATGGGCTGATGAGGATATTATTGGGGAGGTAGACACTAAATGATAACTCTAGTCCAACTATCAATAATATGGAATTAGGTCTTAATCAATGATACATATAAAACCCGGTGGAATTGTGCATTGGCTACAGGGGGTTGGGGGTTTGGGGGAGAGGGAAAGAACATGAAATATGTAACTATGGGGAAATATTCAAAATTAAATAAAAGTTAAAATAAATAAAATAAAATTGGAAAAAATCACAAAAACTAAATAAAACAGGAAAAAACAAAGACACACAAAAAATTCTTGAAACCTTAGATAACATACATTAACATAATAGGAACCTTAGGATTCCAGAAAAAAGCCAGTAATTAGGTCTGTTGTCTTGAAGGCTAAAATTAAAAAGGAAATAAATAAAAATGAGCAAGCGAAGGAGAAAGAGCTCAACTATTGATAGCTATTATAGGAACAGAGAAGATCTTAGCTCAAACTCAGAGGACAGTGAAGTAAAAACATCTGCTTCAAAAACAGGAAAGAAATACAATAAGGGCCACAAGCTCAAAAATAGCTTTTGGAAAAGCTTAGAAAAGAACTCAAAAGCCAAATGAGAGAGGTGGAGGGAAAATTAGGGGGGGAAATAACAGCAAAGTAAGAAAATCAAGAAAATTATGAAAGATTACCCAAAAGGAAAAAGATATCTGGAAACTTATGTAACAAAATAATGTATTGAGAATCAGAATTGGATGAGGAGAAGCTAATGTTTTCCTTAAAAAAATAAATAATAAAGCAAAATCAAAAGAATGAAATAATCGAAGAGAATATGGAACATCTTAGCACAAAAAACAACTGACCTGGGAAATAGATGGAGAGACAATATAAGAATAGATGGACTCCTGAAAAGTGATTTCAAAAAAGAGTTGACATCTAGTACAAGAAAGCATCAAGGAAAACTGCCCAGAAATTTTAGAATCAGAGGAATATATAAAATAGAAATGGAAAGAATCAACCAGTCACTACCTCAAAGAGACCCAAAGATGAAAATGCCCAGCAATATCATTGTTAAGTTCCATAGCCCCCAGGTTAAGGAGAAAATGCTATAACTAATAAGAAAAATGAAATTTAAATACTGTGGATGTACATTTGGAATAACACAAGACTTAGCAGCCACAACATTAAAAGAAGGCAGAATATGGAACACAGCACTCCATAGAGCAAAAGAACTGGGCTTGCAACCAAGAATAACATATCCAGCAAAGATGAGCACAATTATAAAAGGGGGAAAATAGATATTTAATGAACTAAAGGAATTCCAACTATTCCTGAAGATAAATCCAGAACTCAGCAGAAAATTTGAGCTCTAAGAAACATACAAAGATAATAAAACTAATCATAAGCAACCCAATAAGTCAAACTGTTTAATTCTGATATGGGAAAATGTTATCTGTGGTTCCTGGGAATAGCATCAGTGCCCAAGTATTTTGAAGGGACAGGTATGAATGGGAGACTCATAGTTGAGGGAGCATAATAGAATGAGCTAAAATGGTAGTGGAATAGACCAGCAGGCAGCAAGTAGAATGGATGTCTCATATGGAGGAAGAATAAGTGGAGGAACTACCATGAAGAAGGGGAGGAGAAAGTGGAGGGCTGGGAGTACTAGAGCCCAACTCTCATCAGAGCTGGGATAAAAAGAGAACAACATATACAATCAGATAAAAATTTTCTTAATGTACAGAGGAAGAGGAGGGAAGGGAGAGGAGATAAGGGAGAGACTGGGAAAAGAAAAGAAGACAAGGGGATAAAGAAATGGAAGGAAAGGAGGAATACCAAAAGGAGAGCACATTTCAAGAGATTGGAGGGTAAGGTGAAGGGATAAGGAAATGAAGATAAATTTAACCAAAAAATAAATAAGAAAGAAATTAAGAAGATGAATAGAACCTTAGGTAATATAAAGAAGATAGCTATCTGAAGAGCCCCGACACACATGGATGAGGTTAGTAGATCTAATCCAAATATAATATCCGGTGGGACATAATGGCTTAGAAAGTACAAACATTCTACAAAAGTCTTACCTTAACACTCATCATATGATGAACGTAATCCTAAATCCCTGAGGCATTGTGGCACTGGAACAGAAGTTCCATTGGTATGATCAAGCAGGAAAGACTTGTTTTGGAAAGAGTATGATCCTGACAACAGATTGCATCTAATCTAGAAAAATATCATCTTGATAAAATATGTTAACTGAGAACCAGATGGGCTAAACTAAATATTGAAAGGAACATGGAGAAACAAGCCTAATATTGCACTGCTAGAGCAGCTGTGAATTTTTTATTTTAGGAAACAAGATGGAATTATACATTGAACTGTAAAGTTGCTCATCCTCATTGACCCAGAGATTCCATTACTACAGGTAGGCCCTAACAGAGTTATTGAGAAGGTAAAAAGATATGTTCATATAAAAATATTCATGGAAGTTTTATTAATTATGACAAAATAACTGAAAACAACACAAATGCAATGAATAGGAGAAATGGCCAAATAGTTTATGAAATTTGAATAAAATGGATTTTTTGTTTGTTTGTCATGTTATTGAAATGACAAATATTAGAAATATAAAGAAAATAAAGGTAGTATCTAAAGAGATGAAAAGAGAAGAAAAGAAAATAAGAATTCATACCATGATTACATTAAAAAATATAACAACCACAAAATGAAGAGAAAAAAAATACAAGTAAAACAAACCCAAAGGAAACTCCAAAGCAGAGGATGTTTATTTTAGCATACATAAAGAATTTACATATTTTAAAACAAATTGTAAACAACGTGGAGTTTCTGGTCTTGCACATAATTTTTTATGCATTTGTTTAGTTAAATAATTTGTCATGGTCGTGGCTACTAAGTATATAATAAAAAAATCAAACAAAATAACCATACATAGAATAAAATACCTAGGAGTATACCCCACCAAAACAAATTCAGAAACTTTATGAATATAAATATAAAAAACTTTTTATACAAATAAAGTCAGATATAAATTTTAAAAATTCCACTCTGAAATGAAAAAAATATGGTATGAAATCAAGATTTATGATTCCATATATGATATTTTTGGGGTTCTGTTTTGTAAATTAAAATACTCATAGTTTTATATCTGGGTTGTGGCTATGCTTTTTTAAAAATTTTTGTTAAGTTCAGAATAAAAACACTTTAAAAAAAATGGATAGAGTCCATGAGCATTGACTGAAGAGGAAGTTGTGACCTGTGACCTTAATGGAAGAAGTGGGAAGAAAAGGTATTATCCACATAAGGGGAGAGGTCTGCCAAAAGGGAGTAGCTGGCTGTTCTCCTTTGCCAAAGACTTTACATCTCGCATACCACTGGAAGCAAACCACTACCAATCCTAGATTTCTATCAAGTCTGGATCTGCTTCTTTTACTACTTTCATGCTTGTTCCTTATTCTTTCTAAGACTAGGAACAATGAATTTAATCCCTCTTCCACATTGGAATGAATGGGCTGCTTCCAGATATAGTGAGCTCCTTGCAACTGTAGGTATTCAAGAAGAGACTAGAGAAGGCTTCTGCTGTCTCTTCAACACAATGAGAGAGAGAGACAGGGCACTTCACTACCTCCCAGTTGAAACTTCTTTCCCTTCAATATGGTGGGAAGAACACTTCAGTTGCTCAGTCTCTTCTGATTCCTATTAACACTGAATTAGATGACCTCAGAGGTCTCCTCCAACTCAGAGTTGTGAGATTCTAAGGAGTCAGAGGACAATTTATATTCGGTGCATAAATCATGCCTACTCCCAGCTGCATAGTCATAATTACCAGAATAGTCTTGGGTGATATTTATGATTTTGACTATATGGAATCATGCCATGAAATCTGAATTTTCATTAAAATGTTCCAAGAAACTTTATAAGGAATGTTTTATTACATTGTGAATTACTTGGGCTCTGTGCTTATTAATGGTCAATAATTTTCTATGACACAAACAACTTTAAAATATTAAAGTTATATGATAGTTCCTAACTTTTTCTTCAAAACAAAATGTCACTTTTAAGTATTTTTCTTTGTCAGGGGTTAACTTATTTACAGGAGAACACTACCTGTTCTCCACAGGGTCTAATTTTGAACACTGAATTTGACAATTGCCTTGCAATCATTTAGACAGTAACAATAGTTTTGAAATTGAAACTGTATAGAGAAGAATGTGAACAGCACAGCATATAAACTCTTAGCCAACAACAAAAATTCTGAATATAAACATTGGAATTGGACTCCATGTCACTTCCTTTATGGGACAATGTGGGATTCTCTGATAATAAACTTGAGACATTGATAAATAGCTAGTCAAGCTGAGCAAGGTAGCCAGCGAGGAGGAGTAGAGAGTGGAGAAAAGGATTGAAAGAAAAGAGCTTATGCTTAGGAGAAAAGTGTGCAATGTGAAATGAGACTACAGACTATATTTATGACCTTTTAGAAACTTTTTTGGAAATAAATGAAGGAAATTAGAAAACAGCTTTGTGTTTGTGGGCCAAATCTTCCTGCTACAGGCACTGAAAATTAGTTAGTTGGCCTTTCCTGGAGAATAACTCATTGTTGTATTATAATTGATTTTAGGAAATAAAAATAAAGTACAATGCTGATTATAACCCAAAAAATCACAAAATGAGAAGGACTCTTAAGAGGTCATCTGATGTAGATTACTATATCAGACTGCAGATATAGTAGTGACTCACTAATATGAATAAAACCATTGTTTGTGTAAGATGTAAAGAGTTTAAATTACATAAACACACTGAATGTTTCTTTTTAAGGCATCTCCATCTTATAAACAATTTTGATTCTTTTTTTCCACCACCAAATAAATAGGATTTCAAAAATTTATCGCATACCTATTTACTTATAGATAATAACCTCAAAGTTCCATTCTTTTCCTTATTCCTGGCAGGTGGTAGTTTCAGATAATGGGGCTTGGAATAAAGAAAACTTGGGATTTGGTTCTTACCTTGGATATTTTCTGGCTATATGACATAAGACAAATTATTTAATGTCTCAGTGCTTTACTTTATTCATCTAGGTAATGTGTATAGGCTTACTCCAAAACTTTCTTTAAAGTACTTCCAATCTAGACCCTGCATGCATACATGCTAGACCTTATGATGTAATACCTATAAAATGGGGTTAATAATAATACCTACTTCACCACATGAAGGTCAAATGATGCAGACCTTAATGCATTTTATATATATATATATATATATATATATATATATATATGATAGATATTATCCACATTTATCCCTCTCCCTACATATAACCAATGTGATCATCACAGTAATCAGGTATTAAGTACTATCCCCATTTTGCAGCTGAGGCCACAGAAGCTCAGAGAAATTGAATGATTTGCCTTTGGCCACATTCCTTTGGAGGCTCCAGCAGGAGTTAAGACCAGGCTTATTGAAACTGGACCTTTGATGGAATTGGCATTGGGAACTCCCAGAGGAGTGTACATTATTGTTCTAGCCAGTTTTTTTCAATTTTTAAATATTTACCTACTTCAGCATTCCTGTTTTTCAGCATATTTTTGAGGAACAAGGATACACAATTCTCAAAGATTTTTGGTAGTGTGAATTAGAGACCTTTCAAAAAAAATCTCAGCATTGGATGGTACCTAAGGTCATCTATTCGAGTTTCTACCCAAACAGGAATCTCCTCTACAACATTCTTTACTAGTGGTCACTTAAGACCCATCAAAGGCAAGAAACAAACTTTTACATTGTGAACTCCTCTTTTATCTCTTTTTGTATCCCCTCTGCTTAGCACAGTGTATGGCATATATTAGGTACTTAATGAAAGGTTTTTGACTGACACCAGATTTGGAGCAGCCCAAACCATTTTGGGACAGGTCTAATTTTTAGGACATTTTCCTTTAGATTGAGCTAAAAATCTACCTTTCTTCAACTTCCACCTGTGAAGAGTGAATTAAACTTTCTTTGTCTATCAATCAGCAACTATTAAATTAATCAATCAAAAACTTAAACATCTCTACTTAACACTAAGTAAGAGAGTTTACAAGTCATTTGCTAAAGTGGATGACAACTCCAGAGGCCACTGTCCTGCCTCTGGGCAGTACTAGGCAAATTGAAAGACTACAATTGGTTCCCATAAAGTGGAGGGACAGGAAGTGGCATAGAATAAGGACTATAAAATGTCCCGAACTTCCTGTGCAAGGGGCTTCGAACTCAGCTCTTGGGCTGCTTCCTGGAGGACTGCTCCTTGGTCTTCTCCTTTGGACTTCAGTGTTGGAGGACTTCACCTTAGGACTTGGCCTTTGGTCTTCTCTTTTGGAGTTCATCTTGGGTGGGTGGGTAGATGGCCTTCCTTTCCTGGCTTCTAGAGAGATTGGTTCCTGAGATTCCTGTCTTGGCTTTGAAGGAGGCTGTGTTGGTGGAAGTCTAGCTGAAGACGCCACGAGACATGGGGAAGCCCTGATGGGACTAAACCTCACTTCAATGGAGAAGGGCTAATAGGCTTGTTAAAACCTATCTCCTTAGTTCCGGGTTAAGATGGCAGCAGAGTAAGAAGCAGCTCTTAACCTCTCCTGACCAAAACACACAAAACTCTTCAAGGTGACATAAAAACAAGTCCAGATGAACGGAGGAACCCCACAACAGGGCACAGCGTGGAAAGTACGTGGAATCGGGGCATTTCCATGCTATAAAGGGGTGAAACAGCTCTCACTAAATCGCGGGCTGAGCAACCACCCCATCCCCACCCCCTCCACACACACCACCTATAGCGCCGAAGCCAGCTAAAAAGAAATAGAGCAAGTTTGGGACACCCATCGAGTCATTGGCAGCTCTGGGGCCTGTTCCTGAGAGCAGCAAGATTTAGGACCCCAAAAAGCTAAAGAAAGCACACAAATTCTGAGCACAGGAGCAAGGCGCAGAGAACAGACGCAGGGCGCAGAATGCGGGCTCAGAGCACAGGCTCGGGCGGAGGCGTGGGTGGAGGCAGACACAGCCACAAGCTAAAGCTCTGAAACCCTGAGTGGGGAACCAGTGCAGACTGGTATACGACTGTGGAAGCAGCACCCTGAGACTTGTAAAGAAACCTGTGGCAGAGGATCAAGCAAGGGGGTCCACCAGGGGGCTTGACCTTGGAAAAAAACAGAACTCAGACCTCTGGAGCCAAAAGACCGCGGACAGACCCTGAGCACGAGGATAAACCTGAGAAGCTGCTGGGCTGACAATGGCTACCCAGTCTCAGGAAGCTCAGAAGAGAAAGATTAACAACAAGAAAAAGAAGCCTTTAACACTGGACAACTTTTACACAGAGAAAATCCAGACAACCGAGCAAACAGAGGAGGAGAACAAATAAGCATCCGGACCCTCCTCAAATAAGGAAAACTCCTCACTAGCTATGGAAGAGTTCAAAACTGAGATTTTGAGGGAAATGGAAGAGATCTGGCAAGAAAATAACAGTTTAAAAGGTAGAATCTTGCAATTGGAAAGTGAGGCTCAGAAATCAAATGAACTGATAAGCAAATTGAACACCAGAAATGACCAGATTGAAAAGGAATACCGGAAGATTATGGCCGAAAACCAGAAGATTATAGCTGAAAACCAGAAGATTATAGCTGAAAACCAAAAGATCATAGCCGAGAACCGAAAGATTATAGCCGAAAACCAATCCCTAAAGGCTAGAATTGAGCAATTAGAAGCTAATGATCTCTCAAGACAACAAGAACAAATAAAACAAAGTCAAAAGACTGAAAAAATAGAAGGAAAACATGAAATATCTCAGTGAGAGAGTGACAGACCAAGAAAACTGGTCTAGAAGAGACAATTTGAGAATAATTGGTCTTCCAGAAAAACCAGAAATTAATAGAAACCTGGACGCCATACTAACAGAAATTATTCAGCAAAATTGCCCTGAAGTCCTACAACAAGAGTGCAATATAGACATTGAAAGGATCCATAGAACACTCGCGACATTCGATCCAGGGAAGAAAACGCCCAGAAATATAATTGCCAAATTCAAGAGTTTCCAAGCAAAAGAAAAAATCTTACAAGAAGCCAGAAAGAGACAATTCAAATATCAAGGAGCACCAATCAGGATCACACAGGATCTGGCAGCCTCCACGCTAAAAGATCACAAGGCTTGGAATACGATATTCAGAAAGGCAAGAGAGCTGGGCCTGC